>NC_080020.1:10000-323750 GCF_030020395.1 Manis pentadactyla
GGGTGTCAACACCACTAGACCCCATGTTGTTCAAGGGTCGACTGTATATACAGATCAACGTACCTGAATGGAAAGCCCAGAAATGGCCCTAACCACCAATGTCCAGTTGATTTCTGACAAGGGTGGACAACATTAACTTATGAAGAGAAAGTGTCTTTCCAGTAAATGGTGCTTGGCAACCAACTGTCCACATGCAGAAGAATGAAAATGAACCCTAATTCATATCACATACAAAAATTAACTCAAAATACATAAGGGCTTACATGTAATAGGTAAAACATGGGAATAAATGTTCATGACCTTGGATTTAGCTATGGTTTCTCAGATCTGAAACCAAAGTACAAGCAACAAGAGAAAGAATAAATTAATTTCCTCCAAATTAAAATCTTTTCTGCCTCAAAAGATTCCAACCAAGAAGTGAAAAAAGTCACAGAATAGAAGAAAATATCTGCACACTGTACATCTGTCAAGAGCCTGTTATCCAGAATACACCACGAACTTGTACAGTGCAACAAGACAACATCCCTATTTTTTAAATGGATGAGAGACTCCAAGACATACAAATGCTCAACAAGCACATGGAAAGGTGTCACATAGAATTCCCTGCACACACAAGGGAATGGCTATCATCAGGAAAACTGAAAATCACACATTGCCAAGGATGCAGAGGAATTGGAGCCCCTAACCTTTGCTTGTAGAAATGTAAAGCGTGCAGCCAGTGTACAACACCTTGGTGTTGCCCCATAAAGATAAAATACAATTACCTAATTGTGGTTCTACACCCACTCCTAGATAATACTGCAAAGAAATGACAATGATGTTGAAACAGAAACTGGCCCACGATTTCTTGGCAGCATTGTTCACCACAACAAAAAGTCAGAAACAACTCAAATGCCCATCAAGGGATGAAAAGATGGACCAAACCAGGTTGATCCATAAACTGCATTTTTCTGCCATATAAAGAAACAAAGGAAAATGGTCCACAGCCTCCTGGAAAACAGTGTGGAGAGGGGGGAAGGTGTCCCCAGAAACTTGAACATACAGTTAATGTATGAGCAGCAATTCCATTTCAGGACATCTGCCCAAACCACACGAAAGCAGGGACTTGGATATTTGGTCACCCATGTTCACAACTGCATGACTCACAATGGTTAAAAGGTGGAGAAGACCCACGTGTCCACAGACAAATGGATGAACAAAGTGTGGTCTCCACATAGTGGAGTGAACAAGGGAGTCCTGGCACCTGCTGCATGGATGGACCCTAAAGCCATTTTGCTCAGTGAAATGCACCAGTCACAGGACAAATACTATGTGATCCCACTTATGTGAGATCTGGCAGAGCCCATCTGAGCTAAAGTCTCTGGAACAGTTCCAGAAAAAGGAAATGGGATCAGAATGGAAAGACATCTGCACACAGCTGGGGTAGGTGGAAACAGCTGTGCTGGGTCTGTGCACTGGATTATCATGTGGAGACCCTAATACTTCCCTCATTTAGGGTCAGGTGGTGGCTCCCTGTAAACTTGTCCCTATTTAGGGTAGAGGCCAAGAGAATTTTGTGTGAAGTGGCAGGTGTGGTAAAGTGGGACCATGGGGCATTTAGTGTAAAGAGTGTTTGTACTGACACTGCAAGTTTTCTGTGTGCTTGAAATTGCTGGAAAGTAAATTACTTTTCAGAACAACCGTGTCAGTCCTGCACCAGAAAAGCAGAGCAGACATCGCACCCGGTCACAGAGGCCAAGCCCTCCACATTCAGTTCACCCAAAGTGGGGCGCTAGTCAGCCTGCAGGAGTCACTACAAGGCACGTGGTAAAATTCCCTTGCAGACACTGGGCTTGGGTGTTGAGACGACCTGGAGTGGAACACTGGGATTTTTAAATTCCAATTTCCACACTGCTCCACCAAAAACCTGTTACAGCTACAAATAAAATCAATAATCTTGCAAGATACAAAATCAATATACAGAGGTTGTTTCCTTCTGTTCACCAATAACCAACCATCAGGAAGAGACATTAAGAAAACAATGCCCTTTACAACTGCATCATAAAGAATAAAGTACCTAAGGACAAGCCTAACCAATGAGGCGGGAGGCTTGAAGCTTGAGGCCTGAACACTGTGGACACTGCAGACCAGGATGGGAGAGGTTAGGTTATTACAAGTCCTCTCCACCAACAGGAACCTGCAAACTCCATGGGACCCCCCACCAAAATTCCACCACACTTCATACAGGAGCAAACCCCCTACAGGCTGAATGCAACCACACAGGACCCCATCCCCACAGCCGTCCTGAGAAAGCAGAGCCCGGGCATCATGCCCTGACCTCCCACTACACTGTGGACCTGTAGCAACGGAGACCCCATGTGGCGCCCAAGCAGAAGCAGGTGTCGAAACAGAACACCAGGCGCCCTTCATCCCCCAACCTGCTCGGCATGAAGAACCAGCTCACGAGGCCCCGGTCTCAGGCCGTGGATGTGGGCCGCCCTCAGGGAGCCAGGCTGGGTCAGCACCATGCTGTGCCTGGGGGGGCCTCCCAGGCAGACCCCACTTCAGGGACCCTTCCCAGGAAACCACCCTGTGTGCTGGGTGCACAGTAAAGGGTGCAGACCAGGTAAGCGGGCCGCTTAAGCAGCCAAGTCCCCTCCACCCCCATTCCCATCTCAGAGCCTCGTTAGGAAGGATGCCTGCAGCCCAGAGGGCATCCCGCAGGTGCAGCCAATCCACCCACTGCATGGGGCCCGAGGTGCACAGCGTGGAGACATGGGCTCCTGGGGAAGCACTGGATGCCACATCCCCGCCCCAGCCTGATCTCAGCCCAGGCCCAAACTCTCCGAGTGCCACCTTCCACACCCTGAACTCAGCCGCACCTGTCTCGGCCCGGACTCCGCAAAGACCCTGTTCCCCATCACAGGCCTTCCTCCCCTGGCCCCTGAAGAGGAGCACTCAGCAGGCGATGCACGGAAAGCCTCTCCTTACCTTTCCCTACCACAGCTCCTCAGGAAACCGAGCTGTCCCTGCAGACGTGGCCCGCAGTGTCACAGAGCTACAGGGGAGCCGGAGCAATTCTGGCACCAGTCAGAGCCGGGAGAAAAGGCCTGCGTCCTGACCGTGCATGAGCCCTGCTGGTCCACAAAGAGGGCAGAGGTGCCGCTTGTGGGTCACAGTGAGCTTTGCAGGATGCGTGCTTACACCTCAGGGAAGGTGGTGCCCCCTTGTGGCTAAACTGAACCACAAATCTTTGGAAATTCAAGCCACAATGGGCACAAATTTCCTGTGTCTTCTCCACTTTGTTTGAGAGTGAAATGAGTGAAATAAAGTAGACAAAGGCTTTACAACTTACACCAAAATTAACTTGAAATTCCCCACAGGCATGTTCCTTAGAAAACTAAAAATAGAAATACCATTTGACCCGGGAATTCCACTCTTAGGAATTTACCCAAAGAATATAGTTTCTCAGATTCCAAAAGACATATGCACCCCTATATTTGTTGCAGCACTTTTTGTTGGGACCTTTTGCCTCTTTTAGACCTGTGATGGCCACAGACTGGAGGTTTCCATCCTCCCTCATTACTTCCGCATTCGTGGCCTAACTAGCTTCCGAGTGCACTCTTGGCCCTAACTCCGCCTCCCCACCTAATCCAAAACCTGCCTAAAGACCCTAGTGACAGATGAGATAATCAATTCCCATTGGTTTCTGTTACTTCCTTATCTTCCCCTATATAACTAAGCCTCTGATGGAATAAAGCTGAGTTTTGCTGTGCCCTTGAGGCTGACACATCTCCAGGCTTCGTGTGGTTTTGTTTTTCCCCAGATCTCAGGGGAGGGTGTCCAAGCTGCCGACACTTGCCATCTCGCTCAGCCCTGGGGATAACAGGCTGTTCCTGCTTGTCCCCCCGCCTGCTTGTTGCTGAAGAGCAACACTTTTTACAATAGCCAAGATACGGAAGCAACCTAAGTGTCCATCAGGAGATGAATGGATAAAGAAGGTGTGGTACATAAAGACAATGGAATACTACTTAGCCATAAGAAAAAAACAAATCCTACCATATGCAACAACATAGATGGAGCTGGAAGATATTATGCTCAGTGAAATAAGCCAGGTGGAGAAAGACAAATGCCAAATGATTTCCCTCATTTGTGGAGTATAACAGCAAAGTAAAAATGAAGGACCAAAACAGCAGCAGACTCACAGACTCCAAGAAGGGACTAGCATTTACCAAAGGGGAGGGGTGTGGGAGGGCAGGTGAGAAGGGAGGGAGAAGGGGATTGAGGGGTATTATGATTGGCACACATGGTGTGGGGGACCACGGGGAAGACCGTGTAGAACACAGAAGACAAGTAGTGACTCTGTGGCATCTTACTATACTGATGGACAGTGACTGCAATGGGGTATGGAGGGGACTCGATAATATGGGTGGATGTAGTGACCGCAGTGTTTTTTCATGTGAAACCTTCATAAGAGTGTATATCAAAGATACTTTAATTTAAAAAATTTTTAGTGGTACACTCATTTAAAAATTCTTCATAGGCAAATTTTAGATGCAAAATTATAAAATTTGTAGGTAAAAGCAAGAAAATATACACAACCTTGCTGAACCCAACACCAAAGGCCTATCCACAAAAGAAAAATAATCACATGTGCTTTATAGAGTTATAATTTCTACTCTAAAAGACCTTGCTCAGAGAACCAAAACACAAGACACAAACTAAATGAAAATATTTGCAAAATACATATTTGATAAAGGATTTGTACTCAAGATATACAAAAATCCATTAAAAAATGAACCATTAAAAATATTTTACAATTAAAAAAAAGGTCTCACCTTGACATTCAAGAATTACATTGCCAGTATTTATACAACTGCTTTGAAAAACTATGCCCCAACAAAAGCCACCATGCAGTTTTACATAATAGCTCTATTCATAAAGGCTAAAAACTTAAAGAAATCAGGACATGTTTCAGTAGATAAATGCTTTGGCAAATTGAGGTACACCCATTACATTTCACTACAACTTGTACAGTGAAATGTACAGTGATTTGCCCAGTGAAGCTGGTGCCTTGATCACTGGAGGTTACAGGTCTATCCCACATTAGAAATGGTTTCTAACAGCTTCTTTGGGATTATAAAGGCATTGGCCGTGGGCCAGCAGAGGCTTCATTCTTCCCTGTGGGATTGGAATGCATCGCCCTCCCAGTACATGACATTGATGTGTTCACCAACCTGGAAGCTCTCCAAAATTAATATTTTAAGACACCAGTATGACGTATTATTAACTCCATTTTTATCCCCTCCTCTTTCTCTGGAGAATGGAGGGGTGAGGCTGAAAATCCCAAGCTTCTAATCATGGCTTGGGCTTTCTGCCTGTCAGACACCCAGCAGAGCCCACCCAGAACCACCTACTTAGAACAAAAGATGACACTATTACTCAGGAAATCCCCAGAACTTCAGGAGCCCAGTGTCAGGATTGAGGCACAGACCAACATACATGTTTTCTACTGTACTTCCATGTTCACGGTGGCGCATCCCAGGGAGAGGGTTGGGAAGTCGTGTTTCCACTATCCCAGGAGAAGGAGGATTTAAAACAGAAACTAAGTTGAGTTATACAAAAAATATAACATACAATGTGTGACCCCAAGATGTACAGACTGAGATTCCAACTAAAATACTGATTTAGCTATAGTGACAAGTATCAGCTTCCATGGCTATTTGAGGGTCTGACAGGCTGTGTCTCTAACTGTCCGTTTGCAGCTCTGGGTGGGGAGTGAAAGCCCCTCCCCCAGGCTGATGGAAAGAGACTTGTGCTCAGAGGAGAAGCCTGTCTTTTCTTAAATTCCCCATTAAATAATGTGAACATTAATAAAATACTAAGAATAGACAGGTGAAAATATTGTGCATTGAAAATTATAAAACATTGATAATTTAAGAACTAAGAAATATTTAATACATGTAAAGTCTACTCATGTTGATGGAAAGACTTAAATACTGTTAAGGTGGCAATGACACAAATGCCACCTACAGAGTCAACATGACTTCTTTGAAAATTCACAGGCTTTAATGTACCAGCTGATCCTGACATGACCCCAAAGAGCCCTTGAAAACAATCTTGAAAAAGAAAATCAAAGCTGGAGGCTCATGGCCCCCAAGATCAAATCTTAGTTCAAAGTAACAGTAAATAAAACACTGTGACACTGGCATAAACATACACAGCTGGCCCTTGGACAGCAGGGGTGTGAACTGCCCGGGTCCACTTGAGTGGATTTTTTTCCACAAATATATAGAAAAAAATGTTTAAAGGCTTAAGACAATTTGAAACATTTGCTTTTTTCTAGCTTACCTTACTGTTAGAATACAGCACAAAACATGTATAATGTATAAAATATGTGTTAATTGACTGTTCATATTATTGGTAAGTCTTTCAGTCAAAATAGGCAATCAGATTCAGGATAATACTTAAGTTTGGGGGAGTGAGATATTTTATGTGGATTCTGACTCTGTGGGATGTCAGCTATACAAAACCCCATGTTTTTCAAAGGTCAACTGTATGTATAGATCAACAAAACTGAGTGGAAAGCCCAGAAGTGACCCCAACCATCTACAGTCAATTGCTCTCTAGCAAGGGTGGACAACATTAAATTAGGGAAAGAATGGTCTTTTCAGCAAACAGTGCTGGGAAAATGACTGTCCATGTACAGAGGAGTGAAACTGAACCCTTAACTCATGTCACATACAAAAATTAACTCAAAACAGACAAAGGGCTTACATAATAGGTAAAATTACAGACTAGAAGAAAACAGGAGAAATGTTCATGACCTTGGATTTAGCCATGGTTTCTCAAATCTGACACCAAAGGACAAGCAACAGAAGAAAGCATAAATTAGAGTTCCCCCAAATTAAAAACTTTTCCACAGCAAGTCACCAACCAGAAAGTGGAAAACAGCCACAGAATGGAAGAAAATATCTCCACATTGTACATCTGACAAGAGCCTGTAACCCAGAAAACACCACAAACTTGTACAAGGCAACAAGACAACACCCAAATGTTTAAAGTGGATGAAAGATTCCAAAGAAGACATACAAATGTCCAACAAGCACATGAACACAGCATTACTTGCTATGGAAGTGCAAATTAAACCAGTGTCCACCCCCTGCAAGCACACAGCAATGGCCGTCCTCAGGAAAATTCAAAATCACATATTGCTAAGGATGTAGAGGAATTGGAGCCCCTAATTTTTGCTTGCGGAAATATAAAATATGCAGCTTGTGTACAACAGCTTGGCATTTACTCATAATATATAATACAATTACCTGGTTGTGGGTAAACACCCACTCCTAGATAAATATCCCAAAGAAATGAAAAAACTGTTCAAACAGAAACTGGCCCATGAGTTCTTGGCAGCACTGCTCACCACAGCAAAAAGGTAGAAACAACTCAAATGCCCTTCAAGGGGTGAATGGATGAACAAAACAGGGTTGACCCATAAACTGCATTGTTCTGCCAAATATAGAAATAAAGAAAAATGGTCCAAAGCTGCTTTGAAAACAGTGTGTGTGGAGGGCATCCCCAGAAACTTGAGCACAGAATTAATACATGATTAGCAATTCCATTTCAGGGCATTTACCCAAATGACATGAAAGCAGGGACTTAGACATTGCACACCCATGTTCACAGCTGCATGATTCACAACAGCGAAAAGGTGGAGACGACCCAGGTGTCCACAGACAGATGAAAAAAATGTGGTCTCTACACAGTGGAGTAAACAAGGAGTCCTAGAACCTGCTACACAGATGGACCCCAAAGCCATTATGCTCAGTGAAATGCGCCCCTCAAAGAAGGACAAATATTATGTGATCCCACTTAAGTGAGGTCCTGGAGAGCCCAACTGAGGTAAAGTCTCGGGAACAGTTCCAGAAAAAGGAAACTGCATCAGGATAGAAAGACGTGTGCACACAGCTGGGGCGGGTGGTGACAGCTGCGGTGGGTCTGTGCATTGGATTATCATGTGGAGACCCTAATACTTCCCTAAATTTGGAGTCAGGTGGTGGTTTCCTGGAAGCATGTCCCCGTTTGGGGTAAAATCTCCAGCATTCTGTGTGAAGTGGCAACTGTGGTGAAGTGAGACACTAGGAAATTCAGTATAAAGAGAATTTGTAGTGACACTGCAAGATTTCTGTATGTTTGAAATTGCTAGAAAGTAAATTACTTTGCAAAACAACCATAAGAAAAGCAGAGGAGACATAATACCCTGTCAAGAGAGGCCAAGCCCTCCCCATTCAGTTCACACGAAGGGGGCGCTACTCACCTTGCAGGGGTCCAGGGCTCATTAGAAGGCATGTGGGACGATCCCCTGTAGCCACTGGGCCTTGGGCGTTGGGACGACCTGGGATACAAACAGTGGGATTTTAGAATTTCAGTTTCCCACCCTACTCCACCAAAGACCTGTTAGAACTAAAAATGAATTCAATAAACTGGTAAGATACCAAACCAACATACAAAAATCGGTTTGCTTGTATTCACTAATAACTAACATCAAAGAGATTAAGGAAACAATGCCCTTTACAAGTGCATCATAAAACATAAAGTGCTGTGGGTAAAACTGCAGTATTTCCAGAATCGCTCACCTGGCCTTAGTGCATCTCCACATCAGTAGGTGCTTCCAAGGGGTGGAGAGAAGTAGTCCATCTCTATATCAACAGTTAATATAAGGGCTAGCGAGGGCATATCTGGCCTGGATAAATTCAGCAGGGCCCCTTCTTCTGCAGCCAGGTTGTGAGAGACACTGGCGAGCATAAGTGGGCGACTGCTAATAAGTAATAAAATGGGTTTCTCCCACTTTATTTCTTCCTTTGACTGTTCTGGGCTCAAAGGTATTTTGCCCGGGAATTTTCCCTGGAAGTTACAAGTACCTAAGAACAAACTTAACCAAGGAAGTGGGAGGCCTGAGCTCCGAAAACTGTGGACACCGCGGACGTGGACGGGACGAGTTAGGTTATTACAAGTCCCCTCAGCCCACAGCAACGTGCAGACTCCGTGCGAACCCCACCGAAAGTCTGTCGCAGTCCTCACAGAAGCACAGCAAACACCCCGCAGTCTGGATGGAACCTCACAGGATCTAATCCCCACAGCCGTCCTGGGAAAGCAAAGCCGGGGGCGCCGCACCCTGACCTCCCACTACACTGCGGAGCTGCAGCAAGTGAGATGCCACGTGGCGCCAGAGCAGACGCGGGTGTGGAAACTGGGCACCACACGCCCTCCGCCCCCGAAACCCGCTCTGCCCAAGGAGCCGGCTCACGGGGCCCCGGGCCCAGGCCGCGGGTGGGGGCCGCTCTCGGGTAGTTGGGCTGGGTCGGTACCGCGCGGCGCCCGGGAGGCCTCCCAGGCGGCCCCCACCCCAGGGACCCTTCCCAGGAAACCTCCCCGTGTGCTCGGCGCACAGAAAGGGCTGCGCCCCCAGGAAGCAGGCCGCCTCAGCAACCAAGTCCCCTCCGCCCCCATTCCCGTCTCAGAGCCTCGTTAGGAAGTACGCCTGGAGCCCGGCGGGCGTCCCGCAGGTGCGGCCAATCCACCAGCCGCACGGAGCCCGGGGCGCGCGGCAAGGAGACACGGGCTCCTGGGGACGCGCTGGGCGCCGCGTACCCGCCCGGCCCCGCCGCGCCCCGGCCCGGACTCGCCATGAGCACCGCCCGCCGCACCCGCGGCCCTAACTCACCCGCACCCGCCGCGCCCCCAGACTCCGCGAAAACCCCGTGGCCCACCGCAGGCCCTTACTCCCCCGGCCCCTGGAGGGGAGCGCTCGGCACACAGCGCACGGGGAGCCTCTCCTCTCCTTTCCGTTCCGTGGCTGCCAAGGAAACCAAGCTGTCACTGCGGACACTGCCCGCGGGGTCCCGGTGCCACCGCGGAGCCGGAGGAATCCCGGTTCCCGTCAGGGCGAGGAGGAAAAGTCCCGCGACCTGAACGCTAAGCACACCGCCGGTCCACAAAGAGAGCACAGGCGCCGCCTGCGGGCCACGGTGGGCGGTGCAGGAGGAGCGCCCACAGCTCAGGGGAGGTGGCGCCCCCCCGTGGCTAAACTGATGAACCACAACACTTTGGAAATTCAAACCCCAGTGGGCACGAATTTCCTATGTCTTCTCCAACCAATTTGTTGGAGACCATACAGAATGAAATGAGGGTACACACAAGCTTTACAACTTAAACCAAAATTCACTCACAATTCTCCATAAGAAAATTTTAAATGCAAAATTACAAAATTCTAGGTAAAACCAAGAAAATCTACACAATCTTGCTGATGACTTTTAACACCCAACACCAAAAGCCTATCCACAATAGAAAAATAATAAATCACGTGCGCTTTATAGAATTAAAAATTCTACTCTAAAAGATGTTGTTCAGAGAACCCAAACACAAGACACACACACACTGGGAAAAAATATTTGCAAAATAAAGATTTGATACAGGATTTGTATTCAAGATATACAAAAATCCATAAAACAGAAAAGAACCATTAAAAAATATTTTACCATTGAAAAGATAAGTCTCACCTTAGGATCCAAGAATTGTGTCACCAGTATTTACACAACTGCTCTGAAAAACTATGTCCCAACAAAATCTACCATGTGATTTTACACAGTAGCTCTATTTGTAAAGGCTGAAAACTTGTGCTCTCCAAACTCCATATTTTGAGACACAGGTATGACCTATTGTTAACTCCATTTTTATCCCTTCCCCTTTCTCTGGAGAATGGAGGGGAGTGAGGCTGAAAATCCCAAGCTTCTAATCATGGCATGGGCTTTCTGCCTGTCAGACACAAGAGCGGAACACACCCAGAACCACCTACTTAGAATAAAAGATGCTGCTATTACCCAGGAAATTCCCAGGGCTTTAGGAGTCCAGTGTCAGGACTGAGGCACAGACCAATATTCATTTTCTATTGTATTTCTGTGTTCATGGTGGCACATCCAGGGAGAGGGTCAGGAAGTTGTGTTTCCACTATCCCAGGATAAGGAGGGTTTAAAACTAAATTGACTTACTAAAAATGTTATATTGTTTGACCCCAAGGTGTATGGACTAGATTCCAACTACAAGGCTGACGTGGCTGTAGTGACAAGTATCAGCTTTCACAGCCATTTGGGAGTCTGACCGAGGCAGTTTCTGTAACTGTTCATTTGCAGCTCTGGGTGGAGGGTTTAGGCCCTTATACTGGGGTGGTGGAAAGAGCCCTGGACTCTGAGGAGAAGCCTGTCTTACACCAGAGCTGGGACTTTGGTCTAAAATTGCCATACAAACAAAAGTTAAATTTGAGTTTCAGAAAAGGAATACTTTTTGGACATCCCTATATCAAAATATTTTTTGCTATCATCTGAACTATATCCTCTGTTTTCACCCCAAGTCTGGCAGCCCTACCTTAGGCCAGTTATGTAAATGCTTGGAGCTTCAATTTCCTCATCTGAATGATAGAATGGTGCCCACTGTAGAGTGCTGTGCTTAGCATCAACTGGGACCACTGAAGGGGGTGGGGGAGTTGTTCTTGGCCCTCTTAGGGTTGCTGGGTCTGAAAACTAAACTGGCAAATACAGATTAACCAGAGAAAAGTACACCCACTTACTTATAGTTTTATGTGATGTGGGAGAATTCACAAAGAAGTGAAGACCCAGAGAAGCAGTTGTCCCTGAGCATGTTTGTACTGGGTTTGATACGGAGTGGACGGTTGTGGAGAAATATGACGGGTTAAGAGCTATGAGGTAGTGTAGTAAACAGGGGGAACTTACCAAGGCCTGTTCATTAGGATTCTTCTTTGTGTCCCTTTGTCTTCAAAGAAAAGGATTCTCCTTTCCTCTGGGTATGGGGAGGGTACCTCTCACATAAGGGGTATATGATCTGTTTCAGGGGAGAAGGATGTGGAGAAGGTCAGAGTGAACTTCCTGCCTCTTTGATTTTACGAAACTCCTTCAGCTTAAAATATTCAACATGCCAAGTTACCATAGTTTGGGGTAGCATATCCTGGACCCCATCATTAAAGTGGTTGAGATGACCTAGAATCTGTAGTCTTACCCACTCCTAGAATCGTTCTGCAATAGTTATAAGTGTGCCTGGAGTAAGACAAATTTATGTTTTAATTCTTCTACTTAATATTGTTCTTGGATATCCATACAGTGAGATAATAATAGTATCTACCCCAAATTGTATTTTTGAGGCTTGAATGAGTCAAAGAAAGTAAGATGTTTAGTCCTGGGCATGGTACATAATAAATGCTTAATAAATAATACCTAGTTACCCCTGCAGTTGTGCACATATGATGTAATATCATCCAAATGAATTGAGGAGACTTAGAAATGAATCATTCAACTGAGGATGATTTGCTGAGTCATATTTCAGCACTAAGTGCTGATGGGCAATACTTTTCCTTCCCACTGGTTATCATAAAGGGACAGAAATGGCCAAGTTTAGACAGGGAAGACATTTACAAATCTTCCTGAGTATGTAAGAGTCAAAGATAATACCTTTGTGATCATTTTCGAAGGGTGTAAAAAAATTTCCTGAATCTTAGCCCATTTTTTTAAACTCAAAATGAACTGACAGCTGATGCCTGCATTATACCAGAGGCAAAAACATGCCTCATGAGCAAACAGTGGGTTCACTGCAGTCTAAGGTGTACTACCAGCCGAGGCTAAGACTCTTCCTGTTTATCAAATGAAGCAGACCTAATCTGGATCACAGCATTGTTGAATGGCAAGCTGGCCTTGCTGGATTTCCCCATATCCCTGATGGCATAGGAGAATAATGAATTAACCAAACAGAGCCCGTCAGGAGATTTCAGGAAAGCCTCTTTATACAGGAAAGAATTAAGGTGTAACCACACAGAAAGGTGGAAACACAGCTAGATATTAGTGGCAGCAGTTTCAGTTTTAAACATTTTTTTTAGCTTGTTTAAAAAACATGGATATTTGTTCAGCTGCATCTCCTGTAATATCAGTGCTGACCCTTCAGGGACCTCAGAGATTTAATGGAAAAGTGAGCTGATATGCACATGACAGCATCAGACACAGCAGCTATCAGACAAATGGAAAACCCAGCTTTCCTCCCCAGCTCTGAGCCCATCCTGATTTGGGTTGCAGATTTTGCTATGTCACCTTAGTCAAGATACCTAATCTCTCCTGGGCCACTTTCCCCAAGTATAAAGTGAGGATTTGCAAAAATGTTCCCCAAGATTACACCTTGCTTAACTCAGTTTCTAAACTATGTCTTCCTTTATCACCTCTGGGTGGAACAATCCCTGTTTCTTACACAGCATGAAAATAACAAAGTTTTCGGCCTCTAAATATTCCTTATTCTAAGTTTCAAGGGTTGATGCCTTATCAGCATTCAGGAATTTCATCAGCAAGTCCGCGTTCACACTGCTCATCCACACTCACCAGGATTTCACAGACTCAGGTAACATTCTTCCTCTGTGCTGACCTCAGAATGGCAGGCCTCCTCTTCATCACCTTTGCTATTCTTCCTTGGGCTTTCAACTCACCTTTCCACTTGGAATTCAGCAAGTAAATGATATATCGGTAAAGAGAGACATGGTCTGAGTTTTGTTTATAATGATTGGTAAGATTTCTCTGCTTAATTTTCAAAACCTTTCCTAATAATAGCATTTTATAGATACTTTGATGGTGACCACAGTGAACACAAAGTAGCTAGAGAGCTCTCTTTCTGAGCTTGAGTGATACCCAGGAGACATGATGACCATAGTTTTCACCATTTATTTCCAAATCTAAGTTTCTTGTTCATCACGTAAGTCGCTTGTCTACTCACAAAACTGTGAAAGAACTTAAGTTTGTACCCTGCTGAGACAGCACTACATTTCTACATAAATTTTACTGTCATCTCACCTTTCTAGAACAAATACAAATTTAATATGACAAATCCTTGCAGAGATTCCTAGAGATCCTGCACATCCCATTTCCTTTTGTTATTTTAAGCTTGTTTGGTGATTTAGCAACAGTCTGAATGAATCAGAATCACAGTTTTACAAAACATCTAGTTCAGCCTCTAACCAAGCAGGACCCCTATTAATGAGATCTCTGGGATAGTCATCTAGCCCAGTTGTATTACAGACAAGTTGTATTAATTACATTTTATTTCATATTTTTGATGCTTTGACATCTGGGGCCTTAAGAGAAGAGGGCCTGCCCCACCTAGATTAGCCAATCCCTGGAGAAAGCAAACAACTCTCCCCTTTCATTTGCAAACCAGCTGATTCAGAATCCCTACCACCACCCAGCCCTCACACTCTAGTGTAGTATCCCATCCTGAACACCCAGGGCAGGTACCAGCAACTTGGGACAAACTCATAGCCCACAGCCTGCTGAAACCATTCAAACTAGCCAGTCCTAAAGATGCTTACCCCGCCTTGCCCATGGAAACCACTGCGATAAATGTTCATGCCATGCTGTCCCCTTGGGGACCATAACAATCTGTCTTCTTCAAGAGCAGTCATCCCGATCTGTGGGTGCTCCATACATGAATAATAAAACTTACATTTTAGAACAATGGTTATAACAAATCAGAGACCAGAAATTCATTTCTTAGCAAAGCAGCAATTTCAGCAGTGAACTAACAGGACAGTTCTTTCCCATCTTAAACTGAAATGTTTCCCTATACCTTCCAAATAATTCTGGCTCCAGGTCAACAGAGGATAAATCCAGCAATTTTTTTCAAGCAATTAATGATGACATATCTGAAACACACTTGTGATTATCTTCCCTAAAACACATTTGTAACAATCACACACAAATCTATAGTTTTTGGCTTTATTTGTGGTCTCCATATGATGACTTAGCATTTCACAAGTCATCCTGGCCTCTGTAGCCCACTGGATTTAACATTCTAACACTCCCAGTGTTCTCAGATTATTCATTCAATCATTGCTGGATTAATTAAGCAGACCCTCAATAGTTTTGTTTCACTGGCTTATCACTGTCCTTTTGAGGTGCGGTGTCTACTAGAACTGCTCTACTCCACTTGCGGCTTCACTCAGAACTATTTCCCTAGGTCTGGGGACTAGGCTTGTACTGGTGCCCGGCATGGCATGGACTAAAATTTCTGAATCCTTTAAAATAAATTGTCGTGAAACACACCGTAGCCTATAATTAAATGAGTTATGATTCTACTGCAGCTTTTTACATTTTATGGATGCAAAATTCACCATTACCTAGTTAACTATCTGGTAGTTTCAGCCAATACTGAGACAATTTTTCATTTAAATTTCTATACAGCACTTGGATGGGTGGTGTGTGATTTAATTTATACTGCTAATATATACCCACTATGTAATACTGTGAACCATTATTAAAGAACAAATTGAAAGTGAGTCTTACATAGTATTCAGCAAATGGAAGAATAGTTCATTCTTTTGTATATCCACTCATTCACATGAAGAGCCCAATTAGCTCCCAACAGTAGTTCCACACAAGGTTGCATAAAAAACACAAATTAAAATAAGTGGTAGTTGATTATGTTCCATTTATGAGTATGATGCTTGTGTATATCTCTGTTCAGAGAAATTATAGTTTTTATTACAAATTTTTTTCTCATGTATTTAGTATCACATATCAGCACTATATGATAATCCTATCTAGTGCTTTTGCCATTATTTAAAAGAAGTTGTGTTTTATCAAGATTTGTCCAAAATTTCCAGCTATACTTTTGCTGGTCCTTATCTAGACTTACATTAAGAAGCCAACACATAGTAAAAAAAGGAGACATAACCAACAATATCATGCATGTCTATTTTTGTTGATTTAGAAAGGCTTTAATTCAAATTATTCTTTACAGTGAACTTCTAAACTAACTTAGTTTGTAATCCAACTTGCAAAAATACTCAAATAAAATTAACTGATGAGTCAAAGGCAAAAAAAAGCCAAATTATAAGTTTCTTATTTTTATATGTAAAACTGACATTTTCATTTTCAAATATCTCACATTACAAATCTCTGGCAATATTTAAATCACTGAAATAACATGGATAATAAATCATTGAATTTCAGTCTGAGTATGAAAAACTGCACTAGTCTGAACAGATGTATTTTTGCAATATATAGACTCAAACCAGTGAACAATATTTTCAGCTATAAACAAATGCAGGTCTCTGTGTTAAAATGTTTTGTATCTCATCTACATCTCTACTTAGCAATTTTAAATATTAAGTTTTGTGTATATACTGTATTTTACTAATAATCTAGTGGCTTCATGAAAGACTCTTATTTCTAGGTTTCTCCAAGCTCAATGGAATTTAAAAAAATTTTTAGAACAGTTTAGGTTTACAGAAAAATTGAGAAGGTAGTAGTTTCTTCTATACATCCCCTCTAACCTCTCTCCTTAATATCTTAGTTATGATACACTTGTTACCATTAATAAAGGAATATTGATACGTCATTATTAAGCCCATAGTTTATTCACATCTCCTTAGTTTTTACCTATCTTCTTCCTGTTCCTGGCTCCCACAATTCATTCACTTGTCATGTCTGTTAGGCTCCTCTTGGATGGGGCAGCTTCCCTGACTTAAAAAGTCAGGGAAACAGTTTCCCTGGTTTTTAAGGACTTTGACAGTTAGCAGTATTTCCCAGGTTTTTTGGTAGAGTGCGCCTCTACTAGAATTTGTCAGTTTTTCTCAAGGTTAGACTGCAGTTACAGGTTTAGTGGAGTACTTTTCCAATGGGGAATTAGATACCTATAGATGAAAAACACATGTGGGCTTCATCAAGCTGTCACCATGGACACAACATATATATCCTTTCTAGTACTGTGCCTATTCTGTATGATTAGAAGCAGAAAGGACAGTCTTGGAAAAGAGTATGATGATAAAAGGGGCTAGGTTTTTTAAAAAAATAAGAGACAGGTAATTTTAGTTTGCTTTCCCAAGTTAAGCATTTCTTTATGAATTAAAACTACTATGACAGAAAGTCAGACAAAAATACATAATATATAGTGTAGTTCAATTCTATGTAACTTCAGAGGTAAAATTTGGGATTTATGTAAATGTTACTCAAGCCTATCTAGGTTTTCGAAGCACATTGTGTCCCATTTCTGTCTACCAAATAAGCAATATATAAATACACAGGAATCTCTTGCCTATGTATAAATATAGTCTGCCTTAAATCCTTAGGAAACTTACAGTATATGCAATTATTCTCAAATCCTCTCCCTTGAGCTTGTATTGGAAATCACCTGAGGAAACTCGTCCACACAAATTGTCCACAGGGTGCTGTTCCCAGCAGCTTCTGATTCCGTGGGTCTGAGGCAAGGCCCCAAGTCCACTTCCAAATCATTCCCAGGTGGTGCTGATGCTGCCTGCTGACATCATGGAAACCACTGCTTTAGTCAGCAAGGGAGCTGCATACATGCAGTAAATGCCTCTGATAGTTGAGGTCTTATACATGTATCACTTCATTTTTCTAGTTACCGAAACTTACCAAGCAAGTGAGATACCCCTTTTATAAATTGGGAACCTGGGCTGAGAGACCAAGAAACTCACCTGAGGAGATCATGGGATCACATAGAAGAACTACAATTCAGATGTAAAATCATACACCATGCCGCTTCTTGTTGATGAAGGAGTGAATATATGCATCCCTGGCTAACTCATCAGAAAAGGAGATTGTACCAAAGATGTATACAGTGTTGATTCAAGTTTGTAGGGTTAACTACAGGACAGGGACTATTAATGAATACCAGACAAGGCTCAGGGTCATGGAGAGGAGTCATTGGTCTCTGAACTTCTTAACTAATCAAGGATAAAGTTCACTATATAATCAACAAAATGTGTTTAATACAGTACTAAATATTCCTTAATTACTACTATTTTATTATTCTTTACAGAAAAACACACACTTAAATAAGTCCTTAAAAGGATAATCTCCTTTACATGTAAATTGAAAGCATTCTACGATTCCAAATGTCTGGCAGTGTACTCTACATCACCCATCAACCACTACTTAGCCTGGTACTGAAGTAACACAGCAAGATAGTCTTCAAAAAAATGCTGATAATTACTAAAACATTTATCTCTTTTTACAAAGACAATCAAAAGCAATGACATACAAACAAAATTAGCAATTTAAAGTTGAAAAAGTGGTGTATTTTACAGTAAATGAATCATCAAAAATGAGGTTGTCAATAATGTATCTTCGGTCACTTTATTACACTCTGTATAAAAAGGACAAGACACAAAGCTATTCGACTGCAGACTTAAAATACTTAATGAAGGCTAAACATCAGAGTGACAAAAATAAACTGCCCAACTCTACATTTCTATAAAAACAAGTATTTTATGTAAGAGAGATTCTCTTTAAATATCTGTATACATATTTCCACTTAATACTGTTAATTAAACCCATAGTTTTATTTATTTAAATAAGATTTAAATAAACTACCCAAAATGCTGATTCCATATCACAAAACATTAAGTATTTTAAATTACAACTTCAGGTGCTATCCTGAATACACTGGTTCCTTCCACAACATTAACAAGCATATGTTTAAGAATATATTTTCATCTATAGATCAGGTAAAGCTTTATCAAACAGTAAACACTTTTCAAAGTACAGAAATACAAGTTTCAAAACAAACATATTCAGAAGATCTGCTGTTCAAATAATATTTTTTCAAAACCAGGTGGAGGAGTATGATAAAATTCACTGAACTGGCAATCCAAAATTGCACTGTCATCAACTAGAAACAGAAAAAGAAAGAAAATAAATTAGAAGCAAACACCTTAGTCTGAATGAATATGTAACTATCAAACATAATATTAATAACAAGAATAAATGTATCTGCTGTCCAAGTTATAAAACATGATTCTACTGTGTAAAAATATCCATAGTATCTATCAAAAACACTGAAAGCATATACACCAAAATATTATTAATAATTATTTCTATCTTCTGCATACATGGATGTTTTATTGCCCGTGTCTAGCTTGGATTAACACATAGTCTACAGGCACACACCTGATCATCTACATTTGCTCTCTTACAACACTAAACTATGTTTTCTACCTTTATCTTGTATCTACCTACCACTTCAGCATTTTATTAAAAATAATAATAATAAAGAGAGAGATGTGGTATCCACATATAAATCAAGTATAAAAATCAAATGAATATTCATATTTGAGCTGTTTATAGTTCATAATGCATGAGCAAAACCGAAAGCTTCTGTGATGACTGCCCTTGTACTGTTCACCATGTAACTATTCACTATGTAAGAATTTGTACTCCATGTAAGAACTTGTTCATTATGCTTTAGAAGATTGGAGACTGACGAAAATTAGGCTTGGGGTGGATTAATGATAGTGCATTGAGCACTGACCCCCCTATACAGAATTTTATTGTTGTTAACAACCTTTTGATCAATAAATATGAGAGATGCCCTCACAAAAAAAAAATATATATATACATATACACACTTCCAATTGTAAAATAAATAAGTAACCGGGATGTAATGTATAGCATAAGGAATATAGTCAAAATATTGTAACAACTTGGTATGGTGATAGCTGGTACCTAGAATTATCATGTATATAAATGTTTAATCACTGTGTTGTACACCTGAAACTAATGTAATACTGTGTGTCAACTACCCTTCAATAAAAAATAATTATCTAAAAAAAAAATAATTATAATAATAATTATTATTATTATTATTTCTAGACGATGGGAATATTGGTGATTTTAATTTTGTTCCTAATTTGCGTATCTGTATTTTCTCAGTTTTATACATTAAACGAATTACTTTTTTTTAAATGACTTATTTTGAAAAAACTTATTTTGAGAAGTTCAGAAATAATAGAGTCCTGTGTACCCTTCATCTGGCTTCCCCCAGGGATAGCATCTCATGTAACTACAGTCAGAAAACTGACACTGACACAGTACTGTTCACTAGACTATTAACTAGGCCTTATTCAGCTTCGATGTGTTTTAACCAGCATTTACTGAAGAGAAATGAATGTGTGTATCTGTACAAAGACATGTGAATGCACATAACAGCTTTATTTGTAATGGCCAAAAACTGTAAAGACATTAGCATGTGAATAGAAAAGCAAACTGTAATATGACCACACAATGAACTACATGTTACCTGGCAATAAAAATGAATGAATGATTAATACATGACACAACATGGATGAATCTTAAAATACTTGTGCTGAGTGAAAGAAGCCAAACCAAAAAATGATCTACAGATAATCTGTACACATAGAAAGCAGATCAGTGGTTGTCTGGTTGGGGCTTGGTTGGAGGAAGGTAAGCATGAAGGATACGGGAGCAGAAACTTTTAGGAGGTGTTGAATAAATTAATTATATTGACTGTGATAATGACACACATTTATTTTATAGCTATTTGTTAAACTGCAAATATATATTCAATGTAATTACTAAGTATTTTATATTTCATAATAAATGCACAAAAAAAAGCTAAGTACTAGATTTGACATTCATGTAGTCATTAGTGATTTTAACAAGGGTGGTTTCAGTGGAGTGGTGAAAGCAGGAGAATGGATGGATGATACAGTACGGACAGTGGGGTAGCCTGTTCTGTAAAAAAGGGGCCATAGAGAGAAAGTAAACACAGGGCTAGTGAGGGGTTGAAGTATAAGGGAGAGTTTTTTGGGCTGAGACTTTCTCAGAAAGTTTATAGGCACTGAAAAGAAAGATTGGTGACCAGGGATGTAGATGAAATAACTGACAAAGTGACCTCCCAGAGCTGAGGATTTTGAAATCCAGACTACAGATAGAGTTTTTTTAACACAAAGGGTACCACTTCCTCAAAGATGGGACAGAAAGAAGGCAAGACAGAGGTTAACCTAGAGAAGCTTCAGGAGGGGAGTGGCGGAAGCTGGAGCTCCCTACTCACAGCCTGTTTTTAAAGTAGAAGGTAAGGTCATCCATGGAGACTGAGTAGGGAATTCAAGGGGCAGCCACGGTCTAGAATGTGCAGAGATGTAAAAGAATTGCCAAAGAATACTGAGAACTTTGGTCAGGCTAGAAGTCATAACTTTGTGACACCACTTTTCTTCAGTGTTAAGTTTTTTCTCTCCCTAGGTTGAATGAAAGAACTGACAAAATAAATGACTTGGGTGGATCTAGGATTAGAGATGGCAGGGAGGACAAGAAGTGAGGGGGAAGTTACATTTTTACCTTTGATAGTATCAGACTACTAAAATATTTGGTTTAATTAGACTGATTTACCAATTTCAAGATATGTAGTATACTATACATAATTTACTATCTGTAACGTTACTACATTAAAAATAATGCCTAATCAAAGTGACAGTTTAGAATAGTTTTATTTGCTCATTTGTCTAATTCAGTCATGCTGGTGTTCTTTGCATTTCTCAGACTAAACTACTTCAATTATTAGGCTGAATTTCCATTTACTTAAGTAAAGGAAAACTAACCTGAATTAAAAATTACACTTTTACATGCAAAAACACAGAAGATAAAATCACTGAAAAGTTAATGTGGGGGGTGGGGGAAAGGGGAGGTCTTTGCAACACAGAGAAGACAAGTAGTGATTCTACAGCATCTTGCTATGTTGATGGACAGTGACTGTAATGGAGTTTATTGGGGGGGAACTGGGGTAGGGGAGCGCCTAAACATAATGTTCTTCAAAAAAATTAAAAAATTAAAAAAATCACTGAAAAGGAAATCACAGCCTTTGATTGCTACTATACTATTAAATATCTATATTTGTTATTTGTATACTCTTCTGACATCCCAAATAATCTGCTGTCATTAACATTACTGTATTTCTAGCAACTTACTATAAAAAGAATTAGTTTTTATTATGGCTCAAATCTTAGAACTTAGAGTAAAAAATGAGAAGAAGTTTTTATATGTACTTAAACTGTAGGCAGAAAATTCACATATCTATTGATTTAAAGCTGATTTGATTTAAAGTTGAAATATCAAATGAAAAAATAAAGCAGGATGATAAAGGCACTGTGCTTAAGTTTGTTATTTCTTATAAAGAGAGACACCTTACTTTTAGAGATACACATAAACGTTCATGAATGAAATGATTTAATGTCAGGCATTTACCTCAAAATAAATCAAGCAAGGATGGTGATGAACAGGGTTAGGAGGTAGATGAAACCTGATTGGCTCCTAGCTGGTAATTGTTTGAAGCTGGCTGATGGGAACATGAAGGTTCATAACACTATTCTCTACACTTGTATACATTCTTGAATTTTTTTATAACAGAAATCGAAGTAATTAAATGGTATAGTTATTTCTTAAGGAAACTAGTTCTCAGAGGTACACAAATCACAGGCCAGAAACTGTAGTACTTATACATACAGGGCTGTCAAAAGCCAATCAATCAGTATAAAATTGTTCTAAGTCACAATTTCCCTCAGAAGAGTTTTTAACATTTAGGTAATTTTATAAAGGTAATTTATGCTAAACCTAAGCAAAATTCCCACCCTAGTTCCAAAATATCCTTTACAATTACATTTCCTGGTCACCTAATCCTAACAAATGGCAGAAAGATCCTTGTAAATTCAGTAAAGCTTTCAGGAACTATCTTGAATAGAAGACTACATGATTTTTAAAAAAAGAGCATACAGTTATTGCATATTTAAGTATAATCATTGTATTTGGCAAGTTTTTTTTCAAATACATGGGAATAAAAATTGTCCTTATTTCTACAAAGTGAGGCTGTGATTTCCTAATGGATACATTTCATATAAAAGGTTCCTATTATCTTGTCCAGACTTCTGAAGGATAGCTATAAAGTAAATGGAAATGCCAAGCAGAAGTTCACACATGTCTAACAATATGTAGAAATACTCTTGCTTACCATAAACAACTGGGTACACTGTCCCTCGTATGCCTGATGCTGGGCAATGCATGTTTTTTCCATTCAAATATACATTCAGTTCTACATGGTCATATGTAATACCCTAGAAAGGAAAGAAAATATTAAAAAGGCTACAGACATAAGTGTTCCTTAAAACCTAAATAGTCAGGAAGTACTCACTGGGAAGCATGGATACACAAAAAACTAAGCAAAGGGTCACAATAGTTTCCATTAAAGGTTTACAATTCAGTAGTTCTATGTGAACTGAGCGAAAAGTAACTAGCAGTGGTGATTATATGGGGGGGGTGGAATCAGGTAAAATCTCTAAAGTGCCTATTAGGTGTAAAATAACCGAGAACAGTTTAAATCATAGTACTAATTCAGATGAGCTGAATGTTACATTCTGACGATTAAGACGATGCACAGTGCTGCATACCATAAACGAGAGGCCTTTTAAACTCATACACAGAACTGCTCTCTCTATAGAATTTGATCTTAAGTGGAAAGAACAATGAAGTTTTCAGCATTAGGGCTCACTACCTGGTATCACTGTTTTCAAGTTGTGAAGAAGTGTCTTTGTGTCTTTTAACAACTTATTTCCACAAAGAAATCAGACATTTCTGTATCTCTACCTTGGTTTCAAATATGTGAAGTGCATTACAAAAGTAAAGCTGATGTTTGTAACTGAATATTATTGCTAATTAATACCAAGTTGAAAAATAGAAAAATAACGGCTCAAAAATTTTAAAGAAAGCAGAATAAAAATATATTACTTTGTACATTATGATACAAAAATCACAACAGTAATAATGAATATTATTGTTAAAATGCTGGAAAACACTTAGCCTGTGTTAACGTAACATGGACTATTCTAGGCACTTCAAATTTAATCTTCACAAGACAGATATTAATTTTATCCCCATTTTACCGATGAGGTTGTTGAAGCACAGAGAGGTTCAGTAACTTCCCAAAGGTTACATGGGCTACAAAGTGGCAGAACTGGGATTTAAGCCCAGGCAGGACCGTTTCAGAACACATAAACTTAATTGCCACACCACACTACCTTTCTTTAAAACTGTATACAATAGTTCCTGATGACCAAAAGAGAAGTTTCCTTTGAAGAGGAAACAGCAGAAATCTTCAACAGAGAAATCATCGCAGACCAAGAAGTAACCACTTCAAGGATTTCTGACTGGATAAATCATCAACTTAAAGGGTTTTTGGAGGTAACAAAAAAAAAGATCTTAGAGATTCTCTAAACCTTTAACTCCTTCATGCTCTGGTTAAGAAAGCACAGGCCCAGAAAAATCAACGTGTTAAGGGCTATATAAAAGATTCTCCTCACGTCGTAGCAAAGCCAGGGTTAAAGAATGATTTATTAATAGTCAAGGAATATTGAGAAAGATAAACAGCCTTCTTTTGTTTCATTTTGGTTTATGTACTTAAATAGAAAAATAAAGCTGATGGTTGGTATCAGCTATTTTAATGAAGAGATGTTTACATTAAAAAAAACAAAACCGTAATTACATAAACAACAAAGTGTGTCACTTTCTTTATAGGACTACTGTACAAGAAATCTAGCAGTTCAGACCAGTAGGGTTGTAATCCAGGCACCCCTCATCACCTGGTGACAGCATACCCTAATACAAGCAAGTTTTAAACCCAAGCCTCGAGCTTAACAGCAAAATCCCAGCACCAAAGAAAGCAGTGAGGAGGGAAATGAGAAGGCCCACACCCTCCATCAGCAGAGTTTACATCAAGTATTTTCTAACTTAATTCTGTACTTTTATATGATCTAGAAAATAGGTTTGATTCCAACAAAATGTCCAACAAATCTGATGTGTTCTATGCAATTACCAATAATTGCTTGTAGGTTTAAACAGTGAACAGACTCTGAAAATAGACTGCCTATGTTACAAATCTGGGATCATCCCATACAAGAAATTACTAAATTCCTCCTAAACTAAAATGGTGATTATACTACTACCTATTCATAGGTTCACTAGTAAGGTTAAACAATTTAATCCTTGTCAGACACTTAAAACAGTGCCTGGCCCATAATGAATGCTAAAGAAGTGTTTGTTGTTATTATTATTACATAGAATGTTTATAAAACTCTGAAATTAAACTGAAAAATGCAACTTTGAAATGTTATTTGCACTTGCCAAAACTATACATAAGAGGACAAAGTGTAAGTTGTTTTAGCCATGCGTTCCTAGTGTTGTAGTAGGCCCTATGGATACCGTATGATTATTGTATAAATATAATCATTTGGTTGGATTTTTAAAGTTTATTTTTCTGGATTTCTCCTCAGAGAATGGTTACAACTGAAATTCTACACATGAGAGTATTTTTCCTGTTTTATAATCTATTCTACTTTCCCTATGCCACTGTCAGCATTTGGCCAAATTTTTTTCTGACATGTTTTAACTCGGAAGATAAAGTTCATATGCTAGAGTAATGTTTTACTTTTCTTGATTCTCCATGTTTCATCTTTGTTAGTCCTCCTTTTATCACAATGGACATGAAAATCAAAGTCCAATTTAATAATGCAGAGAGACTTTTTTCTCTTAAGATGACATTCTTAAATCTGCTCATTTGTGGTATCAGTCATCTCTGAACGAGATAGGAAGGCACAGAAGGTCAACACATCAGTGAAGAAAAACACTTGTTACTGACTATGCTTTCTTACTTTTGGGTATCATCTTTCAGTGTGAACGAGCTGACAGCAGCAACTTGACTTCAAGATTCTATTTCGAGAAATAACAGTTTAAAAAAGGTGTTCTAGACTATGGACACCTGGCAATAATCTACAAGTACAGAGCCAATGTTAAGTAAAGAGGAAGAGGGAAAAGTAGATATTAAAATTGGTTAATGCCAGTCATCTCTTTTTTACATTAGTCAATTTAGAAAAAAATTACTTTCAATAATTTACTAACTGAAAACCTAAGTGTTTGTCATATTTTTTAAATTGCAGAAAAGAGATCAGACCATAATTTTAAAATCTTAATTTCTACATCTTTTTTTCACTCTCCAAAATACTGTGTATTTTTTTAACTCAATAACCTAGATTTACCTTATCTGTATCATCTTATTATTAGAAACTTCCATCATTACATACAGATTCCTTTCAACTTGGTACCAGAGCCAAGAACCCAAAGTTCTGTGTATAAGGGCACCTTTGCTCAAGGAGACCCAAGGCTCTGCTCTCAACCAATAGCTAACCACCTGAACTCAGTGTATGAGGTTCTTGGACAACACCATATAAAAAGTAAGTGGAAAAGACAGAACAGTATCTCTGGATGACATCTGCAAATAGTGGCTTTGGTAAAGACTTAGTATTTTGGGGGAATAAAAATACAGCAGTCTTAATAATATCTAACTCTTTCTATGCCCTGCTTTCCAAAAAACCTTTCTACCATCAAACCTTAGGATTTTGAGACCAGTTCTTTGAAATTTTTTAAGTGAAAGAAGTCTATTAAGTTTAACAAGGACCAACACTCCTAATAAAATGCTGTAATTCCTTAAGACAAGTTCGTAACAATAAGTGGCAAAATTTCTTTAAGAGGTCCCCAGCTGCAGAAATACCTAATTATTTTCCAACATAAGGTTCAGAAAACTTTTAAATTGTAGGCAAATATTTATCTGATTGTAGAGAAGCAAGAAATGTTAATCAGTAGGCAACCTGTCATCAATTCCGTGAACAGAAGTAAGGACTTAACACCGATTTTCCTGGCCAGCACAGTTCTAGAAAGGCGGCAATTAGGTAAGGTACAGTATCTACATCAAGTGCTCTCATAGGAAAATGTAACGCCTAATTAGAACCAATCCCAGCGCTTTGGAATTCAAACCACAAACTCCCAGATAAAACTATAAATACTAAAGGCACTTCATTTAATAATTTACGGTGGAAAAGAACTCCACAAGAAAACTCACCACCACGTCTCCTTCCTGTGGAAGGCTGTTTGCTGGCAGCCTGTTTTTCTCCTCGTTGTTGTGGTACAAGGCTCCATCATTTCTCATCACCAAACTGTGCACATCTCGGCCAAGAGGAATCTGATTCAAGTTAACTTTCTGAGTTGCAACACCAATACCCCAGATTCCTAAAAAAATAATAGTTTAAATGCTCCCCAAATTGAAGGATACAAATATGACTAAAAGCAGTTGTTTTAAAAGACAGTGTAAATTGTTTTTAAAAGAAGTGGCATAATATGTAGTACAGATTTTTATGTGGGTTTTCTGTAAAGGATGATAATCCCAGAATAAATGCATTTGATTGGATTTTTTAAAGTTTATTTTTCTTAATTTCTCCTCAGAGAATGGTTAGGACTGTAATTCTACACATGTTCTCTGCAGACATAATATAACCTAAGAGATAAGACAGTGAGCTCTGGAGTGGTACTGCCTACACTTAAATCCTGACTTAGGTATGTCCTCAGTAAATCACTTAAGCTCTCTCTGCTTCCTCAGCAGTGAACTGTGGATTCTAACTCACATCACTAAGTTATTGAAAGATACGGCAAGATAATCCAAGTAAAACTCTTGCAACAGTGTAAGTATTCAAACAAAATGGGTAACAAAAGCACAGAGCATTTTTTTTTTAAGAAAATGCTATTATTACAATTCTCAAAAGAAGTATTTTTATAAAGTTCTACATTGAATTTAAATGGCCTGGGCTACTATTTTAAGAACTGTATCTGACAAGTGGGAAATTACTGTTTACATCTATAACGTGACAAAATAATATATGACCTGGCCAGTATCATGGAGAGGAGAAAATTAATGATGAAGTGTAAAATCATTTTCTTATCCGATGACTTAAGTCAGTGAGTTTAAAACCTTTTGGTTTAAACTAACTTTTAAAGCAAGCATCTCTACTCTTAACCAGGAAAAGAGAATACCTAGAGCTCTGAGTTTTGTCTCAAATGGTTTGCTCCTCAGTATGTATCAAACTCAGTTTCAAGAAAATCTATAAATGTGATAAATTTGAAGACCACGTTGTCAATTTTTCTGGTGAGTGGGAGCATAAAAAAAGCTACGTCTGGATTCCACTGTATTGACTTCCTAAAAAACTTCACAATATAATTTATCCTCCAAAGTGGGACAACTTTAATAAGTCACAGAGGTGAGAATACTAATTGCATGGAACAGGTCTAGACAGTATTCGAGGCTCCTTCTTCCAAAAGACTGTAGCAGGCTGTAGTACACTGCAGCACAGCTGCCTCACTTCCACTGAGAGACCAATGCTACAGACTGCAACAATGCATTCATTCTAGGATTATCATCCTTTACAGAAAACTCATGTAAAAATCTGTACTACATTATTAGGCTCAAGAAAATACTTGCTCCTCTTGAGAAAAGGTATGTTATACTTGAGAAGATTACAGTAACCAGAGACATTTTGCAGCTAACTTATAAAAGAATGGAATGCAAGATAGATTCATATTTATTTCATAGACTTAAGTTAGTATTTTAAAATAATTTAGAAAACTAGCCCCAGAAGGATGTTTTATTTCATTGAAGCTTGTAAGAGGATTAATGCACTCCACTCTAGGTTTCCTATTGGGTACCTATTATTAGTCACGCTCTATTTCATTAGGAGTTTCTTTATAACAAAGCTTTAAAAAATAGTTTCCCATATTTGAAATGCAACTACTGTAACACTTAGACTGTGACACAATTCAAAAACTTCCTAGATTTTTTTAAAGGGAAGTAGACTTCAGAAGACATTATGTGTATGTTAACACAAGCTAAGAAAGAAAATCGGGATCATAACATTGATTTTATCCTGAGATAAAATAGCAAGACTTTTACACCTTCTGTGTTGCCCGAATGAAACAGCGCGTCCGGCTGTCATGCACAGCGCTGGCGCCTCGCACTGATGCCGCCTGTCCTGTCGTTAACACACTCGCACCGCTCCTGTGCCAGGCGGCTCCTACCATCCCGTTCCATAGATGAGAAAACTGAACCTAATTTAACCAAATTAACGAACTTCACCAGGGCCACACAGAGGTGGAACAAAAGGGTTAATTTTCATATGTTAAAAAGTACTCTATTGAGAGCAATTAGCACTTTTAATAGTAAAGTCCCATCATACCAACCTGTGGACTGAATTTTGAATTCAAAGTAGCTCTTGTTTTGATGTAAAGGTGCACTGGCTAAACAACCTCCGGTTCCACATATTCTCCTCCCATTTTTTACGATGACAACATCTGTTCCTAAATAAAACATACACTGTTAAGAAGTTATGTATTTTCTTATTCAACAACCCAGGTGAATTTGTGTTGCACTTGCAACTTTCAATGCACAAAGGGATGTTGACGGTTCTGAAACACACTCGTCTCGGTAAAGTCAACCTCTCAAGCCGCCGTCTCTCCCTGAGACCCTGGGCGGCCCGCGGCTGCAGGCCCGGCCTCGGCGCAGCTCCTCGCAGCGGACGCCTGTGGGCGAGGGCAGGCCCGCGAACCCAAGTCCAGGGCCCCGGCGGCGCGCCGCGGGAGCCGGGCGCGGAGCGGGGCGGGGCGGAGGCGGGCGCCGGGCCGCGGTGCAGGTGGGTTTGCGGGGGGGAGGCCCTCACCCATGTGCTGCGTGTCCAGCTGCACGGCCGGCATCTCCTTCAGAGGGACGTGCCCCGTCCCTCCGTCCCTGCAGCACCGCAGGCAACAAAACGCCGAGGCAGCCATCGCCGAGGCTCCGCCGGCGGCGCCGCCCCGCCAGAACGCCGGGGTTGCCGTGCGGAAGCGGAGCGACGCGGCGACGCCCCACGCCGGAAGGGCGCAGCGCAGGCTGAGGCGAAGCCGGCTGGAGGGACCGGGAGGAGAAGCGACGGCGGATGGGCGGCGGGCGGCGAGCGGCGGGCGCTTGCGCGCAGGGCCGTTGGCGAGGCTGGCCTCGCGCCTGCGCGCTGACGCCGACGGGAGCGCGAGCCGCCTGCGACCCCCGCGCGGGGGCGGGAGCTGCGTCGGGTCGTCTTGCCCCGCCCCCTCGCGGGCCTTCCCTGCGCGGGACTTGCGCCCTGTGGGGCGGCGGGTCCCGGAGGTGGTACCGAGGGTCCGTTCCCGCAGAGTTGTTCGGACTCGAGGGCGGAGGAGTGCAGAGGGAGCTCTGGAGGCCGCGAGGTCCTGTCTCTGCCCCTTCCCGCTGCCCGCGGAGGTCCGCGACCGCCCCCGGCGTCCCCGTGCCCACGTGGGTCACCTGTCCCTGGCGGATTCTACGTATTTAGATACCGTCCGGGGGCGGCCTGGGTCGACTCCTAAAATTAATCTGGCCCAAACCTCTGCTCCCAAATAAAGTTCCCATCCTGAAGGCTTACACAGGGTTCACGTTCTGCTGGGAAACTGGACACAAAACACTCATTACTGTGTCATGGGTTCCTATACAAAACTTTCTAGTGACGTGAATACAAATACCCTTTATGGAGAGTTTTTCTCCACATAAAAGATCTTTTCAGGGTCCTGGGTGTCTTGCTTCCATAAGAATGGTGTTTCATTACAACCCTTAGGAAAACTGTTGGCCGGTTAGCTGTGTCTCGGGAGGTCTTTCCCTGGCTAGGTGGGAAGCACTAGGAGAAACCTCAGCCCCACGGGAGGGTTCTTGACTCTGGGCCAGAAAGATTTCTCAAACAGGTCAGACGAGTGTAGTTTAAAGAATTCACTAAAGCAAGAGCAGCAGGGAATGGCAGCTGCCTTGCTGGCAGCAGAGAACAGGAAATTGCAGAGGGAAGGAAAGAAGGAAAGTTCTCGGCTGAGATCAGATACTCCTGCCAACTACTGAAGCCGGGTCACCTGTCATCCTGTGTCCACTTGGATCTGCATAGCATGGGGACTAGCCCCTACCACTCCAGGATTTGGGGGAGCCACGGAGCACAGGAGGGCAGGAGATTATATTTTGAGAACTTCCCAAAGAAAGGAGATTTTCAGGCAGGTTACTAAAGAGCAAATGGCACAACAGCAGTTTTGTCCAGGTAACCCAGGTGACGGAAACGTGCAGGTCCAAATGTGAGCTCTTAGCAACCCTGTCCTACTTATTTGGAGTAAAGCACAGATAAAAGTGAACACTTGGAAATGAAATAGCAAAGAGAAAAACCACAACAATTTGAGCAGCGAGAAAGCTTTATTTGAAAGTATGCACTTAAAGACAGGAAAGTTGTGGGTGTCCTCGGGAGGCGCACTGAAAGTTTGGGGATTCTGTCTTTTAAGGCTTTCAAAAACGGGGCAAAGGGGGAGAGGTTGTTGGGCATAGGCTTGACTTTTCTCAAGGTGCTTATCTTTGGTGAGAGACACCATGTCCTCCTCTCCTCTATCAGTCCTCCAGCTAATTCTGCTAAATAAACCCAACACAAGGAATTTATTTATCCTCTTCTTCTCCAAGATAGTTGTTACCTTCAAGTAGTGGGGACATACCAGTTAAGACTTCATGCCCTGCCTTAAGATAGGCTGTTGGGCTATTGTCTGATTACCAGAGAATATGTTAGGAATCTTACTTCTTAAGTCTCTGCTTTTTAAAATGAAATCTTAGCCTTAAGATGGCATCTCTTCTGTTTTTACTATACTGTTTACATCTCATCATTTTTCACCACAGGCAGGAAAAATTAATCATGGTGCTTGTCCCATGTCCCTGCCCTACCTCACTCTTAAATGGGCTCTCAGTTCAAAATGCAGATTTGCATTTCATTTTTGTATGTTTCATTAATCTGCATATTAGCTATAAAGTGCCACAACTAATGTATAGACAATTGTAACTCAGAGGAGAGGAAATCCTGGGGCTAAATACCTCTAAAACCAAAATCAGTCAAAGGGAGAAATAAAGTTTAAAACATGTTTATTGCTTACAAACTGAAGTCCGGGGCCATCTCTCTTTCCTGTTCTGGCCAAAGTAAATCAGACCTCCCCCTCACCTCTCAGGTTCAGATAAGCCCTCGGTTGCCCAGGTAATTACCCACTGATACAGAGAAGAACTTTTCTCCACCCCTGAAGAACACCTACTGATATACAGATACACTAAAACCAGGCAATATATTCTGGAAATATTACCATTTTACCCACAAGCCACCCATCCAGAAATCTCGCCTTACAATCTACTCGTTCCCCCTCTTCTGAATTGGTCTGTGGGTGAAAAAACTGGAGCATTGTAACCAGACTAATGACATACAATAGCAACAGAAATAAAATAATGATAATTCTCAAGCCAGAGGATTCAGCTAGGTTCAAAGTCTTATGCAGATTAAGTCCAAAGCTCGTCCATTCTATAGGCAAGCAGTAGCCGAAGAGGTAGAGGGTTCAGAGCAATCATTATGCGGCAGCTGCAGCCAAAGGGCGCATCCAAGCCACAAGGACTGTAGAAAATAACCTTAATGGCAATAAGATACATGTTTTAATGACACCAGCATAGGCAAAACTTGTCCATCAGGTAGGATACATGCAAGAGAGTAGTCCTGTGATAAAACAGTGGCAGGAAGGGATCTCGTCCTGGTTTAGTCTACCAGACTTTCACTCCCCTCCCTATGGCAGTTACAGATGGGTCAATATATTGGGCTCTGGCCATAAAGATGAAACAAAACTTCCCCGTAAGATGCTCTTACCTCCAGGACGTTTTGGGTACACTACCATGATCTTTGGGGGCCACTCAGCTGTTACTCCAGGAACACACAGGAGGCCAGCTTCCAGGCCTTTCCCCCAAGATGCCAGAAGGGACAGCCATCACTGGTCCATGTGTCAAAATGTCCAGGGCCACGTCCATTCAACAGTGTCTCTAGAGTTTAATGCAGTAGGGGCTGGCAGCAGGATGTTGCTCTGCTGGCCATACCATGGCTTCAATAACTCTTCTTTCGTTTGGATATACAATTGTATAGGAGAGGCAGCAAAGTGTGTGGACATATCCATGGGGCTCAAAGCCTTTATGTGGCTTCTCATTCAAATGCCTCATTCAGCACTGTCCATAGCCGAACTGACCAGCCCCATAGACTACTGGTGTCCAACTTCAGGCCAGATTTCAACAAACCATTGTACCTTAATATCATGCCTGCCCCAGTAGGATTATATGGTACATGAAATTTCCACTTTATTCCTAATAACCCATCCTTGTAACACGTCTAGTAAAGTGAGTGCCTTGATCACTCTCAATCACCTGCAGCCGGCAACAGGTTGCAAACAGATGCTCCAGGCCCCTTTTAGTGGCTTGCTGATCTGCATGATGTGCAGGAAAAGCGACCAATAGTCCAGTAGCCATGTCCACACCAGTCATGGCATACCGATATCCTTCTGATATGGGCAGAGGCCCAATATAGTCTATTTGTAACCTGACAAGGGCTATCAGCCCCCTTGCTATTGCCCCCATGTTGCCATGGGACTCGGTGTAAGTCCCTCAGAGCACACAAGGCACTCCTTCCGGGCTCTGGACTTCTTCAAAGGTCAATGGCAAGCCCCACCAACAGGCTACAGCCCACATTATCTTTTGCCCTGCGTGCAACAAATGCTGGTGTAGCCATTGGGCCACATCAGAAGCAGGCTTTCCTTCTAGCCAGTGCACCTGGGCCAGTGTGTCTGCTTCATCATTCCCTGGGGATGACAAAGGCAAATGACCAATCACAGATATAAGTAACTGTCTTAGTCTGACCAGAGGCCCATAGATCTTGCCACAACTCTTGCCCCCAAAGGAACCAGTGACCAACCATCCAGTTGGCATGGTACCATATAGGTACCCACAGAGTCAAGCCCCGATATATCACCCAGCTGTCAGTACAGACAACTATGGGGGAGGGCTCCTGGGTGATCATGAGCCATACTGCCCACAACTCAGCCCATTGGCTGCTCCTCCCCTCTCCATCCTCCATCTATATTGCCTCAGTCTTAGGAAGGAAAGCCACAGCCCTCCACTTCGGGGACCACATGAATGGAGCCATCTGTATGCCACGCATCTTCAGGTATAGGGGCTTTTCCCTCCTGATAAGGACTCTTAGCTACCAATGGCTCAAAAGCAAGTTCTTCCTGCTTTCCACTAGTATATAGGTCACTGGCCCCAACAAGCATTGGAGTTCTCCACTTAAGGGGCTAGAAGAGAGGGTGGTGCGCTGCTTTAAATACACGCTCCATTTGGCCAGTGTAGGCATCTGTGTCATGCCACTCCATGGCCTTTGGGTCCAGTCTTGCACCCACCAGACGATGGGATAGGTGGTTATTACCTCGATCGGAGCTCTTCTGGCAATGTGCTCCCTAGCCAGCAAGGCGTGGTACACAGCAGCCAGTTGCTTCTCTATCAAGGTGTACTGGACCTCTGCTCCTTTCCATAGTTGTGACCAGAATCCAATAGGTTGGTGTGTCCGTTCAAGCCGCTGCCAAAGACACCATCCATAACCATCTTCAGTTACATGAACATCTAGTTCACAGGGCCTTGATGAGTCCACTACATTCAAGGCCTATATAGTCTTGACGGCCCACTTGGCAGAGGTAAAAGCAGCTGCACATCTCATCCCAGTCCCACCTGATGCCCTTTCATACCAACCGGTATAAGGGCTTCAGAAACTGTGCCAAGTGCAGGATAAACACTCTCCAGTAGCCCAAAAGACCCAAAAACTCTTTTAATACTGCCATAGTGGTAGGGGTGGGGAAAGCCTGGGCCTTGTCTATGACAACTTTAGTTTTACCCGACCAGACAACCCCCAGTAATTTCACAGACAAACCAGGTCCCTGAACCTTGTTGCTGTTCACAGCCCATCCTTTTTCCTGTAGATGTTGCAACAGCCTAGGAACTGCCCCTTCTAAATCTGAATGAGAATCAGATGTGAGCGTAATATCATCAATGTAGTGATACAACCACACCATTTGTGGTTTCTTCCATGTGGCCAAGTCCTGGGCTACAAGTCCATGATAGATGGTGGGACTGTGGAAGTATCCCTGTGGAAGGACAGTGAATGTCCACTGCCAGTCTTCCCACACGAAGGCCAACTGTTCCTGGCTTTCCTGTGCTATGTCAATAAAGAAGAAAGCATTAGCAAGGTCTACTACGTAATGATACATTCCCAGCTCATGGGTGAGGGTATCCAGAATACCTGCTATAGAGGGGACAGCAGCATGCAAAGGAGGTCTGACTTTATTGACACTAATTCCAGAAATACTTCATCATCCCAAATAGAAGCCCTATGCACAATTGTAGTCAGTCATCATTCTTTCCTCTCTCCATTCCCTGGTGACTGCTAATCAACTTCTGTTTATATGATTTTGCTTATTCTGGACAGTTCATCTGAATGAAATCAAGCAACGTTTAAAACAACATTATTATTGTAGAAGTAATACATTATATAACCATTATAGAAACTTGGAAAAATCCAGTGAAGAATCAAGACAAAAGAAAAGTCATTTTCTGCTACTTGTGGGGAACAGCTGTGATCAGTCTGGACATGCACCTGCATTGCGTTGCATACTCCTGTTTCAAAATTTGCTTTTCCTCACTTAATAAAATATATGAATTTTCAACTTGTTAAATTGTTTTCTAAAACATGATTTAAAAATGGCTACATATTAATATTTTGTATGAATATAACATGATTCATCTAACTCATACTCTTTTGATGGATAACTACACTATTTCTATTTTTCCCCTGATGATTGTATAACAAATATTCTTGTTATATAAATTGTGGTATTTCTGATTATTTTCCAAGGATAAGTTTTTAGAAATTGAATTAAGTATATGTATTTTGAATGTTTTTGATACAGATTACTGAACTGTCCTCTAAAGAGTTGTATCCATTTACGCTGGTTTCCAGCAGCAAAAAAATGTTTTAAGTTTCTGCAAATTTAAGGAACTAAAAAAGGCTGTATTAATGTTTGCTTGGTATTTCTTTGATTATCAATGAGAATGAAAATGTTTTCATGATTATTGCTCATTTGTATTTCTTTTTTTAATGTCCTGTTTTCCATGTATTTGGTCTAGTTTTATATCTTGGTGTTCACCTTGTTATTCATTTAGAAGTTAATAAGATAATTATATATATATTGTATGTAAATTGAGTCTGTCTTTTTCTTTTACAAATTTATCTGTTTTTCTTTCTTATGAATTACAAAAGTAATAGATGCTCAATGTAAAGATACAGAAAATTATAATACACAAAAATATTGAAGCTCTCCTGAAGTATCCTCTCCAATTGACAATTTGGTGTATACTCCTCTACATGTTTTTTCCTATCCATATTCTACCAATTACATTTCTTTTCAACATTGGAATCATAATACATGTATTGATTTTAATTTGATTTTTCATTTACTATAGCTTATAAATATCTTGTTAACATATACAGCTTTATTTTTTCTTCGATAGTTGTATACCATTATGACTATATTGTTTTTCTAACAGAGTTTGACATTTTCATTGAGTCATTCATTAAGTCTTTTTCATGGCATATTGCTTAATTTTTATCCTTAGAAAGAAAGTTCTCAATTTTTAATGACAATTCTCTGATGGACTATTAAATAGACTATCCTCATTTTAAGGGATAAGCTATGCTGTGTAAGAGCTGTGAACTGCAGAGAAGAGCCTGAAAAACTGCTTTGCAAACAGTGGGGGAAGATATTGTTTTTAAAAAATAAGATATTTGGAAATGACTATTTTAAGAGAGTCAAATTCAGAGTACATTACCATTTCAGCTGGTTTCAACAGCTAATTTTTAAAAGTTTCATATACAGCAATAACCTCTGAGAGAACTCTTCCTTCCATAAAATATTCATGAAAAAATTGATCACTGGGTTAGATGCTGGGAATGCAATGATGAGAAAACAGACACACACATGTACACGCACACACACATAATCCCTGGTCTTACGGACTTTACCATCAAGTGGGGAGACAAACATTATTCCAATAATTACACAAATAAACATACAATAACCCATTGCTCTGTGTGTGACAGAGGAAGACCAGGATGGTGTGAGTTGATTAAGAGGGAGCTGTCCTTGGCGTGGAGCATTTTGAAAGCTACCCTGGGGTGTCAGCTGCTGAGAAATGGGGTTGGAGAGGTGGAGTCTGGTGGCTGGTTAGGGGGTACATTAGTGATAGGGACCTGCAGCAGGAAGAAGGCATGGGGGGGGGCGGCAAGGTGAGGACTAAGTCAAACGCCTGCAGTGAGGAGCATTTCTCTGTTAAAGTATTTAAATTCAGTTTTCATCACTTAAAAATGAAGTTACTACAGACTCAGTGTGCGATCCTTGCTTTCCTGGGGATTCCGTGAACATAGAAGCCCTGGGCTGGAAAAGAAAAGGCAGCAGTTAGGGTGATGTTACTTAAGGCCAGGGAAAGAGGTCTTCTTAAGGAGGAGACAGTGAGGGCTACAAAGAGAGCAGGAAAAATGGCCTTTGAATTTCACAGCACGGAGGTCAATAGCCTTCAGAAATGCTTAAACTGCACTGACATTGTATAAGGGGTCTCACACATTGTCTCCACTGCCTGTGCCTCCTGTCGGCATGGGAGGGTAGAGCTGCTTTAGATCCAGCACAAAGTGCTGGAGATCCCACCCCATTCTCACAACCATCGTGGTGCTGTAAACAAGACCATTTTAAGGTAACACATTTTCCACAAGGCATTTATTACCACATCCTTTGATATCAGACTCGACCAGGCTCATGTTAAAAAACACGAAGCACACGTTTCTTCAGCAATGATGTATGAATCTAGATCTTCAGAACCGAAGTTCTACGAGATGTACTGTTGTCTTTTTAAGATAAAGTGTGTATTAACGGTACAGGAATCTACCAGCTATTGAAAACCACAGGACCTGCATCCCTGTCGTACATTTATTTGTAGAAGAAATATTCCTAAAAAATATCCCATGGAACTGGATGAAAGTAGTTTTCTAAATTGAAATAAGAGTTTATTATCATAACTAACAATTCTCAAGGTAAAAATAGAGCACATAATGCATAGTGAATGCAACAGAAAGATTCCAAAATAGTTTCTATATATCAAGTTCTCTTCATTTGCAAATAGACAATATTTATTAGTCTTTACCTGAATGAATAATTTTTTAAGGCCCTCATAGAGTTGCTCTTCATCAAGAATAAAATTCTACATATATGGGAATAATGTTTAGAAAAGCATTTGACATAATTGAATGTAATTACGCATTGTTAAAATAACAAAACAGTACTACCTTTCAGAGTGTGTATATATATGTGTGTGTGTGCATGTGTGTCATAATTTTTAAAGTTCTAGCAAGGCATAACCTAAAATGTAACTAAGCAACATGTTAACTTTAGTCATACAATATGGTTAAGATCATGACAGTAAGATAAAATATGTCATTTATATACATATATATACACACATACACACAATTTCCTCTTTGTTGATTTTAGGACAATATATGTCATGGTTAATTCTTGCTACATTACATTTTATTTACAGACTGCGAAGTTTAATAAACAACTATTTGATAGTAAATAGTTCATTAGAACTTAACTATATATGCTATACTTTTATGTACATTATTTCATTACAAATCTGTTTTATAATTTCCAATAACAAACCTCAACAGTTTAAGATAAAGGAAATTTCTCCTCTCTTAAATATTGGACCCTGATATCAGATTAATCTTCCTAAAACTCTGATTTCCTCTTAAGTGTCACATACATGATTATTCAGTGGCTTCCCATTTCTTACAGAATGAAGTTCACCTCTTTATTCTGATATTTAAAACATTCCACCATTAATTTGGCCTCTATTTCCAAGTCAGGCTCTTCACTGATTTAGTTTCAGTGAAGTTCATTCTCACCCTGAGCTTGTTCCTTACCTCCAGTAGTGTTCTGCCTCTTTCTCATCTTCAAATCCTATAATCTTTAAAGTTTCTGAAGTTTTGCCCAGTGCTTCTGATGCCTTCCTCTGATGTTGTTGTCATCACTCACGTAGGTAGTCGGTTGTCAACACAGCCACTGTTAGGTACTTTTACTGAACTAGCTCAAGTTTTTAAGACTTGTCTCTTCAACCAATGGTAAATTCCTTGAAGTGTCATTGATGCCTAGCACAAAGTATATAAGCATATGCTAGTACGATCTTAGTTACCTCTGACATTTTGCTTTATTCTTAAAATTTTTCTTTCCATCTATACAAACAGCAAAAGTGAAGGCCAAATTTACTGTTGCTGAAGCATCTGTCATTCTCTTCAAAGCTAATTGATTTTGCTATTTGCTCCATTTAATGATCTTCAGTGTGCAAATGAAACATATACAATCTGGAATTTTCTTCAAACCGGGGACCAATTAATTTAAAGTATTAGCTAAGTTCCTGTCTTTTGTGATAAATGTATTTTTAAAAGTAGATGTTCTTCTCTTTCGGTGGAATATTTTGGATCAATTTATCTTCAATTGTACAGCTTTAAAAAAAATTGCAAAGTCTTCCTTTCATTGGGTATGATGTTTTCCCCTTTTTCTCTGCTTACCCTCAGCACAGGGAAGGAGTTACAGAAGTGGAAGGATACATGCTTTAAAAGGCCGCCCTGGGCTGTGTGCAGAGCTGCACAGTTTAGTGCTGCTTGAGACTATGGTGATTGGGCCTCAGATTCACAAATCCAACGCAACTAATCCAAAACCAGCATGTTTTCTTCTTCCATGTAATAGTAGCAACCATTAAGCACCTCCTATGTCAGATACGATGTCTGCTGCTTTATACATTACCTAATTATCAGAATCAAGTGATCACGGTGCCCTTTTGTATGAGAAAACAGGCTTAGAGAAGCTAGGTAACTTGGACACCTAGTCAGTCAGTGGCAGAGCTAGCGTTTGGATGCCCAGCAGATTCCGGCGCCTCTGCTCTTCCCGCACACTGTGCAGTGTCAGAGCCAGTGCCTGCTAGGACCTCTTGACAGGCCGTGCTGGGCAGTGGTGACTGAGAAGGAGCAGCAAATAATAAAGTGAGCCAGTGTGTCCAAGGAGGCCCCCGACACCTTGCTCCCGGCAGACAGCTCCAGACTTGGTTGTTAGGTACTAGAATTCTGACTACTTCCGTGTCAATGTACACACCAACGGACACCCCAAATGTGGCACTGCACCTTCTGTTACGGAACATGTCTTGATAGGTGGAAAGAACGCTGGCAGTTTTTACTTTTGTCAAGGCCCAGAACAAAAACAACAGCATGGAATAAATCAACACAACAATATGTTTCATATATACGTTGGAATTCTTGGAATTCTACGTGTAGAAGTATATCACAAAAGAAACTTCAGTGAGACTGTAGACTGCTCTTATTGCTGAGTTGACATGAAGATTTCGTGCAGTTCACTTACCTGAAGAGCAGTGGACAGAAGGGTCCTCCAGGGAGGCCCGGATGGGGACGCTCCCCCCCACCCCACCTCGCTCTCCCACAGGGTCTGGTTCGAGTTCTTTCGGGGAAACGTTTGTGACAGCCCCTCAGTGTCACCTCTGACCAGGTCCAGCCACCTGCTCTTCCGGGAACGATGCAGCCGGGCACGGAGTTTTCATCGGGCAGGTGCTCTTTTTCTACGGTAGCTGATAAGGCCCACGGGAGAAGAGCGGCTACGTTCCGTTCCTGTTATTTTACATCTAAGGGAGTTTAATATGCAATAGGCTCTTAGTTAATGCTTTTTTAAAAAATAGTTAATGCTTTTTTTTTAACCGTCTAGTGATTTCTATGCAGATTTAACCGGTGCTTTACATTTAGTTGGGCTGAATTTTATTCATTAGTATTTACCACCAGCCGGATCTAACTGTATTATATATATTAAGGATGACTTGTGATGTATGAGCTTATAACCCAGTTCCCAGTCGTGAGTCATCTTAATCTCAGAGTATTTAACATGCTTCTGTAATTGAGGCTTCTTAGTAACGCTCATTCGGTGGAGGCTGGGTGCGCCTTTCCGTCGCTGAGCAGGCTCTCCTGGACCCCAACCGGCCCAGCCCCGCTGCTGCCCTGCGTTAGAGCCGCGACACCCGTTCCCGCGTCTCTAGGGCGAGGCTGGCATTTTCCCTGCCGCGTGCGGACACTGGGCCCGAGCCCCGCGAGGCAAGCTACTGGGCGCGGTGACCGGGCGTGAAAACCCGACACCTCGCAGGGAGCGGAGCCGGCCAGACTCGGGCCCATGGTCACCCCCGCGCGGCCACGAGACTTTCCCCCTCGGCGAACCAGAACCCGGAGCGCACCCGGCGCCTCCGGGCCTGACCTCCGCGCCGCATGAGGCCTGGGGGCGCCCTCTTCCGGGGCTCTGCGGGGCCTGCGGCCGGAGAGCTGCCGGGTCGGGCCAGCGAAGCCAGCCCAAGCCCTCGCTTCTCTCCCGCGGGAAGCGCTCCGCTGCTAAAGGAAAGCCTCAGCCAGCACGGCGCCGAGGACTCAAGCAAGCCCGCCCGGACAGGTGCGCCCCGGGAGGGCGCGCGCAGCCGCCTGCATGTGGGGCGCCCGTGGGCCCCACCCTAAGCCGCCGCGGCCGGGCTCCGGGTCCTGAGATGCCGGTGAAGTGGCGTGAAGGGTTGGGCTTTCTTTTTTGTTCCTAGAAATGCAACGAACAAAAAAAAAAGTACAACAATCCAAACCCAACCGTGTCGCAGAGCGCCGGTTCTTCCAGTGGGGGGGCTCCGCCGCCGCCGGCCCCGCCCCCCGGCTGTGACCCCGCCCCCCGTCCCCGGGTCCCGCGTCCTCGCTCGCGCGCCGCCCCGCTGGCTGGAAGGGCAGCCAGGGCCGCGGACCCTCCGTTTCTCTGGGCGCGCCGCTGGCGGTGGCTGCGCGCGGCGGGGGACCCCGAGAGGACCCCGCTTCCCTCCCTCGGGTAAAGGCGAGGCCCGGCAGGGAGGCAGACCGAGGCGCCAGGAGACGGCGAAGGCGCGGGCCCCGGCTGGGACCGCGAGTCCATTTTGCCGCTGTGCCCGGCGGGTAACACACGGTCGCCAAGACCGGAGCCCCGGGGTAAGTCCCGACCGCTGGACCCTCTTAGGGAGGGCGCGGGCGGAGAGCTCAGGCTGAGCCTCAGGCACCTGCCCGGGGCCTCCGCCCGTGTCGGACTGCGGCCGAGGAGACGGAGGCCACCACCGCCTGGCCCGGAGCCTGGGGCCTCGGGGCGCGCGGGGACGGCCGCTGACCTAGGAGCTCCTGGTTCGAAGATCCCCAGCCTCTCCCACACGCCTGGCTCTCACCAGGTCCTGGCAGGCTGGCCGTATTTATGGGGACGACTGAAAAAACTGGAAGTGAAGCAGCAGGAACCTGTGCACACAAATGCATAATAGCCTCTTTGTTCTTTCTTTGCAGTGGTTGCCTCCTGTCAGCCACAAGGTGGGAAAACCCGATTGCTTTGCCCTGAGAAATAGTAACCCTGACGAATACACCTGCTTGTGGGGAACAGAGGTAAACTACAATACTTTTGCTTACTTAAAAAAGACTCCCCATTTCTTGAGGCCCAGAACCTATTGAAATTGAACTATATGTAGAAATGTATGTGTTCCCACCCTTATGGGTGGTCTTTGTTCCTTTATATTTCCTCAGTTCAGAAAAGTGGATTCCATATTTATAAATTCTTTATGTGGCAACTATTTGAAATGTATTACAAGCCACATATTTATACTGTGAAGGAAGATGGTCCTCAGCATTTTTTTCCACAGTTTTTTCCTTCTCCCTGCCACACTGCTAGCGCTTGAGTCATCTGACTCCAGACTTTGTGTAATAGTATTTTAAATGCATAATTTCATTTACATAGTCACTCCCTATGGTAGAATTTCATGGAGCTGTTAGCTGATTTGTACATATGCCTTGGACAATATGAAACATTTCTTCAGGCTCTCCTCTCCTTCCCTAAAAATACTGTCTTTTTTGCACAAGCTGATTGTCTCAACCCCCCTGACAAGTTTCCTTTTCATCTGTAGTTGGTCACCCACCCTGCATCTGCCCAGCTTCTGTTCAGATATGCCCATTTCCATGGGAGGGCCTGGTGCTGCTGTCACCTGTAACACTTACTTTGCCTTCCCTTGAGATTACAGTTCAAAGAGAGTCCAACTCTCAGACCTTTTTTGGTTAATAAAATCATGCTCTAACATAACACTTTTCTGTATTTATAGTTGGACGATATTTGTACACATGTAATTAAAGCACCTTACATTTCTATAAGTTTAGCAGTTTACAGAAATGTCACACACTACCGAGTCTTTCCAACATTATGAGGTAGGTACTGTGAAAACTCTTATTCTGTAAGTGCAGAACTAGTCATCAGACTCAGGTATTCAGGTATTCTGTTGTAAGTTCAGGAACTGCGTGAAGACTAGTAAGAGCACATCCATAGGACGGACTGTATTTTAGGAGAATACAGTGATAGGGGAAATGCATGTGATAGAATAGGTGAAAAAAGTGGGTACAATAACATTACTTTCATAATTAAAGAAAAACAAAAGCTAATTGCGTGGGTAACCTCTTCAACATAGTGTCGACTATCTGCATCCTTTTTATAAGGCATTAAATTTTAGAGTAACAATATCTTTGTAAATGTGACTAATACGTATTATTTTATAAAAGAAAACACTATAGCAGGTAAGTTCTTCGTGAAACTTCTTACTTGGTTAATGTTTCTGGTGTTTTACTTTTTTAGCTCGCTATGGTTTTCTTATAATTGACTCCCCTCTTAATTTTTTCCCAACTTTTCATTGTGAAAATTTTCAAATGTGCAGAAAATTCAAATACTACATAAAATATCCTTATGTCCCCTACCTCAATTGAATAGTTGTTAACTAGACCCTTACCAAGTTTTAAGAAAGCATTATTAGTGGATCTCATACTAAAATAGAATACAGTATACTACCTGAGAAAAAGATGAAATATTCTGAGAAGTGATTTAAAAAAAAAATGAGCCCTTTTTAGTCAGCATTTTTCCAAGATAAAATGGATGGCTCTCAGTTTAGTAGAGCTTAGCATGATTTAGTTTGTCTGTAAAATGAGTTTCAATATTTGCTATCTAATTACTCGTTAGGTATTTAGGTACTGCTCTGAAATTCCTAAATTCAAAGATGCCTCAAAGCAGGATGGAGACGTGGGTTAAATCCCTAAGATACAAAGTAAAATATTGGCTTTTCTTTTTGTTCTTTAATGAGATTTGGAGAGAAATCACGGGTAATATTTTGAACCTTATATTATTGTCAGCCAGCCAATGAAATCCAAAGCTTTAATAGGAAAGTTTCTTTTTAATAAACTGGTTTTTATTATTAACATTTTGTTTAGAAGTAAATAAATGAGCACCTTTTGCATTATAATCATTTTCATTTTATCATTTAAAAAAGGACTTCTAGGAGAAAGAAATCTAATACATCATAGCTTTTATTTCTATTTTTTGACTCCTTTCAAGGATTGGCTTTTCCATTTTTAGTATTCTGGTTGTTGTGTTACGGTTTTCATTTGTAGGGACTGTTGCTGCATACTGACTCAAGGTAGGAATTGATTAAGCAGTTTTCATATCTTGCTTGGGTGTGGATATTGAAAACTTACTTTAAAATAAATCTGGTGGTGTTATACAAATATGCATTTATCAAAACAACTGTATACCAAAAAGAATTTCATTGCATGTAAATTAAAAAATATATTAACAGATATAAATATGGCAGGAAAAAGAGGTTGAAAACCAGATTAGTGGTAGACAACTAGGTATATATTCAGCTACTTTCTCTGTTGATATAAAACTTGGAAAAATTTTTAATTGGTGGGAAAATGGAATTTTGTACCTCAAAAAATTTTTTTTGATATTCAGAAATACATTTGAAGGAAGAAATGAATCTTGGAAAATGTTTGTGTTTATATACTTAATATAACATTGGTGAAGTGGAAATTTTACGACTGGTAAACAATAAATTTGTTTACATAGTTTCTTGACTTCCTTAGTGGGAGAAAATTAGTGCAAAGGAAGAGGGGATATTTATGTTAGTACTGTATTTCTTCACATTTGTATGTGTTAGCCACACTGTAAAGGTTATGTGTTATGAAGACTTCCAGATTTTTACTGTGAAGGATATCCTTCACTTAGACTAAAAACCTTTCTATGTATTTTCCTTCAGAACTTTTGAGGCAGTGGATTTGCCAGGGTTTCCTGGATTAGGCTAATATCCCAATTTTCTCTAAAAGTTAGGTGTGGGAGGGGTCACATAGTTTGTCATAGAGAAAATGTGGAGTAGAAAGTTAAGGGAAGAAAAAGAAGAAACTGAGTTTAATTTTAAAGTGAGTAAAAATAAGAATCTTGTAAGCGCTACCACTTAAAATGGAACCGGGTCTCTCCTAATTTCCAAATAGTAAGTTTTTTCTTGGTTCACTTTAAGAACAGTAAGATGAGTATGGCTTTGGGACGACTTTGTTATTTTTTAATTTTCCTGTGTGTGATATTTTTCTTTTTACTTTGATCATACTTCACTACCTTTTTTTTCTTGGCCCCTTATTGCAGTTTTGTTTTTTCTCAGTTTTCTTCAGAGTTTCTCTGCCTTGGGTGCCCTTTTTCTCCTCCTTATCCCGACTACTGGTATCCTTTGTGCTGTGCCTGGATAGGATGCTGGAAATACCAGCCGTACAAGGATGAGCACATCAGGTGCTTTATTGGATGCTGCCCTACTCCTTTCTTCTTTCTCCTGCCTGCTCCAGATCTGGCCTTAGCACAGAGCTCTCAGGTACAAGGTGACGGAGCGGTGGGGGCGCTGAAGTGTGGACCGGGGATGAGGACGGGAGAATCATCAAACATTTCCTTCTCTGGTGCAAAGAATAAGAATGTTCTGTAGCTGCTCATAACTTCTCTCAGCACTGTAACCCCAGTTACAGTTGTGAGTTACAGCCATTCTCTTCCCAGTGCTTTTCAAAAGTTGTATGATTTCTTAATTCACAAAAGATTATTTCAGAAAAATCAGCTTGTCATAACACTAAATTTGACAGAATAATGTTTTGATTCTACATAGGTATCATATATTTATTATACATCTATCTCTCACAACTTAGCATGAAACTGTAAACTAGTCCTACAGGCTCAGCTTCTCTTTCAAATATTGTTTATCTTATACGTTGTAGCTCCAATTGTAATTCTTAAAATCACTGTTAAAAATTCAGTTATTTTTTATTATAAGATGGCCTACAGATTATTAGACCCTTTTTTATACGTTTATTTCTTTGGTGGTAATGTGATTCTATATATATTTATATTACTATGATGTAATGAATGAGGATGTTAAAGTTAGCCTATTTTTGGTTTTAAAACTTTAGGGGTGGAAGTTTTAAAATGTACATTTCAAAATAATAAACTTTTGATAAACAGTATTCTCTAGATCAGGGATCTCAAATGTTTTGGTCTCAGGACCCCTTTACACTTAAAAGCTGAGGATCCCAAGAGGTTTGGTATACCTATGTACTGTAATGTAGATACTCACTGGATTACAGGTGATGGGCAAAATATTTTAAGATATTCATTTAAATTAATATACTAATTCATTTAAAATAACAAAGATAAATGTATTACATTTTAACCTAAATAATTTGTGGAAAATAGCTATTTTTCAAAAACATTTGGGAGAAGAGTAGCATTGCTTCACACATTTATAGATCTGTTTAATAAGAGCTGGAGTCTTTTATCTACTGTGTTACACCTGTTGCAATACATAATTTTGGTTGAAATATACAAAGAAAATCAAATCTGGCCTTGCACAGGTATAGTTGGTGAAGGGATATTTTAATGGACTTTTATGACAGTTGTGAATTTTGATACTATACCAAAGCTCAACAAAGTGGTAGTTTCTTAAAAGGTAGTTGCAGTACAGAATCTGGAATCATTTTTAACACATTGGCCTTTTTGATCTTTTATGCATACGTGATTCATAACATGTATTGGTGATTTGAATCAGTTAGTTCACTGTGCTTTGCAGATCTCCAAATATTCACATATTTCATTGTATAATCTCTCTGACAAAAACATTTTTAAATATCAGCACTTATCTCATTAAGAAGGTCTTTAATTAATGGGAAGCTTATCAAGCTCTTAAATGGCAAATCATTTTTTACAAAATTCTAATTTTCACCAGTACCTCAACTTTTATCATTGCCACCTTTTCCTGCTGCAATAGGCTTATTTTGCTCACTATCAAGAAAGCATCTGCCAGGTACCATGCTTTCAAGTCAAAATGGCATTCATAATAAAAGTTGCTGGTTCAACTTGCAGCCTGATCGCTAAGTGCTTGCCCCCAAGACAGAACCTGCTGGGGTGTAGCAGGGACGCTTTGCATTTAGTTCCTCACTTGTCAGAATACTGAAAAGATGTGTGCACAGGTTCAGGGTGTAATAAGATGGGCAGTTTGTCCTGCTCCCTGGAAAACATCCTTCGGTGGGGCTGGTGGTATGGGATATGGTGACTGGTGGCACACTTTGCCGCCCTGTCCTACCTGCTGCTGTGTTTGGCCCCTGCCCAGGCTCCGCAGCGCACTCACATTGCTTTTACACTGCCGTTGTCAACGTGGTGCGAAAGCAGAGAACACCTCAGTATTACGGAAAAAGTACTGTCCTCAGAGCTTCCCCGGAAAAGCCTCAGGCACACCCAGGTTTTTGCCCAGCACACTTTGAGACCTGATGGTCTACCTGGTACAGGATGGCTGTGATTAGGGTTCTTTTGGCTTAAAGAAAGGAAACTTAATTCTCTAGGGTAGAATGAACTGCAATTCTCATATTTATCACCTATTATTTTAATAACCGTAATCTTGCTTTTGAAACAGTAAACCGTCAGATTTTAATAAAAGCCTGCCTGAGAGAGTATGCTTGGATTTATATTCCTGTGCTTTCTTTTAAATAGCATACCATTTTATAATTGTGGGCCCAGGCTAAAGAGCTCATTCTGTTCAGACACTGAGCAGCTTTGTTTCTGACAGCTCTGTTTTACAACAATCGTGGGTCCTGCTCGGTCAGTCTGCAGTTGTCCTAGCCCTAACCCTGTCTCAGCCACAGTCTGTTGTTGGAAAGCCCACACAAAGGCCTTGTGTGCAGGGAGCTCTACCAGTGAGGAGCATGTTCTGGTCCCAGCAGATGAAATCTGCTTTGGTGTGCATTCCCTTCCCAGATTTCTCACTTATTTCCTTTGTTTGCCTGGTTATTTCAGTGAAAGATATTTTTTTGCCTTCTATTTATTACATAATCTGAGTGGAGGAGTCACTGGAGTAAAAGTGTGTGTTTTTCTTTGGTAGGACGCGATGGAGCTACTTGAGGAAGATCTCACGTGCCCAGTCTGTTGCAGTCTGTTTGATGACCCTCGAGTTTTGCCTTGCTCACACAACTTTTGCAAAAAATGCTTAGAAGGGATCTTAGAGGGGAATGTGCGGAATTCACTGTGGAGATCATCTCCATTCAAGTGCCCCACATGCCGAAAGGAAACTTCAGCTACTGGAGTCAATAGCCTGCAGGTTAATTATTCCCTGAAGGGTATTGTGGAAAAGTATAACAAGATCAAGATCTCTCCCAAAATGCCAGTGTGCAAGAGACACTTGGGGCAGCCTCTCAACATTTTCTGCCAGACCGATATGCAGCTGATTTGTGGCATTTGTGCTACCCGTGGTGACCATACCAGGCATGTTTTCTGCTCTATCGAAGATGCCTATGCTCAGGAAAGGGGTGCCTTTGAGTCCCTCTTCCAGAGCTTTGAGACCTGGCGTCGGGGAGATGCACTCTCTCGCCTGGATACCTTGGAAACTAGCAAAAGGAAATCTCTACAGTTACTGACTAAAGATTCAGATAAAGTGAAGGAGTTTTTTGAGAAGTTACAACACAGTTTAGATCAAAAAAAGAATGAAATCCTGTCTGACTTTGAGACCATGAAACTTGCAGTCATGCAAGCCTACGACCCAGAGATCAACAAACTCAACACCATCTTGCAGGAACAGCGAATGGCCTTTAACATTGCTGAGGCTTTCAAAGACGTCTCGGAACCCATTGTATTTCTGCAACAGATGCAAGAATTCAGGGAGAAACTAAAAGTAATCAAGGAAACTCCTTTGCCTCCCTCCAGTTTGCCCACAAGCCCTTTAATGAAGAACTTTGATACCAGTCAGTGGGAAGACATAAAACTAGTCGATGTGGATAAACTTTCTTTGCCTCAAGACACTGGCACATTCATTAGCAAGATTCCCAGGAGCTTTTATCCGTTATCTTTGCTAGTTGCTGTGCTTGGCCTTCTCATTTTCTTTGGTCCCACCATAGTCCCAGAATGGTCTTTATTTGATGACTTTGTGGCTTGGAAAGACCAGCTCTCAAACTTCAGTTCCTATCTGGCTAAACCAGCTGATTTTGTAGAACAGTCAGTTCTCTACTGGGAACAGGTGACAGAAGAGTTTTTCATTTTCAGTGAAAGATTCAAGAATTTTACTTTGGTGGTGCTGAACAGTATGGCAGAATTTCTGTGCAGATATGAACTATTATAAAATCTGTTTCAAGTACACAGCTCTTTGTCTTTTTCTTAGCAAGAGAGTAGAGTGGTAGTATAGATTTTGTCAGGATTCCAGTTAGATGTTTTCCTTCAGAAGTATTCCTTTCAAAATAATGTCCTACATGTTTTGTTCAAATTAGGGAGCATAAAAGGAAAAATGAGATTTAATAGTACAGTCCTGACCCCTTTCTTTTTAGAGTTATTTTGAAATAAGCAAGTATCCAATATTGGTTGTGTTTATGCTATGAAAAAGGGGTGGCAAGAGCACATGATGTAACCCTGTGTTGAGGTTGTGTAACTCGTTTAAGCATATAATAAAGATGACCCTTGTAAAGCAACTTTTTTTTTTGAGAGTGAACATTCTTTAAAAAAGATAGGGACTGGATTTCCAAATTTTCGGGAGGTGGGGATCTGATCACATTTTCCACTAAAATGTAAACAAACTAGCATTTTCTTGTGGTAACTTTACATTTTCAGGAGGGTGGAGATTTCAGCTTGCTGTTTTCTCCTTAGGTCTTTAAATTTGTCACCAAAGGGATGTGGTGATAAACTGAAAATGTTAGGTGGCTGTACAAGCAAAGGCATTGGCTAAAAATAAAATCTAACATGGCGAGAGCAGGAAATGGGAATGCCGCCTCACTGCCAGCTGGGTATTGCCTGTTACAAAGTATCACAACAACTGTATAACCAAACCGATCCACTCCCTTAAGAGTTTTTTTAAGAAGAGTAAGATTAATTTGACAATAGGTGAAACAGTCTGTCAGCTATTATAAAGTACAAAGTAATCAGCTAAACACTAATGCTGTCCTATCTGCTCACGATGCCCTATTTCCCACAGAATAAAAATACTTAATTTTCTCACTTTGCTTATTATAATTAACATGAAAATACGAAGTGCCCATATCTCAGAACTGCTCTTTAATCTACCTTATTTCTCTCATGGAACAAGACATTCCTTTGAAAACCTCGTGTCTTTACTGCAGTCCTTTTAATTCGGTTAAGAAGAGGTTAACAAGTGGAGACAGGAAAAAACAGTGACAAGTACATTTAAAGTAGAGAAGAGTCCCTCTGGCTATGAGAGGAAAAATCAACTCACGCTGCCAGTCAAGCTATGGCTGCCTCATCCCTAACAGCCAGTTTGTGATTTAGTCACTGAACTGCTCAACTATGACTGTGTTTCCCCGTAAGTCCTGTCTCTGCCAGGACTCAGCAGGGAACAAGTCTGGGGATGGTGAGTGCTTTTCTGCTCCCAGTATTTTTGCAAACATTATAGCAGGTTTCCAGAGAATTTTTTTTGAGGTTACATAGGAAAGAGATCCTTTGGACTCTGTCCTCAGATGTACTGGCAGTTTTCCTGAAACCATCCAGTCCTCTGTTGCTTTTCCCCTTTGTATACTGCAAGTTCCCAAGCAAGTCAACTCTGCAGACACAGCCGTGGGCACACAGTGCACTTCACAGTAGGTCTCTTTTCTGTTGCTCCCCTCCATGTATTAATCATATACAAGTAGCAACATTATGGTTGCAGGTGGGTTTACAAGTTCCTGAAGTCTGTGGTTGACGGAAGGGAGAGAAGGATCAGTGGTCAAGAACTGGTCACTTTGAATGTGGGAGGGAAGATATTCACAAGATTTTCTACCATAAAGTGGTTTCCTGCTTCTTGCTTGACACAGTGTTAGATGGCAGAGACCAGGAATTCAAGATGGTTTGTGGCCAGTTTTTTGTAGACAGAGATGGTGTCTTATTTAGTTTTATCTTAGATTTTTTTATGAACTCAACAGCTTTTAGTACCTGCTGACTTTTTAGATTATTTTAGGCTTCAGAGAGAGGCTCTTTTCTATGAACTTGACCCTCTCATTGATCTCTTAAACCAAGAACACCTGCTACAGCCACGACCTGCTCTCATGGAGGTGCAGTTCCTAAGCCGAAACACTAGAGCTTTTTTCAGGGTGTTTGGCTCTTGTAGCAAAACAATTGAGACACTAACTGGGAGTGTCACAGTGTTGACGGAGCACCCTCCAGCACCAGCCTGGAGTGGGAACTCTCCCCCTCCTCAGGTGACCGTACTTTCTTTGCCTCCACAAAGACCTTCTCAACCATGACCTGGTTTTCCAGTGCGGCTCTAACGGCGCTACTGATAACCAGTCAGGAGTCACCTGTTTTGTACTTGGAAGTCTCTCTCTTATATACCAATTCTTGATGTTTCCCCTCGAAACTGAAACTTTATTATGCCTGAAACTTTTCTTGGAAAAAATGATTGTTCAAAATAATATTTTGGGGTAACCAGTAGAGTTGGGTAGAATGACCAGATAGTTACTGTCCAAATGGAGATATTTTTCAGACTGAAAGAAAGTAAGTACTGTTATAAAGTGGGACAACAGGAATAAACCAACACTGTCCAGGGAAAACTGGAACTAAGGTCATCCAAGCTGTAGCGGGAAATAATCTTAGAGATGATGTTCCATCGTTAGGACTTAGATGCATTTTCCCCTGAGGAGACTCTTTTAGGCTGGCATACAGTAAAGACTCAGTACTTTCTCCTCATTTCCTATGTTCCATATATATTCATTTTAGTCCTTATGATTTGACTACCGATTTTTTTTATTATCCCACTCTATTTTTAAACACCATTAGGGCATATATATTCCATGGCAAACTTTGTATCCTGTTAAATCTTTGGCATGCTTAGTCAACTCCAATTATTAGGATAGGCTACCAGTATGTCAAGGATGGCTGCTCTTGAATCAGTCAATCATTTTCCTCTTTTGTTTTTGGTTGGACCCTAAGCCTAATTCCACTCTGTTGTCACAGATAACCTTTTTCCTTTAAACATGTCATAAATGCTGTTCCACCAAGATTTTACTAACTGAAAGCTGGCTTTAATTTTCAGGGGGAAAATTGTCTGCATATGTTCTTTACTGATAGAATCTAATGTGACATACCCTTTTTGGGGTAAACGCAGACAGACACAGTTTGGGACATTTTCCTTAGTTCAGCAGTAGCCACTGGAGCTATCACTGTTTGCCTTTCCCACAAGACCCTTGGTCCTGGTTACCAAGTACACAACACTGGACAGTATGATGACCTTTAAGGTCTTACACTTTAAAATGTGCCACCCTTCCAAAGAGGTTGAAATATCATTTTGGGAAAACAGACTCAGTTAAATTAGTAGGCTGATTGTGAAGAAAACCTAAGACCCTATCTTCATCTCAAACTGTTTGAAGATGCCTCTGTGTACAACTTTCTTCAGAAGGGAAGTTATCAGTTTTTCAGTTTTGATTGAATCATTAAGATCTTTGGGGAACCCTTCCTAAAAGTTCAAAACCTAAGGGAAAATGGTGTCATTGACTTTAAGAAGAACCATACAAGGTAATAAGATATCCTGAAAATACTAAATGCTTTTTAAAAACTGCATTTGGAGAAAATATAAACTTAGACACAAGATTAGAAATTTAAGTGGGGATATTCTTGTGTGAAAACAGTGCTAGGTGGTTTCCTCTTTGTTAGGTGTTTTAGAAATAGTACTTTTTTTTTCATCTTAATGTGAGTAAAGCATTCTATTTAAACTTCCAGAATAGGTAATTTCAAAACTAGAAGCTCTTTTAAGAATTGACTTTTTTTTGCATCACTAATGAGTGTTCATTTCTGTTGTTCAGAATTTTTTCCATGTGATGGTTGTGACTTTTTCCTATAGTGCTTGCTTCAAAGTAGAGATAATCTGCATAAAGTGAAATTATTGGGATTTGAAGTGATAGGATAAAAACCCTGGCCTTAAAAGGCCGCCTGTAGGTACATAATTGCCTATCTGCCAGTCACTTTCATTCCATGCTCACTCCCCAGTCTGATCTGACCACTCCAGTGTTTTTTGAGGTTGGGAAGCGGAGAAGCCTGAGTGGCTCCTGGGGGTCCTGTGTGTCATCCAGAGGCTCGGATTCCCCACTGGGATTCACCATGCTCAGCTCCCAGGCTGCTCAGTTCTGTCCTCTCTCAGGGTAACAGTACTAAAAATTTGGCTTTGCATCCTCAGATGGCCATATTTTCAAGCACATCCTTGATATGCTACCACACTATCAAGCTCAGGTTATGATCCCAAATTCTAGAATCTTTTTGGTAGCCTTTATTCTATCCAACTGGCTCAATTGGAAAAATGTAGTAGTTGACTTTTAAGTTTTTAAAATGAGTTCTGATTTTCTACTTCCCATTGGTGTCTTCTGTCCTTTTCTTGTGCCCTGAAAGCTCTCGGGGCTCCATCTGGCCTCATGGGGAGCTGAGCACTTGGGCTCGGCTCAGTGACTCCCTGCGAGCGTGTCCCCCACTGTCGTCACCGACCCTGGACTATCCTGTAATTTTCTGAGATGCTCTAACTCTTTTCTCTTTGACAAATATTTCTAGGCCATACAGTAAAGATCTGGGGCTTGGGGATAGGTGAAATGATCTACTGATGTTGAAAATTTGCTGTAACAAACATAATAAACTTTTATGATATGATTTTGTAATTTCATAACTCTTACATTTTATGATTGAGTTTTCTTTGCCTAAAATGAGTTTCTAAATGTGAGCTACAATAACCACTGTATTCCAGTCATAACTGAAAGGAGGCTAGGGATGTCCCCAAGGTTCTTTTTAATCCCATAAAACTACAGATAGTTTAGTTTGCTGCCTGGGACTAATTTAAGCTAGTCTTTTCTTTGTATCTCATAACTAAGTACCGGGGAGAACACAAAGACATAAAAATGCCCTTGATGGTAGATAAAAGAGTAATATAGGTATATCCCTTTGGACATGTTATGTTGTCATTATTAAAGCCAACATATAGCCAGTCTGAAAAGTTCAGGTATATTTTTCTTGAATTCTGTATATCAGATCTATTAAGTTTCCCTGGATATATAAAGTGTTGTCATGACTCCAGAGGAATTTTGGGTCTGGCTCCCCTGCTAGCCTCATTCTAGGGCACAGTGCTTCTATTCTGCTAGGTTTTGGTATGTATGTGATTTAACTAGTTGGGTATAGTTGGCATGGTTATATATGTAACACTGTTTAAATCTATGTAGTGCTTTGCTGATAAGATTACTAAAGCTTAATAACTGATTAAAAATACTGAAAAAATGTAACTGCAGGTTGTCAAGGAATATGACAGGAAATGTTTAAACTGCTGTTATATGTTCTTAGTCATTTGGATTTGCAGGAAACTAGTTTGAGATGAGAAATAAAATATTCTTAATGTGGTAATAGAAACATATTACCTATGAAAACACAATATACATAACATTAATTCATTCAGTAAATATTTTTTGACATCTATTGTTTGCCAAATACTATTCTAGATATTGGAGATACTACAAGGAACAAAAACTATGCCTTCCCTTCTAGAGCTTACTACAATATAATTCATAAACTGACAATGGGTTTAAATTACAATAACTTTAGTCTTTTATTAGTTTATCAAAAGTCACAAGTTCACAGTGCATTTTTAGAAGGAGATAGATCACCAAAATTAAAAAGAATACTCACTAGGAAAGTTTTACTTTCAGAGTGGACTGGCCTTCTAATTTTAGTAAATATTTTAAAGACCTCATCTGGAGACACATCTGTCAAGATCAACTCTGTGAGCCTCTTCTGTTCACTCCCAAAAGGACTAGGACACTAACTGGGATGTCAGACATGTAAAAAGCTGAGTCCTCTATTAGAAATGGAGGCAGGCACATGAAGTTTGAAGAACAGGGATAGGTACCACAGGCAAATTAAAAGCTGTTTGCTTTACAGAAAAGACTTTGAACGTTTTCATATGGGCACCATTTAACTCTTAATTTCTTGACTGAATTGATTTGTCAATTTTATTTTGAATTATAAGAAAATAATGGCAGAAGTTTGCCTTTGCCAGCCACATTGAAAGCTTTGTTCTATCAAGTCATATGCACCTATCACTCCATCTCATATACACAAGTGTGAATCATCGCCATGGCATATTCTCCCACTTACGTTTGTTCCAGTTTCTTTCCATCACCCACAGTTTCATTTCTGATAAGATTTTAACTTACTGTTGAACCTCAATAATTTAACTTTAAGGTGACTGGAAGGTCTCTAACAAAGGTTTTCTAAGGAGTGCTAGTATGGATTTAATGTACAAGGTATAATTACAAAGAGTTCTTAAGTCATGGTAAAGTCAGAATTAATTTGGGCTCCTTTCAAAATATTTCAGAAATCAGGAACTTGAAGTAACATAAGTGGTCAAGGGAAAGCAAGCTTGAGAAACACATGGTTTGGGGACTCAGAAGCTGTTTCGAGTTTGTCTGTGTACTGTTTGTATCTGACGAACTTCAGCTTTGCTGTGTAAGTTCTTTCTACTGGTTTTCTATCACAAATAACAGAAATGGTCACATCACCAGAGACCATGCTAGGCGTGCTCTGACTCTCCTACATTCTATCACTACTTTCCTTCTGCACTGAGCAAGTGGAATCTGACAGCAGGTTCAGCAATGCAGAGGACACTATAGAGGACATTTTTAAAAACAAGCTTAGGAAATTTCATGACCTTGCCTGAGCCAAAGAACCCAAAGAAGAGAGCAGTGTGACATCAAACTCAATGTTTTCCACAAAGGTCAAGAAATCAAGTTGAGATAACAATATCTATTACTAAAAATACTTAGATCTCTGGAATATCAATGACCTAGTAAAAGTGTGATTACTCACCAGTTTTGCCACAGAACTACACTTCAAGAATTATTAGGACTCTACTGAATCTAGTAGAAATGAAAAATTGCACACATTTCCCCCAAAAAATCATCACCTCAGAATTATTAACCTTAGAAAATGCCTTAATGTAATAAAAACAATATGGAACAGGCACAAGAATGGACCCGTAGATCAGAAGAATAGAACGGAGCCCAGATGTAAACCCATGCATATATGGTCAATTAATATACGATTTTCATGTGCCTTCTGATGGGGAAAAAACAACCTCTTCAACAACTGGTATTTGGAAAACTGGAAGGCTACATGCAAGAGAATGAAACTGGAATACTGTGTAACTCCATACACAAAGTAAACTTGAAATGGATTAAAGATCTAAATGTAAGACATGAAACCATAAAACTGTTAGAAGAAAACAGACAAAAATACCTTGAACATAAGCATGAGCAGTTTTTCCTGGACCCATCTCCGCAGGCAAGGGAAACAAAAAAAAAAACAAGTAGGACTACATCAAATTAAAAAGCTTCTGTACAGCAAAGGACACCATCAACAGAAGAAAAAGGCAACCTACAGTATGGGAGAATATATTTGTAAATGGATTATCTGATAGGGATTAACATGCAAAATATTAAGGAATTCATATGACTCAATACCAAAAAAACAAATAACCCAACTATAAAATAGAGGATCTGAACAGACATTTTTCTAAGAAATAAATACAGAAGGCACATGAAAAGATGCTCACATCACTAATCATCAGGAAAATGCAAATCAGAGCCACAATGAAATTATCACCTCACACCAGTTAGAATGGTCACTATCCAAAAGATAAGAAATAAATGTTGGTGAGGATGTGGAGAAATGGGAGCCCTCTTACACTGTTAATGGGGATGTAAATTGAAGCAGCCACTGTGGAAAGCAGTTTGGGGTTTCCTCACAAACTAAAAATGGAAATACCATACAACTGAGTGACTCCACGTCTAGGAATTTACTCTAAGAAAACAAAATCCCTGATTCAAAAAGATATATGCACCTCTATGTTTATTGGCAACCAAGGTGCCCATCAGTAGATGAATGAATAAAGAAGAAGTGGCACATATGCACAATGGAGTGTTATTCAGCCATCAAAAAGAAACAAATCCTGCCATTTGCAACAACCTGGGTGGACCTAGAAGGTATCTGCTCAGTGAAATAATCCAGGTAGAGAAAGATAAATACCATATGGTTTCACTTATTTGTGGAATATAAAAACAAAGCAAAACAAAAAGAACAAAATAGCAGTAGACTCATAGACACTGAGAAGTGACCAGTGGTTACTATGGGGTAGGGTTTGGGGTGGGTGGGTGGGGAGGTGAGGGGGATAAAAGGGCATAAGAATTCTCAGTCATAATGTGAGTTGGTCATGGGATGGTAGTACAGCATTGAGAATATAGCCAATGATTCTGTAATATCTTCCTATGTTGATAGGAATGGCACTAGTGGGGGTAAGGATTTGATAATGTGTTGTTTACTTGAAACCAATATAAGGTTATATATCAATGATACTTCAAAAAATTAAAAATATTTAAAACAAAAAAGAAAATGCCTTAAAGTTTATCTACCCTATGAGATAGATCCAACCACAAAAATCTTTTAATGGTCAAGAAAAAAAAAAAACACCTTACACGGCAAGTGGGAATGAGGATTGAGTATAGCACAGAAAAAGTAGCACCATGAAACACAATAAATAGGACTGTGCCCCCAAAGCTGCAAAGTGTCTAAGACTGGCCTCGCCACACAGAGATCTCAGGTATAAGGCATTCTGCACCTTCAGGTGTCACATCAGCACAACTCCAGAAACCACTTTTGAAAAGTGGATTTTCACTCTGTGGGTTGAGTACAACACACCAAATACCAAGTGTCTCTATTTTATGCTACTCTCCAAACATTTCACACCTGGGTAAGAATCTGAATTTCTTTGGGCTCCCAAGTTGGAAGCTAAATCGAAGAGCGTCCTTCTCATCTTGTAATAAGAAACCCCAAGAAGTCCAGCTGTGATGTCTGTCCCTTTAGGATGAGGGCTGGGACTGTGCCTATACTGGTCTCTATTTCCCCCGGCAATGCTGGCCCATCTAACAGTCTCGACCTAACTCTGGAATGCTATAGTTTCAGTGAACAGGCACTTCGGAAAACAGGAATTATACTAGATCCAAAGATGGAGGAGGATACCTTATATAAGGAGTCTGAAAAAGTTGATTCAGGTTAAAGAATACAGGAAAAACCCAATGGTATTTTTCTATTATTAGTTTACTTGGGTAATCACACACAAAATGAGATTAAAATACCGATGTATGTATATAAAAATACTAACTAGTTGACAGTTACACTAGATTATACATTTAATCAGAGAAAAACAGCCCAGCCAAAACTGGGATATACATGAATTGCTAATAAACATTCAGTACTACAAAAGTGTTTACTAATTCATGTTAAGAGAATAAAGATTCAAAATTAATGTTACATGACTATAATTGATATTAAATATTTACCTCCTTCCCTACTTTAGGAATCATGAAAAAACAGAGGGCAGAAGACCAGGTATGAAGGCAGATGTAACTGGAATGGGAATACGGAAAAAAAGAGTTCCTAGTTCTGGATAACCCTACTTGAAGCCACAGGTCCACTGAATGTAGATTAAACAAATAGGTCAAAGACTGAGGCGAAGTGGTCTAAAAGACCCTGGTATATCCACAAGACAACATAGTACTGAGTTTTTAAAAGGCTATTTTGGAAGTGCAGATTAATGTTTTAGGTTTCTATTTGTATTGTCACTAAAATAGAAGATATTAAAACATCAATTAAATACATAAATAAGGTATTTCTGCTAATGATGGGTGGCTATTTTTCCTATTTCATAGCAAATAATAAACAGAGCAAGATACTTTAACTTTCTAAGCAGGAATTCTACAAAACAAGCCTCTAGAAAATAAAAATATTTGGTTTCAATTGATTAAAAAAATGTATTTTGCTTTGGTCATTTTTTAAATTCCTGGCTATAATTTAGGCAGTACCTAATTTGATTTTTGCTGGGTAACAATTTTCTTCAGAAGCAAACCTGATTTAAGGTGAGATGGAGAAGAGGTTTCAAACCTCTGAGAACCTTCATTTCCTCCTAACTGTATTTCTCCATCAAAAACAAGTATTCAAATAAGGAGTCTCAATGATCTGAACCTATTTTTGGCCATTTCTGGAACCTATCATATCTCCTTTGAAATGCCACAGTCGCCCTCTTGGAAGACTTGTGTTCCTGGTTTTCGAAGCTCTGTTTGTTATTACAGCTCCTCAGCCCGAATGCCAGGTCTTTGTGCTGTACTGTTTCTTGAAACTGTGGACCAGCATAGTTTCCACAATTCAATTACTTGCCTTTGCAGTTGAGAAATTAAAGCCATGTCAATTTTATAAAGTTTTAAGTGACTGAATTATTTGAACTTAAAATTTTCAATTTCATTCCTTCAATCTAATGCTGGGAAAGACCTTTGTTTTATTAATAGAAATGAAGGTAAGATTCAAGAATACTAACACATTTTGGTCATTGACCCTCATAATTCATACAAGTACAGGGATTTTCTTATAGGCACAAACTTGAGATCTGACCCTCTAAGGCATAAAGGAAGAGTTTTGGTTAAATTCTGGAAACATTTATTTAAGATTACATACCTAATCAGGTAATTTATTTACATAACTGTGTGTGTATTTATTTTCAAGAGAAAGGGATCTGTTTCTTTAATAGAGAGTTTCAGTTAGCTTATCTGCCCTCATCGCTGTTATGTGGATAACTGGCAAATCCACCTCTCCAGCTTGACTTTTATTAGATTTCCAGTTCTGAATATCAGAGGCATCTAATCAAAGATTTCAAATGGAAAGTGTGCATATCATCTTAAGTTCAATAATACAAAAATGGGACTCAATATCTTTCCTTTTCAAGCTAGCTTCTCTTATGACACCCCTTTTAGTGATAACACCAGTCTTACAGTATAGAAAATGTAGAATTTTTGATACCCTCCCTTTTATCCAACTCGTGTTCTATGGGTTTTTCTTTTGAAATATATTAAATTTATTCTTTCATCTCCATTCACGTTGCCACTATTTGTCACTCCCAGATTACAGTAGTCACATGCCCAGTTTCCTTGCCACCAGACATTATTTCTTAGAATCCTTCTATTGTATGGCATTGTCATACTTAATTTCCCAAAATTCTGTTTCTTTGTTAACTTCCATTACTTTGATTCAAGAGGTTATAATAATGCCTCCCTGTTCCTTGCTTTATCAAGACTACAGTCCTCTAACTGGTTTTCCAGGCAAAGGCCCAACAACTTAGTTCTAACCTAGTTATCCAAATTCATGCAGCCTTTGCCTCAGGTCTTCAGGCAAAGGTTCCAACTTACATTTGGGGGAATAGTGCATTCCATCTTGCCTTAAAAATCTCACCCACAAACCAGACAAGTCCACTATTTGGCAACTCAGTGCATCTTAATTTATAAGCAGACAGGCCAGCCACTTATCACAAAATGAAGACTTGTTTATTGAGTCAGCAGAGACAACTGTCTAATTCTCGGTAATTCCCCAAAGGTACTTACAGTTGGTGTTGAGGTGACCATCTCCTTTGGCATCTCCTGCCCTTTGCTAGAGCGAGGCAGCATCTGCTCCGCCCACACAAATGTCTGTTTTCTGCTTTCTTAGTCCTTTCTCCATGGGCTCTAGGTACCCCATGGTCAGTACCATTGTTGTGGGAGTGGTGGTGCTGTCAAAATACATGCCTAGAAAACAGGTCAGGAAGCAGATGAATATAGAGGAGAAACTGCTTTGCCACAGGGACCATTACTTAATTGCTGGTTGAATTTCCTGACTTTTGGCTAGCTGTTAAGTATAAAAAATAAGCCAACTGTCCTCAAAGCCAAACCAAACCAAAAGGAACAAGACTTTTCAAAAAATGTAATTTATACATAGATTCTGGAAAACAGAAAAAAATGTCCTACATATCTTAGGTAAAAGCCCTAAGGATACATAAAAATAAATCCTTATCACATTATAAATGACTTAAATGTTCTAGTAGAAAACAAATGCTACATATTTTATCCACAATTTTCTTTGCCTTTTTAGATTTCTGAAAGCTTTTTTGGTGTGACTTGGTGAGTCTTCGCAAAGTGCCCAAGAAAGTTCATAAAAAACCCTACTTTGTTCAATACGGTTGCTCCATTAAGCAGAGGGATTCAGAACCATACGGTTAACTTTAGTCACTTTATAAAGAATTGCAGTGGATGCTCAATGCATGTTTTTATGATTATGTAATGGCATTACTTGAAAATTATTTGTAATGCAAGGATTTTTCATTCTACTACCATCTTCCATTCCCTCAGAGACACATAAATAAAGGTCAATAGAAAACAGTTAAACTACACTTCGTTGGAAAGCTTTTGATGATTAGACCACTAATGACCCTCAAAAAGGGATATCAAAATTTCACAGGCCTTCAAACTATTCATACCCCTACCCAGAGGTTTCTAATTTTGATTTAATAATTTTAAAAAGAAGACTTTAAAACAGGTAAGACTTGAGGCACAAATGCTAACACTGTATGAGTAGAACCCTGATTAGTGACATAGGAAAAGGTGGAGGACTCCTAAATTACCAGGAAGGAGCCTGGACATTCCTGTACTTACCTATCGGGTATACAGCCCTTCCAGAATGTGCTGATGTACTGTAAAGATACTACTGTTGATTGGCAGCAGTCAATTGCCATTTGTCAAGTACCCACTATACTATGCAATAAGGAGTAAGACAGCCCCTGCCCATAAGACAGGATGTATTCATCTTTCTAAGTCAGGTACAGAAGCAACAAAAGAGAGAGGAGGAGAGTGAACTAGGAAAGTTTCTTGCAGGGGGTAGATAGCCTAGAAGATTTAAACAATTGAAGATGAGGGAAATGACATTCTAGGAGTGAGTATCTTGATCTAAGGTTTGGATGAAAATTAGAGGGAGGTTTGGAAAGGGACCATTTCTATTTGGTTTAACAACAGTACTTTGGTATAATTCACAATCATTCCCATAGCAGTAAGGCCAGTATTACCTAGGGCAAAAAAATATCCCCAATAGAATTTTGGCTATGCAACCTTTTCTTCTCTAGATTTATCATTTGAATTGCTGAATTAAAAGCCAAAGACTCTGTAATGTTTAGGGTAAACTTGTAAAATTTAAGCCTGGATTCCCTTCCAATATTTCTTACAAATTGCGTTTTCTTCAAATCATCACACCTTGGGTCTCAAAGGGTTTGCAGGCAATCCGAATATGCTCATGTTCTTCTATTAGAAATTAGCATACATTTTTCAAGTGTTGTCAAATCATGAATACAGTATAATTTTGTTCAGTTTGAAATAAAGTGCTTTGCTTAAAAAAAACTGGAGTCCTTCAATCCTTCCAGTTAACCTGAATTAGTTCTTGCACTCCAATAGAAATCAATCTTAAGAAAAATTGTAATCATATATCCTCTGGGTTATGTGGCTTAAAATATATCGAAAACAATTCTTAAAACTTCTATACCTATTATCACATAATGCTTTCATTACATAATACTTTATATGACTTGTTACTAAAATCCTTACTCATAAAATATTCACCATACTACTTAATATACTTAAATATTAAAATTTTTTAAAAATATTCAAACATTTAAGATTATCATAACTTTACTAGCTAAATCATCCAGTACTCCATATTGTCTCATTAATTCAATTAAATGTTTTCTCTGATAAACCTTTAAAAATTTCTTATTACTTTTCATTCACAGTGAATGTCTCTTGTCCAAGTTCCACTGGGGGTAGATTTTGTTTTGGTTGACTGTGTTTCATACAGTCAAGATGTCAGTCTGAAAAAGGGTAGGAGAAATAAATCTAAAATATTTTCCTATAATGGCAAAGTTAAACATATAACTTCGAGAATTCTGTGGTGGTAGTGAGGTTTCCACATAAATCTACAGGATTTAACTTTCTTTGCTTTTATGAGTACTATGTCAGAGCACAGAATTATTCACAAGATGAACATATTGGAGGCCAACTTTGTTCTAGTTTAAAAATTTGGGACAGGACAGTGCCAAATTCAGTCTATTACAATTTAAAACTGAGGCTTTGAGAGAGAAAGCAACTTGCTTCATGTCACACAGCCAACCAGTAGCAGAGCCAATTTCTAAGTATCTGAATATGACCACACTTCTCAGGGACAAGAAGTTTAAGCTTCTGTTCACATTGTCATTCCTCTGGCAAAGTAACCAGGCTACCTACACACTTCTTTACCATCATATTCACAAACACAGACCGTGTTATGCTGCTTTACAGCCTTTTGTTCTGCTTCATTTCATGTCCTCCTAAACCACGGGAAAGCTTCAGCTTCCCTCACATGCGCAGGTATTACCTTAATAAAATGCATCCTGATGACACTGAAGAGACTAGTATCAGAGGCAAAAGCCTCTGAACAAAGTGACGTGTTGGGTGAAAGGATAGCGGGACACAGAGTCACTGAATGAGAATGAAGTGCTGAAAGTTTCACTGTCTGAGACTTTTAAAACGAGGACAAAACTATAGAAAACAATATACAGGTTCTCATGTCTAGAACCATGAAATTAATCCAATGGACATTTTCACTTCTACCTTATGTTACTTACTTAACTTTAATCTTTTCAACTATGAAAAATTAAAATATTGAGTATTAAAAGTAAACATTTGAAAGCACAGAAACTTCTAAAATTATTTGGTAACAGAATTCTAAAAATTCTGATTTATTTTTTAAAACCACCATGTTAAATCAATCAGATTAATTTATCCAAAATTAATTAAAATGTTTGTTGGATATCTGTGTCAGATGTTTTCAGTTTGATTTTAATGTTATGTGTAGAGGGAAATTGTTACTTGAAATAACATACCAGACACCAACACATAAAATCATTCATTCCACACACAATTAAATCAAAATTATGACAATTTAAACAGCACATTTTCATACAAAATCATACTGAGACAGGAAATGAAAAAGAAAAGTGAGCCAAAAAAAAGGTATTTCCAACCACTTTAGACCTCTCCGTGGCTGGTAATTACAGTAGTCCCCCTTATCCATGATTTCCTTTTCTGCAGTTTCAGTTACCAACTGTCAACCATGGTCCAAAAGCAGAGGACCTTCCTCCTAACATGTGGAAAGGTCAGAGGTAGCCTAACACTACATCAGAGTTCCTCAGTCAGTCACACGTCGCTCTCTCATCACACGGGCATTTTATCATCTCACATCATCACAAGATATTTAGGAGACTACTCTCACATGACTTTTATTACAGTATTTTGGTATAATTGTTCTATTATTAATTATGGTTGTTATTCACTTATTGTGCCTAATTTATAAATTAAACTTTTGATTAGCATGTATGTATGGGAAAAAAACATAGTGGATATAGGGTTTGGCACTATCCATGGTTTCAGATATCCACAGGAGTCTTGGAACATATCTTTTGCAGCTAAGGGCGGGCTACTGCATGCAGGCCTGGTTGGAAGATGAGTTTATAAAATGATTTCCTTATTCACATGCTTCCCTTACACAGGCCTCTGGATAAACTGTTGAGCGATTATCTACCTAAAGCGAGCTAAGTGTTGGCACTGTGCCACATTGTGTTTACAATCTTGATGTCAAAATCCTATCTGAATGCAACAGTATCTTTTTCTATGTCTAAAAATAAGGGGGGTTAATGAGTATTATCTGGCAATGAGTTTATTTTAGAAAACTTCTTAAAAATAAAAAATTTTAGAGTGGCAGACATTTCAGGTAGATTATCAAGGAATACATTTGTTAGCTATAAAACACCCAAACGTTTTACTGACAGGTAGGTCATGCCTAGTTTGGCAGGAATTAACAATGAAAAGCAATAGAAGCCACCATGAGAAACTGATTCAAGCAGCTACATACAGCAAGCAAGGTATTAGGACTAGAGCCTGTTATTATGGGAATATACTTAGGTCCCCCACACAAGAGTACAGTCCAGAAGACAAATAATATTTCCTAATTCAGGGCAAAGCATCTGAATGCCATGGATTTGGGCAGGTAGAATTCACTAGGTACTGTGGGTTCAGGCAGGAAGGTGGAGTTGAGTCTGGGAGATCAGCAAGAAAATAACTCAAATGCCATGCTAGGTAAAGAGGCCACACACTATGACCTCAAGCAAAAACTTTTTTTCCATGAGGTAGACACAGAAAGGCAGTTTACAAATAGCTCTTCGGGTTGGATTCTTAAACACAAGCTAGTATGAATTCATCTGCCTAAGCAAGTTTGACTTACTTAAAAAATGTCTTAAGCAATCAACTGTAGGGTCAATCAGCTGAATGATGTTGGAAAAACAGCCATAGAATAATTTTAATACTTTTAGAAGTACTTAATACTCTTAAAAACTCTGAATCTTGAGATGGTAGCAAAACTAAATGGAATTCCTGGCCTCCATAGTGCTTTCTCATAATATCTCAGAAAGAACATCTGGGATTCCAATCCATCTACCAGAGACAATTGGACCTTAAGACTTACATCAAATGTATTGTCCAAGTTTTTCTTGGCTGTGTTATCTAGGAGATAAAATAAGATATGCTCTGTGAATTCTTTATTCCTTGGCCAGTACATCACCTCATTGAGAAATGCAGAATCCTCAGAGAAAATTATTTCACATAAAAAGCTTTGTTACCTAGTTCACAGTTCTCATTTCTCCTGTGTTCTGATCCTTCAATGGAATTACAATACTGTTTATCTAAAATAGATTTGGCCTAACTGAGCCAGAGGAATTTCCACTGATAAGATCGCTGGCTATCTGACCATGAGCCACTTTGAGCAGCCGTCCTCAGTCAGGTAGGGATGGGGACTGCCATACTGCTGCGTGTTACCTGAGCTCATCCGCTGTTCACTCAAGTCCCCAAATGAGCTGAGATAGTCTCTGCGCTCGAGCCCGGTGGGCTTGTAGTTAATAGCAGGGAAACAAGGAATACAATACTCCAATGATGTAACATAAGCAGTAATGAACTATTACAAGGGTGACAGAACAGACAAGGGAGTCATGCATTTTCTGTATGTCTGTGAAGGTGGGAGGGTGCCCTTCTGAGGTAATACCCCAGAGTATTCACGGAGGCTGAGTAAGGATTTGCTCTGAGACAGAATGAAGTTTATTCTTAAACCTTGCCAGAAGCAGACCAGTTCTTTGAATTGACATGAAATACTAAGAAAATGGTATATCTAATAGCTTAGGGTCATCTCTAAAATAAATTTACAATTTAGATGTAGTTTGTCTGCAGCCTCCGAATTACAAAAGGCCTATTTTCTCTTAGATTTTGAAGAGCTTCCAGACACAGCTAGTGTTTCAGTGAGATGACAATGTTTGATGCTTTAGTGCCTTAAAAACAATACAATCAAGTAAGACCTATAGATTGTGTAGACTTGCTTCAGTTAGGTGGTGGAAGTTTTCTCAGGGGAGGACTGTGCTATTAAAAGGCTGAGTCCATCTATCACCTATATGCATGGACCACACGTACACGGAAGGATATGGACCCGTAACCAACTGACGTCCAGTGTTACTGGAAGCACACTTAGAAGAGTGTGCCTCCTTGCATTGGCAGCACAATCATGGCCTTTTGAGAAAAGCTGTGCCTGGTATAGTACTTCCACATACAAACCTACCTTTAAGACATTCTTTAAAAGGTATCGCTATTATTTTGATGATTTTAGGGCTGATTTATTCTGTCTCCACCTTGTTAGCTATAGGACAGAGGCTGTAGATATAATTTAACAGCAGTGAGCTCTGCAGTGAAACCACCTTACCCCCACTTACTATGTGACATTAGGCATGCTATTTCCCTGTGACTCTTGTTTTCTTTACTATATAACATGGGGATAAGGATGTATACCTCACTCATGGGGACACACAACCATTGTGTTAGTAGGCATGTCTACCAAACAGCAGCACTTACAGCTCCAGGGGTTTTTATCTGTACCTTAAAGTCAACCACCACCCTATGGGGTAAGTATTAGTGTTTTGACTTGGGTCATTTTCACTAAAATAACCACACAATAAGACTTCACTGGCTTATTTCCCAGAGGGGCAAGTAAGCATTAACTAATGTGCCAGGGCTGCAGTCCATTACTGTACTTACAGTTCTTTTGTATCAAGACTCATATATAATTTGGAAGAGAACCTTAGTCTAAAAAGTACTTGACCTGTGAAAAACCAAGAAGCTTGCATTAAAAGATGTCATGAAAGTTATCTTCTCAGCTGTAACATTATCTCAATACGTATGCGGGATCAAAGGATTGGCAAAGATAGTATGGAAAGATATTTCCTGCATATCTGATGCCAGATTCAACTAGAACCACTCGTTTCAGAGTGAGATTGCTCTTCTTGGAAACACTCCATTTAATAACTGAACAACTAGTATGTGCCCAGTAACATGAGAAAACTCCAACTGAGGCTGAATTCCCCTGTATTTAACTACAGTAAGAGAATTCAAAGAGTGGTTAATTCTAAGTTATGGCCCTGCAGTCTTATTAACACCCAAGCACCCTGGAACATAAACATGCCCCACTGACACTTAATTCACCTCAAACCAAAACCGTATGATTAAGATTTCCTGTACAACTGATTTCTTCCTGTTTATCCAAATCTTCAACTTTATATTCTCCTTTGAAGTCATTAAAAAATGAATATTTAATGCTCTTCTTCTATACTGGATTTGTCCAACAGCCTTCAAAGAATAATTTATTGAAAAAAAAAGCCAAGTTATAAAGATTTCAGTATTTAAAAATTAGGTTCCAACACTAGTACTTAACTCATTAACATTTCCATTATTTCATAGTTCTCAAACAAGTGACATATGCTTCTGGAAATCCTGATCTTGAAGTTCATTGAGTACCTTCCTTAGATACTGTTAGTTTTTAAAATATTTAGTAAATGACCTAATCCAAAACAAAAAAATCCAGAAGTTTCCCTATAATTTGCTAGTCAGAAATTATCCTGTTACTACAAATGCCCTTGTATTAAAGGCAAAGATTTGTTCAAGCTAATGTACTTTCTTTTCAAATGGGGTCTTTAAATCTTACTTTTCCCCATCACTTCTGAGGTCCTTAGTAAAGCAGTCCATTACAATGACGCACACATCCATGGTTGGTAGAAAGTCCTTGCTTGCTTTGAGAGTTTATATTTGCATCCCTGAAACTCAGACCTCCCCAGCTTTGCTCTCCAGGGCATTACAGAATAAACAAGTCTCAGGATTGTTCTTGTCTTCTTTTTCCAGATAGGCTCTAAGTATCTTCAACCACTCACATTTGAACACCTCATATTTTTTCACTTCTTTGGATGTCCTCTAGTTGGTTCACAACCAATCTCTACACGTGGCCTGACACAGCCATATATACCAGGACCTCCAATCAACAAGGGTTTGTGGGAACAAGTTTTATTAGCATATAGCAATAGGTTAACCTAAATAAATGAAGAATTTTCATACTAGTTTTGATTTGTTGAACCTATACCTACACTCCAAATTAAATTATCCATTTGAGCTATTCAGAAACCAAGACCATCTGGTATTGCTGAAACTAAGGAAGCATACACTGAACTTTTTTTATGAATCCAGTTTCTCAATGAAATACAGGAAGTATTGTAAAACCACCAAAGATTTTCCCAGAAGAGTGTAACTATGTGTAAATTTCTAGAAAAATTAAGTCATCAATTTTTAAAGATCCAAATTCTTTTTTTGAGTTTTAGAGGTAAACTTATCTAAGAATCACTAGTTCGAAAAATGTTAATGAAACTTCATTATGGATCTGAGGCTTTACTTTTGTTTTTCCTATTTTTTCCAAAGGATGCGATTTTCACTACCATACTGATAGAAATTGCATAACAGAGCAACTGACTTGAAATCTGTAGCATAGACCTGTTTTGATTATAAATACCTGTCTCCTGAAATAACCAGATTTTTACTCCCAAAATAAGTTTCTTTATTCTATTAGTGAAGTTTTCAGTCTAAACTGTTAAGAATTTTAGTGAAACCACAAAATATTAGCATGTGAGAAAAATAGTTTACTTACATCCTAACTGTGCCACTACGAATTCGTACTGTCATGTTTATGTCATTACTTGTGTCGTTTATATTTTGATAACAGCCATGTTTGAACAGAAATGTTGATAATTAGTAAACGTTTTTTGAATATCAAATGTGAATTCCACAATTTTAGAACAGTCCAGGATTCTCATAAATCTGATGCTAATACTGGGGTCCAAAAGAAACAAATATACTGGTCTTAGACTTTTCTCTCTGAGAACATCTTAAGCAGTACACATATTTCAGCAGTCATTTTTCTGACTCTCCTGCTTAAAAACTGAAACCCTCCAATGCTGTTGTCCCTTGCCTCGAAACACTTCTCATACTATGGAAAGTGTCTTTTGGGATGACAGGTGTGACATAAGAAGCTACAGGGTAAATAAGATGCACCTTCTCATAAGCTCAAAGTTACTAAAATATCTTTTGAGAAAAAAATTTAAAAATTTAAACATTTTTACATTAAATTGTATGAAAATTATAAAAGCATCTTTAAATATAAATACACATATATATATATATATATGTTTGAAATAATGTACAAATTTCTGAGCCAGTGTATCCCATATCTCTTTTCTAGAAAGAAATGCTTTCAAGTCACTGGCATAGTTGAGTTGTATTCATAAATTTGCTAACCCAAGTATGCAACCACAAAGGAATAATAGATGGCTCATAATAGGAGTTACACACTTTAAAAAAGTGATTTTTAAGTAGAATTTTTTGCCCTGACATTTCTATATGCCTAGGTATTACTTTTATGATAGGATCAGTTTCATTGCACTAGTATTTATAATTATAAAATAAACCGAATTTTTCTTTACAAGTTTATTAATAGTTTCTAAATTACGATAGACTTATCTACTCCTTTTCTTATACTTACCTGTTGAGGTTTTGGGGACTGGGAAAGTGGGAAATGACAGCAAAACCTCTCAACAAAGGATTCATGAAGTGGTTCTTGAATTTCAACACTCCTTTGACAACAGAAGAGATTACTACCCTGAAGCTGACTTTAAAATTATCTGACTTTTGAAATGATCTGTTTGGTTCTTCCCATGATTCATTATCACTTCTGAAGTCCCTGAAATTAGTAGGAAGTAAATGTATACACAGGGATATTACAGGCAAAGAACTCAGCTAAGATGCTGCAGAATCGGAATTACATGAGAAATAACGAAGCACTTAACTATGTTGGAAATTCCAAGAATGGAGAAGTAAAAGATGATTGTGGTTCATTTGGGTAAATGACAAACAGGAGTAAGGTCAGTGTCATATGGCTCTTGGAGCCATATGCTTGGGCCAGTTAAACTGATCAAGTGGAAAATAATGTCAGAGCCATCAAAGCACAATTTGTAAAAATCTGATTATCATGCATGTATTATATATACCTACTGACCAACTCTTTAAAACATTTTGCTTATATTCTACATGGTCTCAAATGGAGGTTCTTTATAACCTTGAGGAAGATTCATAAAAATACTCTATCTACATTGCCCAAACAGGGTCACATGGAAACTTTAAAAACAAGATCCCATAGGTTACTATCATAAGTATTAAGTCCAATGAGAAAAAAATGTTTTAATGGCACTATTATTAAGAACTTATATCCCTGAGTATACATTTACTTCCATGAATATGAACATTCACAAAGATTATAAAATGATGAGATGTGGAAGTAAACTGGGGTGATTTAAAGTTTCCGCTACTTCTTAATGGCACTCTTTAATAGAAAAATCCATGCTGTCATTAAATGGTAAAACAAAGATAATGCAGTTGGCGGTTGAACAACATGGATTTGAACAGCACAGGTCCACTTATATGTGGACTTTTTTTCAGTAAGTACTGTACTGTAAATATATTTTCTCTTCCTTATGGTTTTCTTAACATTCCATTTTTTCTAGCCTAGCTTAGTATATTATATAATAATAATATATAAAGCACACATAAAATACAAAACATGTATTATCAACTGTTTATGTTATCAGCAATGCTTCCAGTCAACAATAAGCTGTTAGTACAGTTTTTGAAGAGTGAAGTTATATGTGGATTTCAATTATGCAGGGGGTCAGTGCTCCAAACCCTTGTGTTGTTCAAAGGTCAACTATACAGAACACCTTCAAGAAAGTTAATCGAACTGAGTTACATTTAGAGTAAGAGTGGCTTAATTTTTTTTATTTTCTCAAACAAATCTAACCTTATTGCAGAAGATAAATACAAATAACAAGATTTGCCAGTTTACATTTCTTCAAAACCCCAAAGTCTAATCACAAGTATACAATAAATATATTACTCAAAGACTCACAGAATTAAGGGGAACCTGTGCTCATCAGTATTCATATCTGAGTGTACTGCTCATGTAGTTTTTGCATGATTTCCATGTACAAATAACCAACAAATCGACCCAAATAGAAATTATAAATGTTGAATTTAATTTCAGTATAATAAAAACAAAAAAACAGCAACTAAATTGTCATCTTGAACAGTAATTTTAACATAAAAGGTTTAAACTTAATTTATTTTAACAACATTTTCTTTATTGCATATAGCCTAGAAAATAAAAAGACAGTAATCTGTGGGACATATTATATAAATAAACGAGGTAAGAACATAAATCCTTACATTTCTGGTATGGGAGTTAATTCTGCACTAAAAGTGCTCAAGCTATCAGTAATAGAACAGAACTGTTAAGTCCCTCAAAAAGTAGAAAATAAAATTTTTTATCTCGGAATGTACTACTGGTGATGATTTCTTATTTCTTCTGCCAGACAGGCAAGTAGTTATGTCTAAATACTTACTAGAGCCAAATATATTTCAAAAGCTTAGGTCATTAACTTTTTCTCCTTTCTGTTAGTAATCAGTGAGAAATAATACTTAGAATAAAACCTTTTCCATGAATAAGGAATAGTTAATAGCCACCTGCAAAAGGAAAAAAAAAATTGATTTAGAATGTCAACTTCTAGGTAAATACTTAAACTTAGAGGTCATAGTTTATAAAAGTATAATCTTGCTAATCCAATTTGGCTAACCTGGGCTTGTATCAGCAGTGATACTTAGTGGCTTAAAAATACCCATTATTCTTTAACAATAAAAAGGATATATAATTGATTGAAGAAAATCTTTACTGCTATATATCAAATTTAGTCTATGGCCAAATTTTCAAATTTACTATCATATATCACTATGTGTGATTTTAAGAGATTCGCACTTGAATATAGGATGAAAACTGAATCGCTGAACTATTATTAAAATACTCCTTTTGCTACCTCCTGGATACTTGCCTGAGACCCTCTGAATTAGATCCATACTCAATCCATGCTCTAAGTAATAGATTTAAGATGCTCAATATTGAATTATTTGGCATCAACTTAAAAAGAAACCTGAATGAAAAAGATTAGAGATTTTTTCTTCAAATATGGAAAAATTTGAAACTTAATATACACCCATATATAACTACTTTTAGTTTGTAAATAGCCAAATTAAGATTAACGTTAAAGGGTAAAATTTTTATTTTACTATTTGCTCTTTATGTGTTTCAAAATTACACAAAGATGGAAGTATATTAGCCACCACTAAAAACCCCATTCTGGCTGAGTTATCTAAATGTGTGTTTCATTAGGTATTGACAGGCTATTTCCTCTTCTCTAAGAAGAAACCGGAAGGAAGCTGTGTACTGTTACAGTAAGTTTCAATGCAACAATTTGTCTATATTATCTTTCTGAATATTCCCCCAATATTTCAACTGAAAAAAAATTCATTCTCGAAATTAAAAGAAGAGAAGTTTTTGTTTAGCTACAACAGACCCCAAATGGTCCACCACATCTGGAGCACCAAAATATAAACAGTCACCAAGTAAATGAAAATCTAGGTTTTCTCTCTGTCATTAAGAAGGCAGATTAAACTAAATACAATTTTCTGAAATCTGACTTCAAATACACCTAGGAAAACAAAAACAAAAAAGAAACCTAACTCTTAGGTTATTTAGGAAAATATTGGACAAACTTTGTAATTCATTCAATAAATATTTCTAAGCTCTACATGTTAGACCCTGGAATATTTTCAGTGGAACCAAAAACTATCATGTCTTTGTTACAGCCTTTCATAAAATGGTTGAAATGAAGTAAAAGAAATCAAGCTTGGTAAGTGATTTAAAAAAAAACCAAGGCAATATTATTTCCATGTAAAAGCTGGCATTTAAATTCTAGCCACAGTCTATATGGTATATTGTTTCCTTATTTTGCTGGAAGAAAAGTGAGATTGTTCTTAAAAATGAGAGCTTTGTCTTATATTTTGTAGATTTTTCTGTTTGCTTACCATTGAAAAGGGTAAGATATTCCAGACCAGAATTATGGTACCTACACAAACACACTCACCTTGAACATCAACTTTTAGTTTAAAGACTTAAGAGAACACCAACAAGCAAGGATTAGAATGTAAGTATTTTTCTTAAATTGTTAATTAAATTAAAATTTTTGACTGTGTTTGTATATATAAATTAAATAATTATAATAATTTCTGGTCTTACTCAAGTTATATATTGGGTATAGTAAAGCAAACAAGGCTGTCATAATTTTGACTTTACTGTTTAACAAAAATCTCTGCTTAAGGATTTATTTTTTTATTTTTTATTCTGGCTAAGGATTTAAAAAATCATTTTAATGAAAGCAGGAAGAAACAATATTGACAGTATAAAGTTAGAAGGCTTAGGATTAAGATCCCAATCTTTTATGTGTAACCAAGTACTATTTGAGTTTACTGAGCTACCCAATGAATAGGTTGGTCATCTCTAAGGTCTTTCCTATCTTTATAGGTATGATTAGGTGCACTTTAGGACTTAGGATTTCAGGAATTTAATTCACATGTTGATGACTCCCCTTTCCCTTATGAGAAAATGTTTAGAAACATTACTAAACATTGTCTAAGTTCTGTTCAAAATGTATACTTCATAATGTACATTTATCTATGAGATAAGCAAATATCTTTAATCTCATCTTACTAGAGAAACAAAGGGAAAACATTTTTTTAAATCTCAAGTAAAATTCTGAATATTTACATGACTATAAATGTGCATTAAAATACATTCATTTGATGCTGTGTAAGCTCTACTCAACATTCTTGATGGCATTCAACAAACTTACTATATTGCAATCATACAGCTTTAATGTACACAATACATCTGAAAAGTTAGTATTAACTTGTTTTTATAGATTCATACTAAGCATAACAAGACTATTAGTCAAACCAAAAATGCACTGTCAGTGCGACTGAAAACACAAGTGTGATCATGAACACACAGGACCGCAGAGCATGGCCAACCTTACTTCAGCAGCACAGTCAATACTGGAGCTACCGTTAGACTCAAACGCCAATATTTACGTGCTGCTAAGGCACTGCTGACGTCACTGCTGCGGGAGCTGCGGGCGGAGCATTTCCTCGGGAGGGAGGCCAGACCCTTGTATTTCTGAGGCAGCACAGTATGGCCTGCACATTTCCAAGACCCACAAACCATTATGTGCTGCTACTTTACTCCAAGGTTTGCTTGTTTGCACTCTAGCACCTGAAGATGCAAACACCTTTCTTCTAGGAAAAGAAAGAATGCGTTAAAAACCGTATTTAAAGACCCTAATGTTGACAGAGTATGTAGTTACTCGTCTCTCAGAAGCTTCCAAGTAGCATGACAATGTTCATTTCCACGTAGAACGCTTAAGGAAAGCCTATGACATGCCAAGCGTGTGGCACAGGTTAGCAACATAAAGACATGTAATACGAGCAAAAGGAAAGCACTTCTTTCCTGTGTCAGCTGAAGTCAATACAAGTAAACATTTAATCATATTTCTGAACATATTGAATAAATGAAGTTATTTTTTCCTTTTACAAATAGAAAGTGAATTCATAGAAGTTGGTGATGTTTACCTTGGTAAAGCTTAATTTACAAACAGCGTTTCTTTCCTTGCAGTACACCTTTCAAAAGACATCTTCATCGAGTAGTTTAGACTTCACTTAAGGGAAAAATAAGAAACGATATACAAGAGCTCGATTTCAATAAACTTAACCTTGAAAAATGCAAATGTATTTTTAAACAGTCATATGAAATACTTTAGTACTACAAAGTGAATATACACAAAAGACCCCAAACAAACCAATTTTTATGTTTAAAAAATCCAAATATTATTTTACTTTCAACATTTACCTCCCTAACAGTTATTCTGTTGGAGTTGGAAACAACACCCTCTATGAGTGATTCTAGTACAGGAAGCCTTGGAAAGATGAGAAACGAAAAGGAATCCTGACTGTCCTATCCCCTTGCGGTCTCCACCCTTTAAGAGGTAAGGGATGTAAACTCCTAACTAAACAGTTTCCACTGATTCAGATGCAGGAATGAAAACTCTCTAAGACACGAGAAAACCACCACCACTCTAGCTCGTCTTGACAACCTTGTCTGCCTCAGTTTTCTCATCACTGAGTGGCTCTGCTACAGCTGTAATACTTGTATTACAGAATAAGGTGGTGTGCACGGAAATTTGCCCCTCCCCTCTAATGTCTAATTGTTGTATACAAAGCAGAACTGTCATATATTCCATTTTTTGTGAACATATTCCCCACTATTAAAAAATATATGTAGCTAATCAAAACAGAAGGAATAAAACACCAGCAGACGCACAGACACTGAGGTGGTTACCGAGGGGGAGGAGTGGGGGCAGGCGAAGGGAGGAGGGTGAAGGGGATTAAAGGGGTACAATAATTCAGTCACGATATAAGTTGGTCATGGGGACAACAGTACAGCTTGGAGAATACAGTCAATGATTCTGTAACATATTACTATGCTGATAGATAGTAACCATCAGGTGAAGATTTACTATTGTGGATAACTGTTGAACCACTGTGTTGTATATTTGAAACCAACATAAGATTGTGTATCAATGATATAATTAAAAAATACATAGATATGTAGCCAATCTATCTGAGCAACTGCTGTTTAACATTAATGTCTCAAGTTTCTACAGTTTTTAACATGTTACAAAAGTAAACCTTTTTGAAATGATTTGAAGAATACATAAAATACATATTTATATTTATCAACTACATTGTGGATCAGTTCTTTAGGCTATACTCTCCCCTCAAACCTGCTTTCCAGGCAAAAATGTAAACACATTTTCAAGTATACAAAATTTATATATATAATTTTTTTTAATTTAACAAATATTTTATCGAACACTTTATGTGCCATGCTCTGTCTTAGCTCTATTACACTAGTGTACCAAACAGACACAATTCCTTCTCAGAAAGGATTTAAAATCATTTAAATTCTAAGACACAAAATCATGAACCCAATAAAACTGTCCAAGACTATATATTGTTCTTTTCCCTTGCACAGTATGCATTGGTGATTATTCCAAAATCCAAATGAATAATAAATATTTCAAACTCAAGAAGAAATCAGCTGGGTCATTTCAATTACAATTTACTTTTTCCTTTTTTTGGTTAAGTGTATATATTTCAAACTTAGCCAAGTAAGCCAAACTTGAAAGAAGTGTGAAAACTGCAAAATGAAAGTTTCATAATTAAAAAACAAAAACTTCAGAGTAAGAGTATCTTCATTTATAATTTTATTTTTAAAAATTATGGTTAAATACACATAATATAAATTTTACTATTTTATAATGTGCAGTACTGTGGCATTAAGTTCATTTACACTGTTGTACAACCATCACCACCTTCCACCTCTCCAAAACATTTTCTGGTTATTACAATTAATGCTATCAGTGTGGTGTACAAATACCTGTTTGAGTCCTGCTTTCAGTTCTTCTGGTTGTATACCTGAAAGTGGAGTCACTGGATCATATGATAATTCTATTTTTAATTTTTTGAGGTATTCCTACACTGTCTTCCACAGTGACAGTGCCTTTTCATACTTCCATCAGCTATGCTCAGTTTCCAATTTCTCCACATCCTCACCAACACTTTTATTTTTTAATAATAGCTATCTTAATGGATGTGAAGAAGTATCACACTATGGTTTTGGTTTTCATTTCTCTAGTGATTAGTGGCATTGAGCACCTTTTCTTGTGTTTACTAGCCATTTGTACATCTTTGGAGAAATGTCTATTCAAGTCTTTTGCTCATTTCTTAACTGTTTTTTTTTTTCTTGTTGAGTTATAGGGTATTAACCCATTAACATATACATGATTTGCAAATATTTTCTCCCATACTGTTGGTTGCCTTTTCACTCCTGAAACCATCCTTTGAAGCACAAAAGCTTTAAATTTTTATGAAGTCCAGTTTATCTTTTTATTGTAGTTGCCTATGCTTTTGATGTCATATCCAAGAAATCATTGCCAAGTTCAATGTCATGCAGCTTTACCCGTTTTCTTCTCAAAGTTTTACAGCTTTAGCCCTTTTGTCTTTGATCCATTTTAACTTTTGTATACAGAGTAAGTGTTCAACTTCATTCTTCTGTATGTAGATATCCAGTTTTCCCAGCACCATTTTTGAAAACTTATCCTTTTCCCATTGAATGGTCTTGGCTCACCTTCAGAATTCATTTGACCACGTATGCAAAGGTTAATTCCTGGACTCCCTAGTCCATTCCATTAGTCTGTCTCTGTATGCCAGTGCCATACTGTTCAACTACAGTGGCTTTATCTTATGTTTTGAAATCAGGAAGTGTAAGTTCTCCAATTTCTTTTCAAGACTGTTTTGGGTATTTGGTGTCCCTTGAGATTCCAAATCAATTTTAGGATTTTTCTGTTTCATGCAAAAAGGTCACTGGAATTTTGATAGGACTACAATGGACCTGCAGAACACTTTGCGCAGTATGGTCATCTTAACAACATTAAGACTCCCAATAAGTGAAAATGGATGTCCTATCCCATGTTAATTTTAACATCTTTATAAATTTCTTTTAACACATATTTTGTAATTTGGTGTTTTTAGATTGTTCACTGTAAGTGCAAAGAAAATGATCTTTAAGTGTAGATTTTGTATCCGACAACTTTGCTAGACTTAGTATTTTAACAAGTTTACGTGTTTGTAACCAAGGGTTTTCTACATATAAGATCATGTCAACTATGAACAGAAATAATTTTACTTTACTAATCTTTTACACCTAAAATTGATTCAACAGCTGTCTGGCAACTTTGGCCCATTCATGCTCTTGTTCTTCTAGAAAAACATCAGACAGGTGTCTCTTCTCTTCCTTCAAATTTACCCTTTCATTCTCATTTTCACTTAAGTAGAAGTTATCAGAAGAGAACTTAGGTCAACTTCCACTACATCTATCTACCTACGTGCATCTGTGCCCATGTAACTCTTCCTTCTCTGTATTATGAACACAATCCCACCCCCCTTGTATACTAGATTTATCTTCTCTTGCTTACTTAGGAATATTCCTCTAGCACTTACTTACTACTTAGGGATATTGCTTAGGGATATATTCCTCCTATGTCTTCAAATTTCCTTTCTATTGGGTTATTACTACAGGGAAACATAATTTCTCTCATCTTTATTTCATCTCTTGAAGATTACTTTTTGGGATAACATTGTAATTTTATCACTAACGTTTTAACAAACACGCTCAGATTTTAAATCTAGTTTTATTTCTATTTTATACTGAGAAAATTAAAAATAACTGCAGTCTGTTTGAAAGCCTGATCAATTTAAACTATTAGAAAAAAATTATTTCCACAGTCAAGAAAAATATGGAAATTCTTTAAATGTACTAATGAACTTCAAGATTCTAGTGGAACAATTCCAGTAGAGAAAGTACATCTCTCTTTACCTGTGTTTAACAGTAAAAATAATCACTCAGTGTGGTAACCTTTGATTTTTCCTTTCTACTTATAATAATCTACTTCGGGGCTGCCAATGTAGGTTTTGTATTATGCCTTCAAGAAGGGGTTAAACTCAAAATTTCTTTGAATCTATAGACTGTTTCTACTGTCATATGATAGGGATATTCAGATGCTCATACACGGCATGAAAATATTTCTGCTACTTTGTTGTTTAGTTATATCTTTATGTGTCACTATGTTACTTGGGATTTTTCAAATACTTAATTTTACCCTTAATTGGGCTTCAACACAATTTATAATAGTAATTACTTTCTTTGAGTATGTTTCAAATTCCACACATAAACCTTTAAGGAGCTAGTTATATACAATGCCTGGGCAACAGAATGACTACCCTTGTTCAGGGCAGTGGAATACTATACAAATGGTATGCTATGCTGATATTATACCTGGAGAAAATTTAAAGTTAGCCGTTCCTTAGTATCTTTAAGCAAAGGCCGAAATTACTGGGTCTAATTAAACTGCATGACAACTGCACTAAACATGGCAATTTTATTATTCCCCTATTAAGAAATTCCAAGTTTTATGATATGCCCAAATACGTAAAATTCACAGGGAACTGATTAAAATTTGCTTGTCTTTTACTTTTGTTTTTTGGGTACAAATACTTAAAAACAGATTAACTAGAGAAGGTACAATTAAAATTCAGTGCTGAGAACAGTTGTGCAATGAAATAACATTCACATATTGAGTTAAGTGAATATAAAGTTGTACTCTTTCTACATTCCCTGGATTTTTTCTGATGGAGAAGTTAATGCATGATTACTTAGAAACTGCATGAAGTGGATTTTAATCTAGACAATTAATTGTTTAGAAAATAGTCCAGAAAAGTCAGGTTACATATATTAGCCCCCAAAATGTTATCATTTTATTATTAAATTCCTTAAAATAGTTTCATTTTATACAAAGTGAAACTACTTAGAAGCTAAACATTTATATTGAGTTTTTAATTTTTGATGACTTTACTCCCTACATAAAAATTACAAATATGTCAGTGAAGAAATGCAGTACAAAATGTTTGATCAGAACATAAATATGCCACTTAACTTTTTTTTATTAGATACATTCTTCTTTTGCACTCAAAATTATGGATACTTGCCCATTGCTATTCTCTCTTTACACTTAATTTTCATCCTGTGTGAATCAATCACACAGCTGATTCTTTCTTTGATATCTGAGTTCATCAATTTCTTTGCCATTCTTAATTTCATACCTTAAAACTAGGTCTAAGCATGGTATACAATTATATTTTAGCTGGACTTCCTATCTTTAGTCAATAAATAAAACTTCCTAAAACATATATTTCAGAATATATTTGCTGTTTCCTTTGTAGAGTCTCTACTTCTCTGTCCTAGTACCAAAGTGTATATAATCAGGATCTATCTAGTATTACCTACTTCTCTCCAGTGAAAATACTCTACCATTCCAGTTAAAAGGTCTCTTTTAAGAGACATGACAACCAAACATAGTACGAAATAACTTTCTTGAAGTAATAAGAAATTTTAACAGAAGCTAGATGTTATTATAGTAAGAGATTATCATTAACCATGTTACTGACTAAAAGTATGGTGGTTATATATTTAGGAAAAAAAGATCCCTATAAGTTAAAGAAGTATATGAAGTATTTATGCATGGACAAAAAAGACTGATCGATCATGATGCTACTGTGGCCACCAGGTAAGTAGTAAGTGGAACAAATAAAATTATTCATCATTTGACTACAGCAATTATCCTCTCCCACTGGCTGATTCTTCAAGGCTTCAGGAAGAACTGAGATGCTTGTAATCAATTATTTTCTAGTTCTTTCCTTCCCTAAGCTGTGTATTCCCATCTGATCTCTGAATCTTCTGAGGCTGAAGCTACTGCTGAAGGCTAAAACATTCACTAATCAATCCCCTTTCCACTTATCCCTGCTTTTAAAGGCAATTTAAGTCTCTTCTCCATTGGATTCTCACCTCAACCTTTTTGATACTGAACATTCATAAGAACATTTGAATATAGAGAACTGTTCTCAGTATTGACTACTGGCACCGAGCAGAGAACTGGTGCCATTATCCCATACCTATTCTCCATCCAAACTGGACTAGCTGTGTGGCAGTGCTTCCTGCTATGGCCCATGCCATGTCTCCACTCTTGTATCTTTGTCCCCTGGAAATGTTATAGAGCCTCCATCCCTTAAATCTCTGCTTCCAAGTTGGCTGGCTAAAAGCAAAATCTACCTTCCCCAGCTAGATAAGAAAAGCACTCTAGTGGCTAGATGAAGAACCAAAAAATGAGAGCTATTAAAAAAAAAAAATTCAGAAAAGAACCAATAAGTTTCTGTCCTTTATCTTTAAACAACAGTCTTAGTTCCAGGTCTGGTGGTTTATATTCTGGCTTATGAGCTCTTAATTACCTCTACTGGCTTTTGATATATATCAACTTTTCATTCTTATGATCTTCTAAGAAAAAAATAGTTAATTTGAAAGATGAGACAAAATAAAATGTTTTTCTTAAGAAATCAACTTGAACATCAATCTGAATAAATGGGAATCTAATTACCTTAGTTTTCTTTCCATATTAGGTGTTGAATTTAATACAAAATTTTAGATACAGTAAAAAAATTATAAATTTTATATAAATTAATGGTTTTCCCTCTTACCTCACTGCAAATGGTATTTGCAACTTTTTTGTTTCCACTAACATTTTTGTTTAGGCATATTTACTTTTCATCTTACAGTACTATAATTTCAGTTCATCTAGTTTACATAAGACATTATTGCATTTAACAAAAACACTAAAAAATTCTATGCATGTTTCCTAAGCTCTAAAATCATCCTGACTGCAATAGAACTCACTGGTCAATTTCAGTATTTCAAATTTTCTCATTAAGTAGCAGAAATAATTTCTTGAGGCAGCAATGATATAGAACAATGAATGTGAAGCCAGAAGATCTAAGATGGAATCCTGGCTCTGTCTTTTATGAATCCTTATCTTGGTTTATTTCAGTACACGGAGCCTCAGTGTGCATTATATAAAATGAGCCCATTAATGCCTACTTCAAAGCCCTGTTAAGATTATACAATCTTAAACTTTCATGAGCATATCTAATAGTAAAAAGGTATTCAATAAACACCTGCTGCATCTAAATTTATAATAGTGGGATATGAAGTACACTTATGACCAATTTAGGTATCAGTTTACTATAATTCAATATGAACCAACTGTGTTGATGACAAAGAGAATGCTGGTGGAATCAGGTTGCATCAATAGAAGTATCTTATTCATAAGAGACACACTCTATTTTGTACCTCAAACCACATTGAGTACAATGGGTTCAGTTTTATATACAGTATTTTAATAGCAATACCGACAAATACAGCAGATACAAAGTGGAACATATAGGACACTAAATGGTCTAGAATTTATACTATGAGAATGAGAGACCTGACTAGGTATGCTTAGCCTAGAGAAAACATACAAAAACTATTTTTAAAAGCTTTATTTAGGGCCAAAGGATGAAGTTATATGCTAAACTGAAACCTGCTCTATTATGAGAATTTTATTTTGTCCTATCAGTTACTGCTCACATAAATGCAATTTATAACATTAAGGAAAAATTTATTATGGTTCTAATTCTAATAATCTGAGCGCTAAAATAAAATTAATACAGATCAATTTAAAAATTGACTTTTAGAAAAATTCAGTGTATTTTACTAAGCTGTCTTGTTAAAGATTTGGAGCACAAATTGCCCATTTTAAGTTCTGAGTATAGGGCACAAAATATATAGGGGCATAAAGAAACAACTTGAAAAGCCAAATTCAAAAAAAGTTAAATTAAAAAAAATAATTTTAACAATATTTGATATAACAGGAAAAGTGAAACAAATAGTCCAGGAAAAATCAGGTGTGACTGCTGACAACTCAACACATATTTATTTCAATTCTGCATTCAGTTTATTCCTGTTTTTTACATGGAGATAACTTTGAAAACTCTCATTTCAGAAAAATAGGTAGTGATCAAAGGACAAGATGGCATGAGATAGTCTGGGGATGTTACATATTGTATTTATGCTTAGAACTTGAAATCCATATTATATAAGAGTTCATTATATTTATATATTCACTTCCTACTTAAATCAAGTCCTGTGCTATTAAATTATCTTATTTTCATTTTCCTAAGAAAACATCCACAGTAACTTTCTGAGTAACAAGTTCTCCATCATTCTTCTTTCAATTTCCCATCCTAAACCATGAAGTTGTTCAGGATGGGAAAACTGAATCCACCCCCTTTCTATAATTTTGGCACTAAAATTCAAATCTTATGGCTACAACTTTTTGTTGAGAGGGAAATAACACAGCCTTGCCTTAAATATAAAAGCTCAGATTTAATTCACTCATTCTGTTTAACACATAAATATGTCAAATATATAAGACTTTGAGGACAGGAACACCTGGCATTTGATCAAACATTGTCTAATTCTCAAAAATAGCAGTTATTTGAACTGAAAAACAGCTGTAATATATTATGAACTTTTTGTTTGTTCATTAATTATAGAATACAAGGTTAAGAAACTAAATTTGATATATTTACCAAATTAATATCAATTGATTATACCAGTAAGTTGGCAAAACCTTCTTTAACACCAGTTCAAGTACCAAAGGAGCAATGTTTTTTTCTCCAGTAGCACACATTTTTCTCCCATAAACATTCACACTGTAAAATTATTCAGGATAATTAAAATTTCTTCATGAGTGGCACAGGTAGATAGCAGTTTACACTAGAGTAACTTTATATCACAAATAAATTTAAAATTGGAGAATTTTTAGTTATATCTAGTGACTCATATCAAAAGCATTAAATTTCATTGAAAACAACAGATTTTATATCATTTGCCATACTGATTACTTAGTGCTCTACTGATTACCATATTCTGATTTTATTTACAGTACTTTCAGTCAGTCCTACAATTACACTATTTATATTTCAAGAATTGGCAATATTTGCTAGAATATTGCTGTGTGATTACATGCCATTACTATTCTAACTTGATAACATTTCTAAATATTTATCTTGATAACTAGTCCAACATAAGAGTTTCTGCATTTCTTTTTACTAACCTAGCTCTTGATAGCAGGCAAATTTAGTAAGTCTCCTGAATTACAAAATTTGTTTCCATCACTTCTGTTTACTACTGACAATGACAGCATTCAATAGTGAATTTCCTTCTTTATCTTCTGTTTCCTATTTATAAAGTCAATGTCTTAAGGTTTTTACTGTTGTAGATGAAAAAGATAATAGTGATATTAGCTGCAGACAATACACCCAAAGATATTTTATTTAGCACCAAATGATACATTTGGCTATTTTAAATTGACAAAACAAAAACGTATCATATAAGTACATGTAACCAAAACTGCAATGTGAAAAATCAAAGCACAGCTCAAAAACATAAAATTGGGAAAAAAGAAAAAAATGAGAATTTCTGAATGTTTTATGTTAAGCAACAAAGGTTTAAGAGCCTTAACTTGAAAAAAAAAATTGGAAAACATTTCATCTCTTTACTCAGTTTGTTAAAATGAACCCATAACACTGTCATTTAATTTCGATGGCATCAATATATGGAACACCAATATTCCACAACTTCTGGAACAGCCACATTCCACAAATGAATAGCTAAAAAAAAAAAAAAAAAAAGCCTACCTTGTAGAAGCAATGGCATTAAACAAACTTTAAACAAATGAGGGAAGAGGGGATACCCACAGAATCATACAGAATCACTGACTACTGTCACTCTGTACCTATTTTTTTTCTGAGTATTGTTTAATTCAAAGTATCACCATTTTGGTGTCTAAGATTAAAGGGAACTCCAGGCATACTTCCCAGAACAGACAACAGAAAGCACTCCAATTATGAAATACAGCAAATGACCTATGTTTAAAAGATGTTGGAGATTATCCGAGGAAGACTGTTTGCTTAGGAATTTACACAGATGAAATGAGGCTAAGAATGTGACATCATCATCTGTACTTATATATCTGTTAGAAGTGAAAATGGTACCTATTTATTTTTGAAAAGTGGATTGCCCTTCAGCCTGCAGTAAGAGTGCATGATCAATTGAAAAGATTTCTTTTTCTAAGAGTTAAGTTCAAGAAAAGCTGAGCTGGCTTCCAAGAGACCAACTAAGAAACTCAAGCCTGGATTATATAGGACTCTTTGGGGATTTGTAAATGTTTCCATTCTAGTTTTTCAGAGACAAAAATATAAAGGGAAAAAAATTAGAAGTGACCTGTGCATTCAAACTAGCTCATTATTTTAAAATTTCAATATTTAATTGATTTGTACCCTAAACACTACTTACTGGGTTCAGTGCTGATCTTCTATAACAAGGTCACTGCTCAGCATATATACATTATTTACTGGTCAATAATGCAATGGTATGAGGCAATACACGAGAACCAATGTAAGAGAGGAAAACTGACCTACCAGTTTTCATTTACATAGGGCAATCCCTTTATACCAAGAATAGAAACAGTTACACGGAGTTTCTTTAATTTAGAGACAAAGAATTAGCTCAAGGAATAGATGGAAATGAATCTTTTCTGGTAACTGATTTTAGGGAAATAAGTATCTTGTGCATTTAACATGACCCTGAGTTTTTGTATGTAGGAGTATGATATTAATTTCAGCTAACATGTTAAAATTAGCCCCTTAGAATTTACAAGTTTCTTAAAAGTTAAATGAATCAGGTAAAAATGTTTCTTATTTTAAGAGATGTACATGTGTACATATAAAAGGAAGGAAAAGGGATTGTCTTCCTGTTTTTCTTACCTCCTGAAGTTTAGCAGCTAAATTTTAAGCCTCTCACAAAGAAGTCGAAGTATAATCTAGTGAAATGTAAAAATAAACAAATGAAAAAACTATTTCTCAAGTGGAGAGGATATCTTCCAATTTATAAGACCAAAAAATAACTGTCAATAAAGCCTGAATAATTGTGGTAATAAAACAAATCATTACTTATTTGTAAATTCCTTTGAAGGAAAAGGGTTTAAAATTGTGTTTCCCAGATTTAGAAATGATAGGGCCTGGTGTAAAATACCTTACAAAATAGAAGCCTTACCTATGGTAATGGCATTATTCTTACTCTGAACTGGATTAAATTAATACCAAACTTCAATATGTAGCAGGTAACAGAAGGTTAGAAAGTTATTGTAGGATGGTAGAAAAAAATCAGAAATAAAGCAAAGCATGACACTAAACAGTAACTTTTTATAGCAACGGCAGGGGGATGACTACAAATTAATACTTACATGGTAGAAGCTCCTGGTCTAAGTAGGGGACTGTTTTATTGATCTTCATTTTATCACTAATAAACCTAGGAAAAAAGTAAAGATGAAGACTTTAAAATTTTTATCACATTATATATGACAGAAAATTTTCAAATGAGTCTGACAATTGATTTTCTGATCCTTAAACAGCACAATGACAGATTATAAACATCCAGCAGCAGCATTTATATATTTCAGTCTAGAGTACTAGCGATAGTTTTCAAAATTCACTTTTCTATTACCATTACCTTCTTAAAGTTTTAAAGTCACATATGTAAGTGTGACTAAAACTCATATTTCAATGTCTGACTTGGAACGCACTAAGCTTCTAGAGAATATCATATAATTGCAGATAAATTCAAGATCACACCTCAAAAGTTATCCTTTTATTTATAAGAGTAGGAAGGATTAAAGGCCAGTATGCAAAGGAAGGAAACACTACAGCTCATCTTTAAAAAAAAAAAAAAAATTAAAAATATCTTAGTAACATAGACTGGTTAAAATGTTTGACTTCTGTGGGCCATGAGTTGTAGTTCTTACACCAACTAGTGGTTAAGTTACTTATAAGACAGAGTAGAAAGAGTAGAATTAACCTATCCATGCTCTTATTTCAGCATTAAGAGAATGATTGATTAGACCATCTTCACCAAAAAAAGGACAGGGCATTTTTTTCCCATTTATTTGAAAAAATAACTATTTCAAATCCACCTAAAAATCAAGAGAATACCAAAATGAACCCCAGCATTCTATTCCTGGCCCTCTAGTCAAGCTGTACTGAATTCTAATATTCTACCATGCTTACTTTGCTTTCCCAGTTTTTTTATAGAAAAAAGCCTATATGTATAGTTGAGTCCTTTTTGTACCATACCCTGATCCCATTCCTCTGTCTCTTAAGATACAATTGCAAACCTGAGTTTGCTGTTTATTCTCTATGCATGTTTTTATACAATTACTATAAATTCAAGTATTTAAAATACATATCATTTTCAAGTTTTATATAAATGTTATCACACCATATATATATTTTACATAACTGTCATATTGTATATAACCTTTTGCCATTTGTTTTACTTTGAAGACATTCATACAGGAGGACACACAGTTCTCACTTTAGTAGCAGCATAACAAACAGTCCATCGCATGGCTGTGTCACAATCTGCCACCTTCCTGTTGCTTAACATTTACATTGCTTTAGATTTTTTCCTATTATAAGTAAAATAAACAAGACTTTTTCACATGTCTGAGTTTATGTACAACATCTGGGAATGAAATTGTTGGGTTCAAGCCTGTGTATATCTTCAGCTTTACTAGGCTATCACCAAATGCTCCCACAAACAGCATATAAGTTCCCCCTTCTGTATTTTCTCCAATATTTGGAAATACATTTAAGAAAAAGGGTCACTATCTAGAAGAAAATTTTTTTAAATTCATAATCAATTCCTTCTGTTTTCATCAAGTGTAGGACTAACACAGGTATACTACGAGTTCCAAACAAACAGAATGGACTAAAATTTGACTCAAGGCACTTGCACAAAAATAAAGCTCTCACCATAAAGATTTTCATCATATGACTGAGGAAATAACAAGACCTAAGCTAGAACTATTGTGGTAATAATGATAAGATTCATAATTAGTTATTGAGCTTATATCTGTGATGACCAAAGGGGAAAAAAAAGGCAGAAATGTAAATCGTTTATTGGTGTGAAGAATCCCACCCCCATTTCATCTGGGGCAGTGCTGCTCATATGTATGTGGTGCTTCTAAGAAAACTCAGAGCTTATGAAAGATACAGATTCCTGAGTTCCAGCTCCAGAGATTCTGATTCAGCAGGTCTGGGAAAATGCTTTATTACAGGTTAATTCTAGTGGTCCACAGACACTTTACACAGTAATTAATAGTAAAAAAACCATGTTTTCAATATAAAGGATTATGTAACTCACTTTTTGCTTAAAGGTAGGTAACGGTAACTAGTATGTAGTATGTTATCTGTCAAATTACATTAACATATTAAAGAAAACACTCTAGTATTGGCAAAAAAAAATAGTAGTCTCACTTTATGGTTGAATATGTTTGACTTCACAATGTTAGACCAGATTGTAGGATCATTTATTATTTCAGATAACTAAGCATATACTATGACAAAGCTTTTTTTTGATAATGTTAACAGGGAACTAATATTTTTGAGTTTACTGTGATTAGTGAGGGACAACATTAAGAGTGGGAAAAATTAGCTATGATTTTAATGAAGATGACCAGGGAAAAAATATGGTTACTTTTCTAAAATAATGCTATTGCAAATGTCAGAACTGGGACATTAGGCCTATACACTAATATAAAATGTCATTTGTAGTTTTCCACCAAGAATGTTACAAATGAAAATAGCAGTCTGAAAGAAATCCAATATTCACTTCCCTGTCACTACAACCGGTTGGAATTATTTACACACACAAGAGAAATGTGTTCAGATATTTAGGTTATACAAATCTGTGCAAATATAAATTGTAAAAATAAAAACTGCTCATTTATATTATTTGAAATTATGAAGTCCTATTTCCAAAAAAGACTTAGAAGAATTTGAACTTTCCATATATAAAAATTATTTTAAGAGAAAAAGCAAAAACTTCTCTGTTTCCACCTGCAGCCTGCTTTGTCTTCAGTTACATACAACACTAAAATGAACTATAGGGTGTAGTTCATTTTAGCTGTAGTGAAACCAACAAGAATTTGGACTTGTTTGGACTGCGTTTTAAAACAAAGATAATATGGGCTCAGAAAATGGCCCAGAAGTGAAAGAAACTCTCCTGCATGGTCACAGTCAAGTTTTCTTTCCTCAACGTACTACCTTGATTGTGTTATCAGCAGCTAATGATTAATACTTTTTTCCAGTTTACAAGCTTAAAAATGAAAAACATGAAATATACCATACACACTTTCAGAAGCAAGACAGTTTTCCATTCAAACAGATGGAATTAAATGAATGAAAACCATAAATAGTAAAAAGCAGTTAAGAGTCTAAGAACTATAATTATCTACTATTCTCTTTAGAATGCTTTGGAAAAAAAACACTTTTTTGCCAAGGAATGCATTCATCCTGCTGCATACAGGTCACACTGTCAATTGGGCCCTTCCCTCCTGGTTGTAAACACTGGTGGGTTCAGGCACGTTTGGTCACTGTTAACTGAGCTTGGATGTTCTGTACAACAGATGACAAGCAGAGAAAAGTCCTGGCCCCTGCTTCCAGCTGTAAGGGACAAGAACAAGGGCTGTGGTGATACGTGTTTGTTCACTGTTAGGTTGTTGCTGAAGGAAGTTGAGAAAAGCATATGCAACTAAAGCAAGAAAACAATGGTTTAGAGCCCAACCTACCTGGCAGGTCTGCTTATTCATTACATGTTAGTTATTTAAGAAGGAGTATTTCTTTAAAAAGTGGGAAGGGAAGAGGAGAAAAAGAGACAAAATTGGTGTTTTGATTAGAAAGGGAACCTATAATGTACCTAAGAAAAAAAATTAATGACATATGTAATGATCTGTAGCTCCCAGTATATATTTAACTGTTACATTGTCAAAATTCTCAAGAGAGTTTTAACCAGGTTCAGGGTGAATTCACAGAGACTATCTTCCTTCCCTAGCTATTCTCCTAGAAGGTAATAGAGTATATAAACTTGAATCAAGAAATGACATTATATATTGTTTATAAAAAAACTCCAGGCATCCAGGTTCCACATATCTAATCACCACCATATATTTGATATTAGATATTATTAGCAAAGAAATAAGTTTTTAGGCCATGAAGTTTTTACAGAAATTCCAACTATTAAAAAAAATTTCCACATGTAATCTACTTTATGTAATCCAAAGCTAAAAACTTAGCAAGAATGTAATACAAACTGATGAAAACCAAATAAAAATATTTGTTCTATCAAATTAACTTTAAATTTAAATGCAATTCTTATCTTTTAATACCTTAGACAATTTGTGATTCTGAAACTTAAAAAGTCAGAGAAAAGTGAGGACACATCTACAGGTTATTTTTTTAAATGCTAGAATTGGCTTATAACTTTAAATATATTTAGTCAAGAAGGCTAGATTTGAGATGTATTAAAAGTACAAAACTTAGTTACATTTAAAATTTAGATCATAATATTTTATTTAAAAAGGAGAAAAGTCTTATTTTTATAAAAATTGAATAATTTTTCTGCTTAGCAGCAGCTCAATAAAAAAATTTTAAAAATGTAAAAATTCTGAGGATAACAAGATTACTAAATATGTTTATTTAGTATGAAAGCTATACAATAAAAAAGACTAAGAGGAAATATCAAAGGATTTTTGAAAATTAAGACATTTAGAAACAGTAACAAGTTAAACTACTAATCAGTGCATTAATCAGTTGCTGCAACTACATTTGAAACAACTGCAGGCCTCTTCAAGTGACTCTAACCATGAAAATAGAAAGGTTAAACTAAGCCAAATCATAACTTGTTAACAAACTATCAAAAGTGTGGCTTGTGATGCTGAGAATTGAAATCCTATTTCAAAATTATATTTAGTGAAAATATCATTACTAATACTGCCTTTTTGAAAATGATTATCAGAAAATACAATTCTGATGCATTAGGTCTTATTTGAAGAAAAACAGACATAGACAAAGAATATGTTTGCTAGTCAAGAAAAAAACATAAAGTACACACACTTACAAAATTGCTTCATATAAATATTTTTAAAATTGCATTAAGGAAGTTCATTTTATCTCTCTTTAATGAATCCACAGCAACACTATAAAACTTCTACTAAAAAAAGTTGTTATAGCTGACAAATTGCTTAAAATATAAGTTGTCTTTATAAACTAGCTTTATACATCACTATCACATAAAAAATAATTTCAAGTCCCTTCATATGCACATGTTAAATTCTATCTATTCCAGTTTATCCAAGTATTCTTCCCCCACTAAGCATAACTATTGCAAAAAAAACAAAAACACTGACAGTATAATTAAGAATTTTTCCTGAAAATAAATGTTACTTAACTCTGAAAATATATTTAACCAAAAATACAAATATTGCACAAATCTATCACTGAAAAAAAAGATAACAATAAATCCTGCCCCCAAATTCTGACATAATGAACTATATATACATATCGAGGCTTACATATAGATACTCAGGTCTGCAAATTTAAAACAGCCAAAAATCCTTACAAAAATGCCCTTTAAGGGGTAAAGAATAGCCAATCACACACAGCACTTGAAAACCCTTATTAACCTCTCTCCTTAAAGTTAATGCATACAACTAACAATGTTAGTTTCTTATCCTCTTATAAAACTGACCAAATGCAAGAAAACTACGAATATCTGCACTGATTCTTTCAGAGGTTAATTTAATAAGCTAAAAATGTAGAAGTTTATAAGTCGGTATATAGCTGTAAAGAGGGCAATTTCGTGATGCTAAATATTTGTGTCCAAACAATAAGTTTTGATAATTTCAAATATTCCATAGACTCTCTAAAACAAGACCAACTCTGGATTTATGTCTTTATCTACAATATAAACTCAAAAGCTATCTTTCTTCTGCCATTTAACTCATTAAGGCTTTGTGTAAAGGAACCTGGATTGAAAGTGATAAACTGAACCTGGATTTTTTTTTTCCCCAGAACCTCAGAAACCCTATTTGTCACTTTTCATCTTGATGTTCTCTTACCTAGAAAACACTGGTTAAGTTAGAGGGGGAAAAATTATTTTCATTTTCATCCTATTTAAACTAAGTTGTTTTTTTTATAACATTCTCAAATCAAAGTTATGAAGACATGCTATATACCTTGTAATTAACTGAAACAACCACCATAAAGTATAATGACACCAATACCTGAACTTCACCCTTATACTGAACTGATTTCTATTAAACTTTAATATTTTATTTAACTAAACAGTTAATGGATTCACATTCCTGGATTATTTACTTAATATCACATAATACAGAATTATCTAATACTAACTAGTATTTTAACATACCAATATGTACCTCAATGTTCAAACATTCTGAAACACACATCTGAGAATTTGCTTTAAGAAAATTTTAACATTGATTAAAGATAAAAGTTCTATAACATTGATAATTATACTTCACTCTTAAGACTAAAATTACATTATTCTAATAAAAGCAAACCTATATGATTTCAAATATCTGAATATTTTTAGGTGAAAAAAATTAAAGAAAAAAATTATAGTGTATTTTAGTAAACCTCACTTTATTTAGCAAATAGTTCTAAAAAAACATATGGTTAATACTTTATCATGCAATTAACACTTTACTGTGTAAAAATTAATCAAGTAACACTTAGTACTACTGTTCAAAAAATTATTCTTCATTATACCAGATTATCTTGTAGAAAACAATAAAAAAATTTACCAAGTATTAGTTGTTTTCAACAAAAACCATAAAAATCAAAGAAAAAAATACGCTAGACAAGTGGTTCTAAGATTAAAGTACTTCTGAGGTAAAGACAGTAAGTCACTACAAGTTTTGGCATTTTACATTCTTAAAGAATTTGCAACTTTTGATATGAACAACTTAAATAATTTACTCAGTGTAGTTATGAATAAGATACTAGTTTCTGCTTAAGACAGTGGGTTTTCAGTTTCAACTTAATTACCACTTTTGGTTAGGAGAGTACTTGGAATTCTTTAAAATATTCTCTTAAAATAGCCTTTTAAAATATACTCATCTCATCTCATTTTATGATCTCTATCTGCCATTATACCTGTCAAGTATCCAAGCACCAAATTCCATTTGATTTAAACCTTCCATTTTATAAGATGCAAAGTCCACAACTCAGTTCTTTTACATATAACACTGCTGTAACAACCATAAGAAAAGACAAAAACCACTATATGTGTTTCTTTTGGAATAAATAAACTCAGTTGGAGTTAGACCTAATACAGGGAGATTAAAGGATGAGAATACCAACTAAATAAAAAAACGGAAGTTTTAATAAGCAAGAGAACTCAACCTTGGCCATTTCACAGGATTATTTCAGTCTATTAATACATTTTTATTGGTTTTAGCTAACCGAAAAGTTCTAGCTTTACTAATTGTCCAGCCTAATTATATTTCAAAGATATAAAATTGCATGCTTTTAAAAATTCATTTGTATACCTTAATCTCCTATCATGTTCCAATGCATTATGTGAGTATTCAACCAAAGAAGTTCGGTTGTTCTCCAGAATTGGCTCTCTCCTAAAGGTCAAAACCTGCAATAAAAATGTCATGTATTATAGCATGAAGACACTCAACAGATTTCCGCCTCCTGCAGTTCCACAGTTGTTCACTGCACACAGAGGTAAGGTCTTCAAAATGACCCCAATCCTGTCTATATTCTAAGAAAGTCCAACTTGAAAATAATGTTTCTTAAATAGAAAGAACTTGATTGGATACACCTGTGATATGCTTTATCATCTGACGCCTCTTCAAACAAATTAGATTAATATGTTTCTGCTTTCATTTCTCTTTAGGGCATTCATTTTCAAAACGGTGTAGATGAATATGCGCGTGTGTGTGTGTGTCTGTGCACATATGTGTGCCTGCGTATACACACGTTAAGGACTGGTAAAGGGAACTCCGTAAGAAAAATTTCAGAAATACAGTTTGTGCTTCTAAAATCAAAATCACACAGCTTAAAATTACTAAAGGGATAGAGACAAATTTTTAACAATTTTAGAATTTAACAAAATTTTAGAATTTACTTTTTAAACAAATTGCTGTAACCAAATATATATGAGTGGCTTTTTCATATGTTTCACCGGAGTCTTACTGATTGAGTGGAAATAAACTATATAAAAATAGTAAATTGTTAAATTACCAAAAATTTGACATATACTATATTGGAGCCTTGATAATCTGAGTTTTCACTTTTAAGAAGAGCCTAGGAAAAGAAATGAAAACCAAAAAAGCCTTTATTCTTCTGCTGCCAAATATTTGATTAATGGCAGAAACCACACACTCCATAACTCACAAACACCAATCCAAATACCATGACATTTTTAAAAATTAAATCATTTTTACATAGTCTTCATCAAAAGATGTAGATGAAATTTTCTATATTTGAGCACTCTGAAATTAAGGTATCTTAAAAGTCACAGAAGGAAAACAGTAGGAACTAATATGTGATCCATGCCAACTGTTAACTTTTTAAATAGAAGGGTAATAAAAAAAACTAGATAATAAAGAACAAAAGCGGTTTGGATGTAAGACAAATATTGAACAAAATGGGTATGATAAAAAAGTATGATTTTTAAAATATAAAAAAATAAACTTGAAATGGTAAAACTCAAATCTATTGCAGAATACAGCTTAATACTTAAGACCATGACAAGTCTTTTCAGTGCAAAGATTCTTTAGTGAAATAAGGCAGGACTAAACAAAATATATTAAACTTCTCATAATTGGATAAGAAATGGAATAAAATTTCACATAAAAGTGTTTGATATAAATTCCAGTATTTGAAACATATCTTTCTAAAAGGAAGACCCTTTAAAGCATCTCTAAGACAGGCAAGAGGGGGAAGAAGGCAAAAGAATTTCTCTACCAGAAAGCAGTATTTATGGGAAGTCTCTAGTCTTTTGTACATGCAAATAATCAAATGCAAAAACACGTATTATTAATGTGATATTCTAAAATGATGTGACTTTCACAATATTTAGACAATCATGACCTTAAAGTTCTAATACTGTGACTCATAAAAAAGTGCAAAAACAGCTAAATTTAATTTTCAACACTTATTTGCAAGAAAGTGGTAGTTTATTAATGATTTCCTTTGGTCTGAAGAAATCTGGGGCTACCAAATTTCAGCTCATCATAGTTTTTCTAATTACATGCCAGAATTAGTTGCCTGACAGTATTTCTAAGTTTGCTGAATAAATAACAAAAAGGAACAAACCTACAGTACAAAAATCATGTAATATAACAACTCCTTCTAAGATGTATTTTCTAGCTATAGTCATACTAATAATCTGTTTCTTCTAAAAAAGGGTTAAAAAGAAATCAATGTGGGGATTTTTAACATTAAACAAACAAAAAAAAGACGAGCCAATATTAGGCAAATTAATTTTTTTAAATCAGACATTTTTATAGAATAAGGTTTCAAAACAATGTGTAAATTTATACTGATATTTTTAATTGCAGAAAGCTTATGTATCATGTAAAGAAACATCTAGTACAGCTTTGTTTTTTTTTTTTCTTTTTGTAAACCAAGTCCAATATTTCTGGATTAAAGAATTTTGTGACATTATGAATAGTTACTGAATACCAAAAAGTAAATAAACAAATAAAAATGTCTCCACAAAACAGAAAACAGAAAAATGTAGTACAAAAAGTATAACAAAATAAAAGATCCAGAATATGAAAGCTATTTTGAAATTTTCATCCTTAGCTCTAGCTCCTATAAACATTAAAAGTGATATTCATCTGATTAGAAAAAAATGCAGTGTTATATACAAACACCTGAGGCTACATCTTGTAAATGTACAACATAAGTGAAAACAAAGTCGAAAATTGCACTTTTACTTGGCTTTTTAAAAATGGTATGGAAGACAAAAAAAATGAAAATCTATGCTACCAGGAAGGAAGACTGAGTCTTTACCTTCTCTACTTCCCTCTCCCCTACAATATGTAAACAAAGCTTTAAGAAAAGTTGAGCTACTGTAGCAACACCTTTTCCCACCATGGTTTTCCTGTGGTAATATGATTTTTTAGTCCTTAGAATAGAAAAAGAATTAGATTAATTTCTGCAGAGAAATACGGACAAATATACATAATATGATCAATCAATGGACATCTGTTGGAACTCACACCTAGATGCCCACAGATTAAAAATCAAAGTCTTACTCATATGTAGCATCACATGAAATGGAAAATATTTTGAGTGCTATGTAGTTTATTTAGGCGCTAGTGTGTTCTCAAGCTGTAAGTGTAGTATTTTAAATACAGGAATCCTTCACTTCTTTTAAAATGGCTTATTAAAAAAAAAAGAATCCTTCACCTATCATCCCTGGAAACAAACAAAAACCCCTTTAACCAAGGCACTATAAAAGTATGGTTAAATCTAATTACTCTGGTGGAATTTAAAGCCTTCCCCCACCTCACCCTCAAAACTCTCCAAGTCACTTGATTTGAATGAAAATTAAAACACGAAAAAAAAAAAACAACAACAGTAAAAAAGCAAAACCCACTAGTTTCTGGAATCTTAGGTAAAATTACATTTACAATACAATGGAGTCCCTTACTATTTCATTAAATCAAATTTTATAGACAGGATAATTAGCACCTCTTATGAAATTTTCATGATAATTCAAAATAAACAGCTTTGAAAAAAGGTAATGAACAAGGGTTCTGTAATTGCAATTCTTGTTATAAAAGGCAATACAAAATAGTAAGATTTATAAGCTCAGCTATTCCACTTACTGATACAAATTGTATTTACAGTATTACAGCGATTTATAAAACTCGTAGGATCTTTTCATATGAATGATTTTCTAACAATGCATATTTGACCTAATGTGAGAATACAAACTATTGTTTCAAAATTTCAACTGCTATTCTTAAGAGGTTATAAATTTTTATTAAGTTGAAAAAATATTTTAAAAAGCATCTACAGCTGTCTTCTTTATCAGTGCGTTTACCTACTTTCTTTGAAAACCACACCCGCCTTTTATCAAGACGCAATGAAACAGAATGACAAGCTTGGTAATAAATAGAAATATATTGACGGCTGTCTCAAAAAACATTAAACAGAAATCAACTGAAAACCAACCAAAAAAAAATAAAATACCCACAACCACACTGCTGTATGCAATATATTTCTTGATAATGAATTTATCCAAGGGATGAAATCACATATTGCACCTGTGCACTTACCTGTTGTCTAAATTAAACATGATAAATTTCTTGTTAATAAAGCTTTAAGTCCACTGCAGTAGCTGAATTAGCAAAACATATATATTTTAAATTAGATGTGAAAAGTTTAAAGAATATATCCACTTTTTATGGAAAATGTGGAAAATTCATTTTTAACATGAATAAGTTCCTTTTCGTCAAAAGAAACAATTCTCCTGTAATCTGCATTTAACAAATATAGGTAGGTTAAGATGAAAAATCTGTCAAAGGAATGAAAAACTTAAATCCTACAGTCAGGTTTTAACCAACAAAGAACGGGTCAAATATATAAAGCACTTGTAATTTCAGCCAGCAGAATTACAGTTTTACGAAAATCGCCTCCACGGTTTTACTTTTAACCTACATTTAAGAACCACCCGAAAGTCCTTTATGGGTGAAAAAAAAATTAAACACTAGTTTTTTTTTTTAACTCCCCAACTTAACGTTTCGCAACTATTTCCGTGGATCTCCATAAGTGTAATTTTTCATAATGTCGAGAATTATAATCTAGTGTTCAACATTCAAACACCGTGTCCCGCTTCCTTTCAGCCAATCAGGGGGTAACAAGTCCGGGGTTTTGGGAGCTCCGTTAGACACAATTTGAAAACCACCACATCGCGCTCTCGCATTCTCCTGGGGAAACTCTCCTGGGGCGGGTCCCTCAGCCTTTATAGGAATCAATCAATCAGGAGTTACAGCGGCTCCAGGGAGAAGCGCCCTTCGGCCCGCTTCTGCAGAACGGTGCTCGCGGGCCGGGGAAGCGTTCCTCCTCCCGGCGAACGAACAATCGAGTCCCGCCGCACACACCACCGCCCGCATATTCGCCACCCGGAGCCGCGCGCCCCCCGCGCAAAGCCGCGCGGCGCCAAGGGGTTAATCTAGCGGGGCTTTCAGCGCAGGAAAGGACTCAAAAGCCAACATTTTTTATGAGGAATTTTTACAAATGCCTTTATCTATGAAGTATTACCTAAAGTTGACGCCATCACTGGCTCAAATCAGTCAAGAGTTGTCGAATGAGATTTGGTGGAAACTACCAGCTAAAATAAAATCACTAAAGGCAAAGACAAATAAATAAAAGCCCTCTTCCCTCCGCCTCAGAATTAAGAGTGATCCCAAGAGAAGGTGGGGACTGCAAAATTACCGTTAGGTTGTCCAGGAAAAGACCTTTTGAGAGGAAAACACCAAGACAGTTTCACAGACCGCTTTTTTTCCTCGGGACAATTTTCAGAGACTGGAGAAGGAAAACGCTGAGGAAAGGGCGACTCAGAGAGGAAATCGCAGCTGAAGCCCCACCTTTCATCGCATCCAAGAACCCCACGCCCGAAGGACACCGCCGGAGAGCCACCGACAGATCCGGAGCCAGAGGCGAAAACCCAGCATCTCCCCGGAGCCGCCCCCCCACCCCGGCCCGCCAGCCTCGCGGAAGGCCGGGCGCGGTCAGCGCTGCCCCGCGGGCGCCTCCCGCTCGGCGGGTGAGACCGCGGCACAGGCTGCGCCCGCGGGGGGCACCCGCCGCCCCGGGGCCTCAGCTTTCCGCCGATCGAAAGGTTCTAGTCGCGGAAAGGCGGCCGTCCGCGGGTAGAGAAACCGCAGTGAAAGGCGCTGGGCTCGGCAGCGGGGGAGGGGTGCTCGTCCCGCTCCCGTCCAGGAGCCGCGCCGCAACCCGTCCGCGTCCCGCTCAAACGCACCCCCTCCCCCACGCCCGGCCCCGGCGCTCCCGCCACGTCCCGCGCGCCACCGCCCCTCGCAGACACGCGTTACCCCAATCCCAGCTCCTCACGCTGTTCGCAACTAAAACGAGGGCGGGCCCGATGCTCACTCCCTGCACCCTCATCGCCTGACGTCCCACCACTGCCACCTCCCGAGTCCCGCTCTGCCACTTCTTCAGTCAGGCTCTTACCGACTGCGCCAACCCTCGCGAAGCTCCAAGGATTGCCTTTTACTCGAAGAAATTTTTAGCGATATTTTACTGGCTTTTCGGCAAAGTCCTAGTGGCGCTTATACTCTCGGGCAGGTGATTCCGTCCCTCCCGCTAGATTGATGAGATCAGGCATCACTCGAAAATGGCGCCGAAAGCGCTGCGGCTCCTCATTCAAATTCGTTAGAGCCAACCCCGCCGCCCCGGGGCATGCCGGGAACGCGGGCTGCCTCCACAGCTGTCAATACCGCCTCCCAACCCTTCCCCATCCTTCCCGACACTTCTGCTCATGCGCAAGGTTCTAACTCTCTTCCCCCCACCCTCCCCACCCTCCGTGTCCTGAACATGCGCAGAGTAGTTGCTGTTCGCTCGCTGCTCCCCCTGCGTTTCCTGAGTTTCAGTCTTCCGACCTCCTGCGCGTGCGTGCGGCTCTTCGCCTGGGGCTGGCGAGGAGGGACCCGGGACTGCGAGTCCCAGGGTCAGGGGGTGACGTAGCAGTTGAAAGGCAGTTATTCCACTGGTCGAGGAGAGCAAATGAAGGGTGCAGATAAGGCTAAAAGATAAGCCGTTTTACTGCCGGTGTCTAAACTCCTGACATCGTGTGCGAGGACACGTGTATGGACACACGCGCACTTAACCAGTCCGGCCCGCGTCCAGAGCTCCTGCTGCGTGTCAGCGCCTTACAGGGGCTCGCAGACAAGCATGCCAGCAGCTCTGCCAGGTAGGTACTACTACACTCAGTTTGCAGACAAGAAACCGTGCCTCAGAGCCTGCGTGACTGGCCTAAGGCGGTCCAGGGGCCACGCACAGGGCAACCCGCCAGATCCCGGTGCCGGCTGAGCCCTGCCTCGCGGGGAGGCGGGCGGGGCGCGCACAGGCGCGTAGCCTGGCTGCTGGGCGGTTGTGCCCGCGCGCGCGAGCGCATGCAGGAGGGTCGCCCAGGTCCCGGCTTTAGGCTATCTGTTGACAAGGAGCTTTCATTGCATCCAGTTTCTCTCACCGTCTTGTCCTTACACCTTCTCTTCGGTGAATGGGTGAATCCGCGTCTTTGGGTGTCACTAAGGGTGTTTTTTTTTAATGGATGGTAAGGGAACTGAATCTAGCAGACAAGTTTCCGTTGTGTGACGCCCGGATAAAGCAATAGCCAGATTGCCAAGTGTTGACAGTACTCCAGGCTGAGCACGGTTCTAAGCAAGCGCTTTTAAGGATAGATCGTGTTTCTTGCTCGCAACAGCCCTATGAAGTAGGTAGTATAGTCATTGCACACATGAGGACATCTGAGACCAGATTAAGAAACTTGCCCCCCAAATCTTAGAGCGAGTAACTAGAAGCACAAGACCTCGGCAAATCTGTGTCCACCTTTAAAAACAGGGCGCTATGATTGGGCAGTAAGTGATGATAAGATTGACAATATTTTTCACCTTCCTTGAAACCTTTTTTAATGGTTCATTTGTCTGGGACAGTTATCCTACCGCCAACGGACCAGTCAAAATGAAACAAAACAAAATTTAAAAACAACTGCCATTCATCCAAAATGATTACATTTTAAGATTATTTTTGACTCGTTACTTTTTTCCTGACATCAAGTTTTATTGAGTTTACTAAAGAATCCAACAGTTTAAAATATGGGGTGTTGCCAAGTTTTGTCTAGTTTCTGTTGCAAAACAACTTGTGATGAACCATACCATTTGAGTATAGAGACATATGTCATTGGGAGAATAAATGAAACAATGGATGTGAAAGTGCCTAAAGTACTAAGAGATAAGGAAATGGGAGGCTAGCATGATTTGCATTATTGAGTTACAACTGGGAAATAAAAAATCCTGTTTTGTTTACAGTCCTATTTAATAATTTGCAATCACCAATAAGTAACGTGGCAAAGTGGTATGTTTGTCTTACATCTCTAAGGAACTTCTGTGCACAGGTTAAGTGCATGGACTGGAACGAAACAGCCTGGGAATCAGCTCTGCAACTTACTAGCTTTGTGACTGCGCATGAATTACTTTTTCTTAGTTGATCTTTTGTAACGCTAGTACTGCTCTGGGTTGTTGTAAGGATGTATATGAGCCAATATATTAAAGACATTTGAACAGTGATTGATGTATCAATAAATGTTAGCTATTTTGAGTCATTTAAAAAACTACAGTAAGGGCCACTAGGAGTTAGCATTTGTTCAGGAGATCCTTAAAATGATATACTGGCCTGACAAATCATTTTTTCCAAATATGAGTAATGATTTGTCAGATAAATAAGGATGCTGATTTGTTTTGCCATTCCATGAATAGTTTAATTGCTTTTCATAATTATTAAAGGGGAAAAAGGAAAAAAATCAGGCTAGTCTAAATATATAAAGTAAAAATAATCACATTTCTATCATCTAGAGATAAATACATCTTGTCTGTATACTTCATATATACTTGTGGGGAGAATTGGCTAGAGGAAGTCTAGCTCGGTGGTATATTTGGGGGACTCAACTTGCAAGACTACTGGAATTTCACGATTACTAAATTGTTCATCTAGTCCTCTTTTGGATATAGTCTGTCAAGAGAATTCTAAAGTGATGATGATGTTGATAAATAGTAACATTTATTGAATACCTACTATGTGTCAGCTAAGCACATTATATGTGCATTTTGCCCTTGAATCTTCATATTAACTCATGAGGTGGATGCAGTTATCTCCATTTTGCAGACTAATGTATACATAGAAGTCACTTTTAGAAGATTTAAATCCTGTTTTGTTTAAAGTCCTATTTGATAAACCGAAAACCCCTTTATCAAAACTTTCTTTCCCCCATTAGAATGGGAGAAAACAAAATCAAGTAACATGGTTCCTATGTCTGAACAAAAAGCCCAATTGGAAAACAAAAAGTTTTTAAAATAATTTTGTGTTTGACCACAAGGAGGTGCGAATTCCTGAGCTGAATTTTAAAGGAAAAAAAAAAAAAAAGAGGCTTTACTTCAGATCATCATATTCACAGGTAAAAACTGGTAAGAATACCTTCTCTGAACTTTAATACTTCCACACGCAATGATGTACTTTATGAGAAGAAAGACCTCAATTATCTAGGTACTCAATTGCAGCAGAAGTTTTAGTTCTTTTCATCTTCAATAAAATGAAGAGTTCAACATCCCTCCCCCACTTCCCACCGCCTAGTTTGTTTGCATCCTCTTCTTGTCATACAGTAAGTAGACTGAGCTCATAATTTAAAATCTGAGGTTCTGCTTGGGACCTGGGATGCCATCACCAGCAGAAAACGGGAAGCGTGGGAAATAGGACCTTGTGACTCCAGTGTTTCCCCACCTGCTGTTCTCATGCATAAGTAAGCTGCACCTGATGAACACTGGCTTCCCCCTACTGTCTGGATGAGACAGAACTATGAGAGCTATAGATATATATATCTACCCTTTAAAAAAGAATGAAGACTCAAAGAAGAAACATTTTGAACAGTAACTTAAAACTTAGTGTACACTGGTGAATGTTGTAAAAACAATGTACTGAGGGGTTTTAAAAGTACCTTATATTTTCCTGTTGGTCTTGTTTCTCTGAGATGGACTTAGTTTTAAGAAACCCTTTTACTTGAAACAATTTCCTATTTACAAAAAGTTGCAAAAAAAAGTTCAAAGAACATCCATATTATTTGTTTGCTCTTGTGCAAGGTCTCTCCCCCCCCACATACATATATATTTATATTCAAATTTTTTTCAAACTTTTAGAGGTTAAGTTATACAAGTCCTGACCCTCACACTTAAATATTTGAAAGTGCATTTCCTATCAACTTCATACATTTACTTGAAATAAACTTCACTCTCCATCCATATTCCAGTTGTGTAGGTTGGTACTTGTAGCATGCAGTACATGTAGTACAGGAGACAACCTGGGGTCAGGTACTAAGTACATTTAGTTGTCATGACTCTTTAGCTTCATTTTTGGGGAATGTTTCTACAGCCTTTCTTAATCTTTTATGACCTTGACATTTTTGGAGACTGCAGCTTCTTCCTCTACCCCCGTTTTTAACAGAACATTACTTAATTTGTTTTTGTCTGATGCTTCCTCATGAGTAAATTGAGGTTGTGCATTCTCAGCTGGACTGCTGAGGACCAGGTGACACTGTGTCCTCAGGTATCACTTCTGGAAGTGCATATCCATCTCGCCCTCACTGATGATGTCAATTTTGATCACCTGGTACATATGTGGCCCCAGTTTTCCACTGTACAGTTACTAGTTTTTTTTCTTCTTGACAATTAATAAGCAATTGGTGGGGAAACATTTGGAGATATATCCTGCTTTTTATAAAAATTCCCATTTAAGTTCAGCATCCAATATTGCTGAGATAAGCTTACCACAATGGTTGCAAAGTGATTCAGCAAATCTAGTACTCCCACCACATTTACCAGTCAGCCCACAGCACTTTCCTGCAAAGAGCTCTCTCTTCTCCTCTATTCATCTATTTATTATCTGCATTAACTTACCCATTCCTATGTTTCTTCATTTCTCTATATGCTTTGTGTTCTTTCTACCTATATTTATACGTGTATATTTGGTACAGGTTTTTTCTGAACCACCTGTAGTTAAGTTATATACATCATGACCTTTCACCTCGAAATCTTTAAGTATGTGTTTAATTATTTTTGTGTTCAAATTGTCCCAGATTTAGTTAGTGAGAGTGCCTTTAGTCTAGGTCCTGTGTGTCTGTGATATGCTTACATCATTTTTTTTTAGCACTTTCTCACTTTCTGGTATAGTAAGATGTCCAGTGTTTTTCTTGTCCTTATCCTGCCCCAGCCCTAGAATTAGCTTTTTCTCTAAGCAGCCCTGTTCCCTGTTATTGGACAATGGTATTAGGAATCAAGGATAGGTATGCTTATTGTTAATGAGGTATTTCTGCTTCCTGGACCTCTCAGGAGAGAGATCTAGGTAATATATACACATATACAAATATACATACACTGATATTTACATATGTTAATACCATGGGTTTATTTTTAAATTATTTTCATTATAATTGAGAGATATCATAGCAACGTTTATAAAGCTCTGAATAAAGGTAATGAAGTCACAATCTAAAGAGCTCAGGCAATTTTCACGCTGCCTTTTAGATAATTCTATACATATTATTTGATACGGTCATTGAAGGAAATAGTTTTCTTTGTCTTTTTCCACTTAACATGTCATGAGCTTTTGGGTTACTATATCATTTTTGCAATCTCCATTCTAAGTTGTTCTCCTACATATCATTAGCAGATTCTACCATTCTTCTATTGCTGTGCATTTAGGTTGTTTCCAATTTTTTTGTTATTATTAACAATTCTGAAGTTAACATTTTTATGCATCTACCTTTCCTAATTTACTTTATTATTTATGTGCTTACTTAATGTACTGGCGCACAGATGTAATCAAACACTTATCAAAGTCCAAAACAGAGCTGGATGCATAGAGATGAAAAATATGTAGTTACTATTTGCAGGGAGCTGAAAGGCTAATGGTAGAAAGATAAATTCTTTAAAAATTATAAATTGATAAATAAAGAGGAAGAACTCTAACCCAGAGTAGGAACAGGTAGCATGGGAGAGCTTTTCTGGAGCAGGTGACAGTTGAACTGTGTCCTGGAGATATGTTGGTGGAGCCTTACGGGAGTGAAGTCATCCCAGTGTAAAAAAGAGAGTGGAAAGAGGCCATTGAAAGCACTTTAAGCAGAATCACTGGAGTTTAAGAAAACAAAGAAGTCAGGAAGAACCTGGCATGTTCAAGAAAATTCAGGTAGTTTGTGTGATTTGTTGCCTAGGTGCCTGTGGAGGAGTTGAGAACAGTCAGCCTGATCAAGTGGATAGAGGTTGACCATGAAGGGCTTTGCGTGTCACCTTTATATTGATGTAATTGAAAAATCCTAAACCAATAAATAATATGATCAGATTTATATTTATAGATTCATTTTAACAAGGGTGCTGGAGAACAGAATGGAAAATGCAAGAGCAGTGGCTGGGAGTCTTTCAAGGGCCATTGTAGTATCCAGGCAAGAAATAAAGAGCACTTGAACTAAAGAAATGGAATGGAGGTGAAATGAAGTATGAAAGAGATTGGATTTGTTTATTCAATATTAATATGTAAGTTTTCCCAGGTAACTATTTAGAATCTACTCTGTCATATATTGTGCAAGGTACTGAGCATCTAGGAGTTTACAAAACAGCCACAGTTCCTCCCATTACGGTGCAGTCCAGTGGGAGAAACAGGGATTAAATGAATAATCATACAAACTACAGCTGTGATAAATACTATAACAGAAAAATACAGGGTGCTATGAAAGCATTCACCACGGGGACCTAACACTGGAGGTTTAAATAAGGCCTGACTGAGGCGGGACAGTTAAAGCTGAGACTTAGGAATTTGCTAGGCCAAAAGAAAGGGTGAGCATTCTAGGCAAAGGAAGAGCATATGTTAAAGCCCTGAACAGCAAGGCCCAATAAATTCAGTGCCCATATGGCAAGAGTGGAGTATGTAAGGATGGAGGAAAGTTGAGAGGAAGACCAAAGAGGTTTAGGAGCCTCTGTAAGTGGAGAGGAGAGAGGAGGGAGTATGTAGTGTGACTCCTAGTGAGCGCACTGGGTAGCTGGCTGGCTGTACCATTTCCTGAGATAGGGAAAGTAGAACAGGCTTGATGAATTTTGATATGAAATACTGCTTTTGAGGTGCCTGTGGCCTAAGTAGAACCCCATCTTCACATTACAGATAAACAGAGTATTAGGATTGTACTTTTGATTTAGAAGTCTGGAATTAAGGGGAAAGGTCTGGTTTGCATGTTGTCGGCGGTTTAGACTGGATTGGATGAGATCACTGAGGGGGTGCTTAGGAAGATAGAAAGGCTCAACACAGGATCTTGGAGAATGTATTTGGTAGCTACACAAAAAAATGTTTACGCAGGAAAAAATTCACTATAGATAGTAATTTACAATGACCATCTGAAAAATATTTTTGACATATAAAGTAGATAAGGGGTTAATTTCCTCAATGTATATAAAAAGGTAAGTAAATAGAACAGTTAACAAATATATAGCTAACAGAAGAAGATAACCAAACACAGAAAAGAATTAATGAATATTCTAAAAGGCACAATCTCAGAATGAATGTAAAGAAGAGATATGTAAGTTTTCACCATCCTATCTTGTTATTGAATTTCTTTTTAAATCAACAATTTTGAGAACATGGACTGTTAAGAGGCTGGAGGATGCTGTGTTTATCAGACTGATGACCACACAATTCTTACAAATCTGTTTTTTACAGCATTTGCTTCCCTTGTTCCTTCAAAAATTAGATCCCATTTGTTAGCAAGACTTTAATGTTGTGACTGTCTTCACAGAACTTGCGAGATATGGAAAATCCTATTGAATGACCTTAAAGTATTCAAAGATATGCAAAATAAACTAAATATTGAAGTTAGCACAGTCTTAATGGTAGATGGAAGAATTAGGTTATGTGTAATTTTAATCTGGGGGGCTCTCATAATTAACCCTATTTTGCTTGAGATGACATGGTTATTACCAGTGGGTCATAGTTTTAACTGGAGGGAGATGTAAAATTAAATGTAGAATGACTTAGTAAGCATATACTATTATGACTTAGAAATGACATATATTTTAACTTTTGTAATGTTTAAGAAAATTAGGCCTATTAGATTATATATCAGATTAATCTTGAAAGGTATAAGAAAATCTTAAACTATGTTCAAAGAACACGATATTTAAAGGAACTTAAAATTCTCTGTATAAGTTTATTAGATTTAAAAGAGTATAAGTTCTCAGAGAGGTTTTGTTTATGAATCAAACATTATTTGATTCAGGAAATAAGTGTTATAAAATTGTAAATGCTAAATGTTTAAGGGACTTGAAAAGCCTTCTTAAAAGTGACTTGTTAAAATTTACAAAGAATAACTAGATTTACAAGTTGAATTTAAAGTTAAGAAACAATTACACTTTTTAGTTCATAACTTGGACTAAAATTTAAATAACTCCTGAATAGTCTAATTGACACATAAAGTGTGCCCTCAAAGATATGAAAAAGGAACCTCACATTGGTGGTATGAGCAAGTAAAGGCTAGTGGCAGTGTAAATTAAGACAGCCCTTCTGGAAAGTAATGTGGCAATATATAAAAAGGGTTATAAAAATATTCATATCCTTTTTGCCAGAAATACCAATGTCAGGAATCTAGTCTAAGTGAAATTAAATCCAAAATATGGAGGAACATCTATACAGGAAGATGATTATTCCAGCATATTAAGTATAACAGCAAAAGTGGAGAGGGGATGAAACATCTAATAGTAGTAAGATTATTGAGTAAATTGTGGAAAATCCACTGGCTTTCCAATTAGCATCATCACAGAATGATGCATGCCAAAGTGGAAAAATGTTTACAAGTGCAAGACATAAAGAAGTGTGATTAGGAATGATGAGAACCACTTCTGAAAACATGCAGAGAAAAAATACAAGAAAAAACGTTCAACTCATATCAAGGTTTTCTGAGCAAAAGTTAAAAATACACATATTAAAAAGCCAACCTAAAATTTGGCATTGTTGACACTGCTGAGCTATGCTTCTAAGGAGCATTGCTGTTTTGTGAGCAGGCGCAGTGATTTCTGAAACATTGTTTGCTGAAAGGTATAGACTTTTTCTGTAGAATCATGTGCAATATGAACAGTCTCCATGAGCATGTATGGACATAATTTCAGAGATGGATGATGGAGTTCCTGAAGAATAAAGGAAAAACTATTCATACATGTGGTAGGCAGAATAGTGGTTCTCCCAAAGATGTGCAGGTCCCATCCCTGAAGTCTGAACGTTTATGCTGTGCTGCAGGGCGGGTATGCACATTGCAGACAGAACTAAGGTTGCTACTCAAATTACCTAAAAATAGGTTATCCTGTGTTATATGAGTAGGCCAAACAAATCATGAAGTTCTAATGTGGAAGAGGGAAGCAGAAGAGTCAATGTCAATGATGAGGTGTGAGAAGGCAGTTGCTGCTTTTGCAGGTTGAAGGGGGCTACCAGCCAAGGAGTGAGGGGGCCTCCAGAAGCTACAAAAGGTGGGAAAACATTCTCCCCTAGAGAAAGGAATGCAGCTGTGCCTGCACCTTAATTATAGCCCACCGAGACCCATCTTGGACTTCTGACATCTAGAACTGTAAGAAAGTAAATTTCCATTGTTTCAAGCCACTAGGTTTATGGCAATTTGTTATAGTAGCAACAAGAAATTACTATATATAAACAGCAATTTCATATGCACATTGACGTTTGGCCATGATGGTGAATGTGTGTACATACACACACAGATACAGTTCCTGGTTCAAAGAGTTTCATGATCACCAGGACTATGTCCTTCCTCTGTGTCTTCAACACAGTTACGGGCACCAATAAATATCTAATGGGAATGAATGGTACTCAGAAAAGGCAGACAGGATCACCAATTGGTCTGCCACCGAACACATTTGAGCATCTCTTGTTGTACTGTACTGCATTCTGTGTATTGTAATCTGAGTTAAAATTGTAAAATATATAAAATGTTACATGGTTGCTCTATGTTGAACATGAAGCCTATTTTCTAATTGAAATAAATTGATATTTACAGAGTATTCACTATAAACAAGGTATTCTGTTTTAAGACTGTTTTATACTTGTTTATTATCATATTTGTAAAACATTATGCTAAAATCCAGATGGCCAACAGGCACATGAAAAGATGCTCCACATCGCTAATCATCAGAGAAATGCAAATTAAAACCACAATGAGATATCACCTCACACCAGTAAGGATGGCTGCCATCATCAAAAAGACAAACAACAACAAATGTTAGCGAGGTTGTGGAGAAAGGGGAACCCTCCTACACTGCTGGTGGGAATGTAAACTAGTTCAACCATTGTGGAAAGCAGTATGGAGGTTCCTCAGAATGCTCAAAATAGAAATACCATTTGACCCAGGAATTCCACTTCTAGGAATTTACCCTAAGAATGCAGCACTCCAGTTTGAAAAAGACAGATGCACCCCTATGTTTATCGCCTGCACTGTTTACAGTAGCCAAGATATAGAAGCAACCTAAATGTCCATCAGTAGATGAATGGATAAAGAAGATGTGGTACATATACACAATAGAATATTACTCAGCCATAAGAAAAAAACAGATCCTACCATTCGCAACAACATGGATGGAACTAGAGGGTATTATGCTCAGTGAAATAAGCCAGGCGGAGAAAGACAAGTACCAAATGATTTCACTCATCTGTGGAGTATAAGAACAAAGCAAAACTGAAGGAACAAAACAGCAGCAGAATCACAGAACCCAAGAATGGACTAACAGTTACCAAAAGGAAAGGGACTGGGGATGATGGGTGGGAAGGGAAGGATAAGGGCGGGGAAAAAGAAAGGGGGCTTTACGATTAGCATGTATAATGTTGGGGGGGCACAGGGAGGGCTGCGCAACACAGAGAAGACAAGTAGTGATTCTACAGCATCTTACTACGCAGATGGACAGTGACTGTGAAGGGGTATGTGGGGGGGACTTGGTGAAGGGGGGAACCTAGTAAACATAATGTTCTTTCTGTAATTGTAGATTAATGATACCAAAATTAAAAAAAAAATTTTTATGCTATAAATAGCTAGGCTTAGGGTTTTTCCACCCCAAGAATATTATAACTAATAAACTGGAAGGATTACTATAATAAAGGTAAAAAACAAGCTTTAATAATGGCTAGTTTGAAAATGTTTCCAGTTTCTGTCTTCTATCCATAGCTATTTATTCTTTTCTATGAATTTTCAATTTTTCATATTTAATATTTACCTTTAATTTTCAAGTTAAACTTCTGATTACAGTAACTATATGTATGTATATATGTACACACACACATATATATATATATTTGAATGTACCCTTTGTTTTGGTAAAAATATTGTATTAGTTGGTAAAAATATCAAATCTCTATTTTTGTGGACTTTTTTTGTTTAACATATTCACAAAAAAGACTTATTATCTTTTTTAGGTCTGTGGAGTGTCAGACCTCAAGATGGACAACAGTTTAATTAGATACAGCATCTCATCTACTACTGAAATCACAAACCTATGCAACATTTCTGAAATTTGTTGGTAAGAATGTAATGTGTTTTTCCTACAAATATATGCATCCACATTCCCTTTTTAAAATGTAAACCTCATTGTTTATTTTAGATATTAACACTATCGTTGTTCTGTCAAGTAATTTTGATAGTTTATTTTCCTTACAGGTAATTAGAAATGAATTATGGTAATATATTATGTAGTATAATTATATATCATTGATGCTAATTAATTAAAATAATTATAAAATCCTCAGAGGTTTTGTAAATGGTTCATAATTATGTACTTTGATTAACTAGGTATCAGTTTAAGAGAACATACTGTTCAGAAACATAGATTTATTCTGCGGTTGGGTAGATTCAGTGAAAAATCAGTAGAACTACTTTCTTATCCATAAATATTTTGGATGACTCTTTAAAAATCATGTAAGTTTCTTTTTGTCTTATATGCTTTTTAAAGTATACCCATATTCATTACGTGGAAGAAATTTCATAAATGCATCAGGGGATGTATTTCTGTTTGGGAAATTTCTTTGCATGGTCTACAGCCCAAATTTCTGGAAGTTCTTAGAACCAATTCAAATAGCATTTTCAACTCTGGTTCTGTTAAGATTATGGAGGTATAAAGTTTGTTTCCTATATGAAAAATTGTTCTGCTTCTTGGCTGCAGATTATGGGACTGACCTAAAATTCATTTTTAATAATGGTTATTATTTACTGAAGAAGTATGAGTCCCCCCCCCCCACCTTTACCAGTAAGGATATCTGGAGAAGAATAAACCCATTTGTTTTAGTTACCCACTTTTTAAAACATGAGTGTGAAAATGCTGGCCGTAGGATGAAATACTAAATATGATGTTTTGAAACATTGTTTTTAAAATATAATTTCTTTAGTAAGGGAAATTTAAACTGTTTAGGTTTGGAATCTTAGACTCTTAGTTCAAATATGCCTCTTTATAACCACCACCCATTGTCAAAATGCCCCTGGAAGTACTAAGAACAAATTCATTCCTACCTACCTGTGCTAACCCTTTAACTATGACACTATTATTTCCAATCATGAAGACAACTGAATCCCTGACTCCCAGACATCCTTAGTGTCTGCAGTGGCCTTTTGATTTTGGACCCTTAACCATGTTGACTTCCAGTTTACTTTCCAGTCTAACAGGGCTCTTCTCAAAAAGTGACAGCCAGATTGGTATTACATATACCATATTTGTTCTGAAATATACCAAGGATTAGTTAACTTTTCATCCTAGCCATTAAAATGTTTGAATTTGGGGACAATTTAAGAAAATAAAAAGGATGGATAAGTAATAGAAATTGATCTATTCTTGACTCTTTATCAAAAAAAATTGAAGTTTTAGTAAAATAACCTTTATGTTAAGAAAAAAACTTCTCAAAATTACGACTCATGATTTCCTTAGGCTTTTTATTGTCTTGGAATTAGCCTTGTCCTGGATGTTGAGGATGACAGGGAATAAGGAATCTGTTAACTTTATTTCTTATTTACTTTTAGTAAACAAATAAAACTGAGACTGTCTGGTCTCTAGGATATATGACTGAGGATGTGTGACCAGTTTTCTTTGACAATTGAGCCTCATACGAAATTTCTATTCTTAATATATAAAAAATTATTTCTTATAACACAAATCTATAGGGAAATTAGAGAGAATAAAAAATGGTACATTTTCTTTTGGCAAAGATGCTTGTGTGTTTAAAACAAATTAACTTTTTAAGGAAGCTCTGAAGAAGTAATTTATTTTAGGTGAACAGTTTATAGCTCTTTAGGAACACATTTTCCATATTTTTCTTCATCGTAGGATTAGGCCCTGTTTTTAATTTTAAGTCCTTTAATTTTTATTGTTAAACATTTAATTTACTTAATGACCCCATACTGTTAACTACTGACCCAGTGAACTTGGGATGGTATATACAGACTATATACCTAATTATTAAAAAACTCTTATTTAAGAAAATAAGAGGTTTCATGTGAAGCAGAAGATTAAATTCATTTCAACTTTCCATGTAGAAAAGTATCATACATACTAAATTAAAGAACTTTCCCTCTTTTGGAAGATGTTTTTTTATAAGCATAGTGTTTTTTACATTTAGATTTACAATTATGCCATTGCTAAAACAACCCAAAGCTGATGTGATTAACTATAATACTTTTAATAAACTGGAGAGCTACTAATATAGCATGGTAGATACAAAACTTTTTCCTAACAAGAAATTCTTGTAGCATGTGACTAAATCTAATGATTCCCCCAAACTACCTTTTTTTTTTTAAGGTATCATTGATACACAATCTTATGAAGGTTTCACATGAGCAACATTGTGGTTACTACATGCACCCATATTATCAAGTCCCCTCCTCCACCCCATTGCAGACACTGTCCGTCAGATAGTAAGATGCTATGGAATCACTACCTGTCTTCTCTGTGCTACATGACTTCCCTGTGCCACCCCTACATGATGTGTACTAATCATAATACCCCTTAATCCCTTTCTCCCTCCCTCCCTCCCCCAATCTACCTTTATCTATACTGAAATTTCCTTTTCTTCTATATAAAATTTAAATTCCTACAGTTAATCCATTAGGTGCAAAAACTGTCAGTATGACAGTTGTTAATTGTGATGAAGTTCAAATCTTTTTTTGAATCATTTGATGAAAAAATACTTTACATGTGACTCATGTGCATTGTGTCTCTCTGCAAACCTTCATGGCTTGTTAGGTGACATGGTTGTCATTTCATAGGTCAGATATAGGGGGAATGTTTTAAAGTGTTTTTTAATTATTGTTATTCTTTGTAAAATAAATGGAAGCATTTTTGTGTGTTTTTACAGTTATGGAGGGAAATAATGAGATTTGGGGGCTAGAGAAGTAATGGTTAGGATGGAGATGAGAGAGAAGTCTAGAATGACTCCCTAAGTCTCTGGCTTGGCTGTAGAGTACAGTGGTGGTATAATTAACTAGGACAGAGACAAACAGAGGAAGAACAGGGTTTGTGTGTGTAAGTGTTTGGGATGGAAAATGGGGAAAGGGGAGAGAGATGAGAAACTCAATGAGAACATACTGAATTTGGAAGATCAAGTCCCAAGGGATATATGTCCGTGTGGAGAAGGTCGGTAGAGAGCTCAACATAGGTCTCTGAGGCTTAGGAGAAAGGCCAGGGCTGGAAATAAATATGACTACGTAGGTGGTAGCTGAAGTTATGAGGAAATGGATGCCACTGCTCAGAGCGACTGGTTATAGTTAGAGAAAATGAGAAGCGACACTAGTAAAGGGGGGGGAGTCAGAGGAGGCAGCAGAAGTGCCGAAGAGAAACAGGGACGGAGGGGTACCAGGTGAGCTCAGTGTTCCAGAAGTAGGTTCAGGGGAAGATTCAGAAGGAAAGCCAGGTAAAGAAAGTTGGAAAAGATCATGCATTTGGCAACTTTGTCATTAGTAATGTTTGCTGGAACACTTCCAATGCATTGATTGTGGTAAGATTCTGTTTGCATTGGGTTGAAAGTATATTAAAACTGAGAAAGATTAAATGACTTATATTATTTCAAGGCTTTTCCCTTTTTTATTAAAGTATACTTGACATAATGTTAGTTTATGGGGTACAACATAGTGATCTGACGTGTATGTACATTATAAAATGTTCACCACAACAAGTGTAGTTACCATCTGTCACCATGCAGTTATTATAGTATTATTGACCCAAAAGAGCCTTCTAGGAACAGAAATAAAGGGTGATAATTTTAGGGAGGAGGTTACAGAATCAAGGAGATTCTACAGTGAAGAGAGTCTACCAAAATGTGGGGAATGCGTAGCAGACAGGAGAGATTTAAAGGGATAACAGGACAACAAGCTCTGTAGAAGAGGGGATATGGAATCAAGGGTGCAGGTAAAGGAAGTGACCTGGAAAAAGAGAAAGGATACTTCTTCCTCTGAGGTTAAAAGGAAGAGGAAGACGATAGTTACACATATAACTTGTACATGTGGAGCAAGAAGGTGAAGGAGATTCATAGCTGATAGTTTAGATTTTTCCTGGTAAAGGAGACATAAAAGAGGTAAGGGCATTGGTAAAGTAGCAAGTTGGAGTTGAAGGAAGATGTATGGAATGGATGCCGTAAGGAATGGGAAAGGGAATTAACCAAGGACAAGGTTATTATCAAGAGAGACTATATACCAGGGAGTCAAGGCTGGATTGGAAACGATGTGAAGCTCCGTGGGAAATTGAGGTGTGAAAGAACAGGGAATACTTGAGGAATTGAGGTAAGATCAGGTAAGGAAGTAAAGGAGTGAAAGAAACGACAGCAGTAAGGGGTTGGAACGGGAGATCAAGACACTAGTATTGGACCCTGATTGTGGAACAGTTTCCTGGTGATCAAAGGTTGAGGGTGTGGCTCTGGGTCTTAATGAAGTGGTTAGAGTTCAAGGCTGTTAGATGGGTTGTCTGTATAGACACTGCAGTGGCACCCGGTGGCAGAAAATACAGGGGAAGGAGTTTCCAGAAGCCAGGTGTCCAAGTGTCAAGGTCCTTGATGAATAAGGTATGAATAAAGGAGGGAATGACTGGCAGTTTAGTAATGAAAATGAAAGGCAGTAACAAACATTTCCAAGGTTGTTAATCATGCCTTTTCTTTTCTCCTCACAAATTAAGAGTCATGAGGGCAAGGACTATGCTATATTTAATGCTACAAATGTTTGTTGAGTTAATGAATAAATGACTTCATCAATTTGAATAAGTATTCGTATTGAATAAGTATTTCTGGAAACTCTGTTATTACAAGCAATTAATTTTAAAATACAAATGAGCAAGATGCAGAAAAAATGAGTAATTCCACACCCAGAAATGACCACTATTTAGCCATTATTAAATATTCATACCTGTTTGTGTGTATAAATTTATATATGTACACATTATATATATTTTTCAACAATAAATATTCAACTATAATATATTTTAATGGCTGAATAAGTATTCTATTACAGGGTATAAAGATGTACTGTAAGCAGTTTCTTGTTTGGGGATATTTGTATTGATTCTAAGTAATTCTTTTCTACTACTAAAAGGAACACTCTAATAGTTAAATTTTTGCCTTTAACTTATTTCCTTGGGATGCAGTCTTACAAATGGCTTTTCTGGTAGGCTCTGCACAGTGAGCCTGTTTATTGAACTTATGCCTGTTTCTGACATGCCTGTTGGTATGTACTCATACTCTACCCGGGACTGGAGTCAGAAAATTGGGCCGTGTTGCAGAAACCGTTTGATGTAGGCATGTTGACAGCCACAAGTGAGCTGGCAATTACAGTCTTTCATGGGACTCAGGATGGGTGCTTTAAAAACTTGGAATCAAGTACACTTTTCATGAACACAATTAAGAAATGATTCCTGAGCTGAATAATAGGATAAAGTGGTCAATTCCAAAACGTATACAAACTGAATGAAAACCTATATGAATAGTCTACATTTGTTGACAGCATCCAATTTTAGGAGAGGTTTTAATGAATCATGGGCAATCATTAAGGTCTGCTTCTCAAACTTTTCCAAAAAAACTTAGTTAATAGCACGGAAGAGTGAAAAAATTGCCTTATAAACTAGGTCCCAAGCTAGAATTTTCTTTAGTTTCATGTTTTGTCTTAAATTTAATATAAATGTTGCACTACATACCATTATACTCCTATGTTTAGTATAAATGCTTATACATTTTTCAAAATCTCTGATTAAAATTGATATCTAAGAAAACATCCCACCTTTATTATTCAGTGGCTTTTAACACCCCAGCATACCACAAATTCCCTTGCCCCAAGATGGACTTTCGGAGGCAAGGTCCTAGGCTATTTCACATATATTTCATATATTGTATAATATGCTCTTTTTCAGTTTTCTCAACAGTCTAGCCACGGCTATTTACAGTAGTATATGATAGGAGTAGATTAATTGATGCTTACCCACTTTAAACCTGAGAGTCACAGAGACTCTGAAAATTCACAAAGTAAAAATTCAGTATCATTGCCAACAGACTGAACTACAAGAAATGTTAAAAAAAAAAATGTCCTTCAGACATAAGGAAAGTAGAACCAGATGGAAATACGGATCTACACAAAGGGATGATGAACACTGGAAAAGGTAACTACATGGGTAAATGTGTAATTTTTTTTTTCTCCTATTTAATTCTCTTTCAAGATAATCAACTACTTAAACAAAAATTATTTTAAAAAACTGTTTAAAAGAATATGTTATGGTTGCTGCACTGATGGACAGTGACTGCATTGGGGTATGGGTGAGGACTTGATAGTGTGGGTAAATGTAGTAACCACATTGTTTTTTCATGTGAAACCTTCATAAGACTGTATATCAATCATACCTTAATAAAAATTTAAAAAAATAAAAATAAATAATAATTAAAAAAAAAAGAATGTGTTATGGGGTTTCAAAATGCATTAAGTAAAGTATATGACAATAACATAAAGAGCAGGAGGGGAAAGATGGAAATATGGCGTGGTAAAGGTTCTTTTACTGTATGTGAGGTGGTGTGGTATCACTTGAAAGGGAGCTGGTAGGTTAAATATGTAGACTGTAAACTGTAAGCAACCAGAATAATAACAAAACAGTTGTAACTAATAAGCCCACAAAATAGAAAAGAAAAAAATAGAATAATAAAAAATCCAAAAGAGAGGAAAAAAGGAACAATGAGTATATGGAACACATAGAAAAAATAGGTAATAGCAAGATGATAGGTTTAAATCTAATTATATCAATAATTACATTAAATTTAAATGATCTAAAAATCCTAGTTAAAAGGTAGATACTGTGAGACTGGATAGAAAGCAAGACCCAACACACTTTACATGCAAATACACACGTTAAGAATGAAAAGATGGAAAAAGATATACAGTGCTGATGCGGACATGAGTCAAAGAAAACTGGTGTAGTTACATTAACATGATAGAAATAAAGTAAGATTTCAGAACGAAGAATATTGCCAGGGACAAAGAAGGTCATTTCATAATAATAATAATAATAATGAGGCCAGTTGATCAGGAAGCTTAAACAGTCCTAAATGTTTATGTCCCAAATAACAGGTTGAAAATGCGTGAAACAAAAACCGAACTACAGGGAGAAACAGACAGATCTACACTTAGAGATTTCAGTACCTCTCCTTCAATAACTGCTAGAGCAAATTGAAACTTAGCAAGGATACAGTAAACTCAAACAAAGCTATCCACCAATATTACCCAAATGACTTTTCTAGAACACTCTACTAGCAATAGTAGAATATACATTCCCTTTAAAGTGGTTATGAAGCATTTACCAAGAGAGACCAATTCTAGGTCCAAGGTCAGCAAACTGAGGCCCTAGGGCCAAATCTAGCTTGGTTTCATAAGGTCTATGAAAGAAAATATGTGGCAGAGACTGTATGTGACCCACAAAGCTTATAATACTTACTGTCTGACCATTTTCAGAAAAACTTTTCCAAACTCTGTTTTAGGCCATAAAACCTGTCTCAATACATTTAAAAGGATTCATGTCATACAAAGTATGCTCTTAGACCCCAGTGGAATTAAATGGAAATCGCAACAGAAAGCTAACTGGAAAATCCACAAATACCTGGGAAAAAAACAACATGCCTTCTATGTGATACATTTATTAAAGAAAGAATCACGAAATTAGAGTGAAGTTAGAAAGTATTCTAACTGAAGAAAAATTAAAATACAACATATCAAGTTTTTAAAAATGAAATTCCCACAAACCAAACCAAACCAAACCAAACCAAACTAAACCAAACCAAACCAAACATCTAGTCCATTTGGGCTTCAGTGGAGAATCCTTCCAATCATTTAGGGAACAAAGTAATAAGAATTATACACAAACTCTTCTATAAAAGTGAAGAGGAGGAAATACCGACCTGATCTTTGAGGGCAGCATTATCTTGATACCAAACCACACAAAAATATTACAGGAAATGAAAACTCCAGCCAATTTCTTTCATGAACATAAATGTAGAATTCTAAACAAAATTTTATCAAATCAAATCCAACAATATAGAAGCATAACATTAATATTAGGTGGGGTTTATCCTAAGGATACAGGATTCATTTAACATTTAAAAATCAATTCACCACATTAAACTAAAGAAGAAAAGCTGATCATCTCCATAGATGCAGAACAAACATCTGACAAAATCCAGTATTCATTTCTGATTTAAAAACTCTAAGCAAACTAGGAATGGAAGGGTACTTCTTCAGCCAAATAAAGGGCATCTACAAAAAAACCTACAGGTAACATCATACCTCTGGTGGAAGACTGTGTGCTTTCCCCTTAAGATCAGGAACAATACAAGGATGTCTGCTCTCACCACTTCTATTCAACACTGGAGTTTCTGTACAGTCAGGCAAGAAAAGAAAGAAAACATTCAGATTGGAAAAAATAAATAAAATGACATAATCATCCATCTCTTCTACTTGGTAGGATCTACAAAAAACTCCTACAACTAATAAATTATTTTAGCAAGTTTGCAGGATACAAGATCAATACACAGCCCTCATTTATATTTCTACATTCTAGCAACAAACAACTGAAAATGGAAATGCAAAAAATATATAGCATTTACAATAGCATAACAAATATTAACTACTTAGGAATAAATTTGACAAAAAGCACAAAAGACCCTTGCACTGCATTTCTGAGGTTACTTCCAGAAGACTTTTAAAAAAAATTGACAAGCTGATTCTAAAATTCCTACAGAAATGCAAAACATCTAAAAGAGCTGAAACGACTTCAACAAAAAGAACAAAGAGGGTTGGCATTACCTAATTTCAAGACTTATTAAATATCTTCAGTAATCAAAGCAGATTGTATTAGTATAAAAACAGATCAGTGCAACAGAATACAGATTCTAGAAATACATTTTTGACAAAGTGCAAAGGTAATTCAGTGAAGAATTTCTTTTTTCAATTCATGATATCCATGAACAAAACTGGATATCCATGTATAAAAATACAAACTTTAATTCATATACTACACCATATATGAAAGTTAACTCAAAATTGATCATAAACCTAAATGTAAAACCTAAAATTCCTATAGTACTTCTAGACAAAGACATAACATTTTTGTGACTCTGAGTTAGACCAAGAGTTCTTAGATGTGAACAATCCACAAATGAACATGATAAATTGGATTTAATAAAATATTTAAAAACTTCTATTCTTCTGAAATACACTGCTGAAAAAAACAAGGCACAGAGAAATATATGCAAGGCATATAGTAAAGGATTTGCATCAAGAGTACAATGAACTCTCAGATCTCAACAGTGAGAAGACAAAACTCAATTAAAAATGGGAAAAGACTTGAATAGTCACCTTCCCAAGAAGATACCCAGATAGCAGATTAATACACGAAAAGATGCTTGACTTTACTAACCTCACTAGTCTTTAGGGAAAGGCAAAGTAAAACAGTGATGGAAAAACTGGATACCCATATACAAAAAAAATGTATACAAATCTATTAGAATGGCTCAAATGAAAAGTGTTGAAGGTGTGGAGGATTTGGGACTCTGATACACTCCTAGAAGGAATGTAAAATGATACAAACAGTTTGAAAAAGTTTGGCAGTTTCTTAAAAAAGTTAAATACACACCAACATATGATCTAGCCATTCCATTCTAGGTTATTTCTCCAAGGAGAGAAAGAGACAGATCCTACAAAAATCTGCAAATGAATGCCCACAGTAGCTGTATTTTTAACAGTCTCAAATTGAAATGACCATCAACAGGTGAATAGAGAAATTGTAATATAATCGTATGATGGAATATTACTCAGTAATAAAAGGGAATGAATTACTGTTACATGCAATAACATGGATGAATCTCAATAGTCTGAGTGAAGAAAGAGACAAAAAATTTAGAATAAACTGTATGATTTTATATATTAAAATTCTAGAATATGTAAGCTAATCTATAGGGACAAAAGGCAAAGCAGTGTTTGCCTTGGGGGAGAGGTGTGAGAAGGGAGGGATTATAAAGAGGGAAAACTCAGGGATGACAGATATGTTCACTGACTCATTCTGGTGATGGTTTCATGGGTGTGTACATGTTAAAACTTACCAATTATATACTTTATGTACACATGTTAAAAGTTACCAGTTGTACACCTTAATTATGTACAGTTCATTGAATGTCCATTATACCTTAATAAAGCTTTACGAAGCTTAGTAAGTACATTTTTTAAATGTACCTAGAAAAAATAAAGGAAAATAATTTCAATTGAAATGTAAAAGGAAATTACATTTATTAGGAACACGCTAAGTGGCAAGTACTGTGTATAATGTATAACCTTTCTAAGTAGACTTAAACAGATATGTTCCTGTACCCATAAAACAGAAGTACAGGAAATTTTCTGTGTGTGTGTTTTTTAAATTATGGTTACTAGTCTGAAATATATGGTTTGGTATGTGATCAAATTTGCCTTAATTTGTTTCAAGTCAAGAGAATAAGCAAAAACTCAGGAACATTTCTCAATTGAAAAAAATCATTCCATTATATAGGATAGAGTTCAACAGACATTAAACTTTTATAATAAAATTGCATTTAGGTGACTTTGGAGGCAAAATAGGGTATTGGTTAAAAAAAAGTGACATTAGAATCAGATCTGGACTGAAATCCTAGTTCTGCTGACGTACCAGCTATGTTGCCTTGAAGATGCAATTAACTAAGGTCTCAATTTTGCCCATCTGTGAAATGGGTACTACCTCATAGAGTTGTTATGAATATTAAAGAGACATAAATATTTGAGCACTTGTATCCAACATATAGTAAGTACTCAATAAATGTTAAAATGCTGGTTACTATAAAGATATTTCTCCATAAATGTAGGAATCCCAAACCACAGTAGATTAGATAATATGAAATGCTAAAGGTATTTTAAGATATAATGTACTCTTTACAGAAAATGTATCACATATAGATTCCAAAAACTCTTGGTTCAGGAAGTATAAAACTTGATCGTTTTCTATTTAAAGAAATACATAGTATACCACATTCTAAAATTGAGTCCTCTTTAAAGGTGGGTTTCTATTTACACAATTCCCCAGCCAAGAATTCCCCCTTAACTTGGGTATGGAAATTCATATTCACCTGACAGTTTTACATAAAAACAAAATCCATATTTAAGAGCTAAATAGTTTGAATGACTTATATTAATGTATCTTTTATATTCTATACTTACGGAAGTTACAGTCTTTATACAAAAGTATCAAGTAAAAAAAAAAGTTGCAGGTATTTATTAGTGTGTTTTATTTTAAGGCACAATTTATGTAAGGAGAACATTCCATTAAAACTTCAGAACATTGAGTAAGGTAATTCAGGAAAACTGAGTCTTGCACTTTATTTCATTCAGTTTGTCATTCTCACCCACTAAGGGATCAGCCAACATGAAGAGAGAATGTTTAATGAAAGGATAGCTTTGGCTGACCTGAAGGAAAGAGTTCCAAATTTAGATTACTGCCTTTGAAATTGCTTAGAAACTGATACCTCATCTTATAATCAAAGTTCATATACATTTGATCTTCTGCGTTGCATTCCTTCATCAGTCCACAGGATTTCAGTAAATCCCTGTGAGACGATGACCTCCACGTGAACAGCCAACAGGCTTGACAGTTCATCAGAAAGCTGGAGTCCTCTGTTTTCCAGTGACATTGCACTCAGATCTGACATTAAGTTCCTTTTTTCCCTTCAAGCCACTGCTTCCAAATTTCTTGACTATTGTTGGTGGCAACACAAATTTTTGGACTCTCAAATTTACAATCTTGGGGTCATCCCATATTTTCTTTGCCTCAGGTAAATAATTGCTAAACTTGTTCTTGAAAAGGGACTTCAGATATGTCCCTTTTCATTTTTAGAACTGCCTGTTTAATCCCCGCTCTTGAATTTTTCTCTTGTTGCTTATTATATTACACACTATATTGCGTTGCAGCCTCTGGTATTCTCCCTCGCCCCCACCCTCCTAGCCTGTACAAAACATAAAACACTTTCCATCAGACTCTGCAGAGGAAAATTGCTGGGTAAATAAGGAAAACTTGGATGACTAGAAAAGGGGAGCTTAAATAGAATTCCTTTTCTTTCTCCTTGGAGGGAAAGAGGAAGAGCAGAACCTTCAGGAATTGAATCCCAATTTAGACAACTACTTACTGATATTACATGATGTCACCATTGGAAAGATAAAAGGACACCTGGATTCAACTTTGGCTAGCCATTCTTTCCCTCCATCTCCCACATACCTCAGCAGGGAGCCTTTGGCGCGGGTGCTTGCTCATCTGTGTTCCTCTGGTCACTATAAAGTTGTGCAGAAGGCCTGGAGAGCTGGCCAACAAGAAAGGACAAGCAGGCTGTTCCGATTGTAGTGACAGAGGGAGCTCAGTTCACATCCAAGACCTTTTCTTCCCTTGAGCAACACCCTAGTATTTAAAGCCTGTTAAGAGAAGCCCAGTACTAGTTCTTCCCTTTCTATGTCATGTGTCCCTTCTCCTACATCTGTGGCTTCTCTTCCTATCAAAGTGTCATGTCTGAGAGATGACCTGCCTGTTTCTGCTCTGCATTAGTTCTGTATATTGCTGTATCTCTGGAGTCTTGAATGGTACCAAGCACACAGCACATGGTTAGCACTCAATAAATATTTGATGAATGAATGAATGGTTATTTTTTCTAACAGTCCAAATCCATCACCGCTTTAAAAAATTTTGTAAGATTTGCCTATTAAACAAGCTGTCAATCTAGTTTTAAATCACTTTTCCACATCCCCTTAGCAATTACTTACAGTTTGCACTTGATTAATGTACTCTTATTATGCTACTTTTTCACATACTCCCCCATCTTTTCTATATATGTTGTATTTTCAACTAAAAGGGAATCCACAAATGTTACATATTGTGTGTGCTGCTCAGCAGTTCTTCATGCACTGAAGGAGAGTAACACTCACCAGATGGCCAGCCACCTCCTTTGAGGACACTCTCTGGATCTGTATGATCACTTTGAAAGGAGGTTTAGACATGTGGGGTTTTTTTTTTTTCTGTTTCTCTCACACATTGTATGATTTTGAGTAAACTGTTTCTTCAGTGTTCAACTTAAGAACAAATTGAGAAAGGAAAGTTTCCTAAAGGAAAACATTTCAAAGTTACAGAAGCATCTGTATGTTGGTAACATTGCTCCAAAAATATTTAATGGAATATAGAAGTTCTGGACTGGTCAGTTTGAATCTTTTCTTGGAATTTCCATACAAATGTCCATGTAGCAGAGAAACTGAATAGTGTTACATAGAAGCTATTACTAACTATAAAAAAGACTCCCAGTTTCTTCATCGAGAAGAAGCAGATGGTAGCCTAGACTTTTGCAGTAGTTGACTTACTCCTTAGTTGTCTCCTGAAGGAAATAACAAGAGTGGCACACATTCCAGGAATCGCTGAGGCATCAGAACGAGACTGTACAAATAAGTGTACAAGTGTTTCCTATAATGGATTTTCAAACAGTTAAATTAAGTCATTCAGTTTCTGGCAACTTTCTCCATCTATACTGTCTTCTGGCAAAAATAAAGTTGGGCAACCTACACACGAAAGCAATTTCCAGTGATACCAAATCAACAGCAGTTTCTAGGTCATTTCCGTTCCCTTCTCCATGGAAGTATACAACATATAGGTTACGCCACATATTTCCCCCTTGTCCCAAAATATTAGGTTGCCGAAGAAAAATGTCAGGTAATATTACTTATTTGCCTTCATGTGGTCATTCTAATTACATGTAAAAGCAGATATTAACATCAAAATATGGGGGGGAAGAAAAACATCAAACCATAGAATTAAATTTGTTTTACTGACATTTATGTCACAATTACTGCTTATGATATCAAAAATGCAACCATGCAGTGTTTCTATTAAAACCTGAGTAATTGAGAATAGTTTTGAGGATCACAATAACAGCTTACCCAAAGGGGGGAAAACCCATTAAATTTATTGTTGCTTCATTTGCTGAATTGCTATCTTTATTGAATATTTTTGAAACATAATTTAGTGATAGTATAGTTAAAAAGGAGTTTGGTGGCCTGTGTATTTAAAACAGGCAACCAGACATGAGTCACAGCTCTGAAATGACTAGTTAATGGAGTAAGAAAGCCAAAGCACCCCCCTACTTTTAAATACATAAGAGTGATGGTTGCAAAAATTTGCCGTTTTTCCTTTTTAGAGTGCAGTTACCAGGTGACTATTATGCGTTTATTAATAGTTAATTTGACCTGAAGGAGGAAAGGACAGAAAGGTAAATGCATTCTTAAATAAAACCCCCTTTCACTGTTAACTGGTTCTATCTGAAGCATAATTTATGCAAGTTAGTTTATTTTTGGTGATGACTTCAGAACCTGTGTGTGTGTGTGTGTACGTACATACAGAGAACACTGCTAACTAGACATCAAAACCATGTTCTCACTTCTCCTTGGCCATGTAACAGACTTACTCCCAGCCTCCCTTGCAGTTAGGTGTGGGCATGTTGCCAAGTTATAGACAATGGAATGAGAATGGCAGTTCCATGTGCTATGTTGAGTCTCCCAAAAAAAAATATATCATTCTCCCGCAGACTGAAATAGAGACAACCCCCATGAAGACTTTGGAACTGAACTACTTATTTTAACAAGAAACAAATTTAAGCCATTACGCATTTTGGGGTTTATCTGTGTGGCAATTAGCTTATCCTAATTAATTCAATGTACAAAGCTTGTATTTGCAGTGTCCCTATGATGCACAAATCCAGGGGGCACTATTTACATTGGAATGTAAATAAATGGCATTTCCTGAAGCACAATTAAGAGGCTACAGGTATGTATATAAGGATATATATGAATGTTCTCCCCGGGCCATGTGACAGCCCTGATAAGCTAAGTCCAGTTTCTGTCTTGGGCTTTATTGTGTATGAGCATCAATCTGTGTAAAGGCACTTGCCTTTTATGTCTGTGGTACTAGATCACGGTGGAATGGATCATCCAACAAAAAGTCTTAAGGGAAAAATACATCCATAAATCCAAATTAGGTATCTTGGAATTAATTCAACTGTGTTAGCTACATACTCTTAGATCCTGCTGCCCTCCGGCACGCACTGAACTAAAAGAGTATTAGGACCCCTACCCCTCTCCCCCACACTTACTGCTAGAGTAATAAAATTCTGGGCTTCACTTTCCTCCTCTGCAAAATGAGAGCTGGATTATATGACCTCCAAGATCCTTTCTTAAAATTCTTATGTCTGACTACGATGTCCTTAGCTATTGATAGAAACAATTGTTAATGTGAGCATTCCTTCAGATTCTAAATTGATACTACAGAGATGATATACAGTAACTTGAAGTTTTGAGAAAATATATTTAACTTGTACCAATTCACAATCAAAGAGGCACAACAGAGGTTCTACTCTACTCCCAAACAGAAACTAATCAATTGAAAAGGTTTTTATCTGAGGATATTTTTTAGAGTAATTTAAAAATAGTGTGTTACCTCTCTGATTTATTTTACTTGGTTGTTGGGGGTTATCAAAGCTAATGCAGAATGTGCCATCTATTGAAGTAATTTTTTTTTTGAAATATTTCATATTACAAAAAAGTAAAAAACTAAATAGCAGATCGTATAGTTGTTCACTGAATTTAGCAGTTAAAACCTTAAATTTTACTCCTCCTAATTGTATATGCTTTAATGTTTCAAAGTAATAACAGTTAAACACAATAGCAAGTTCAGGATCATGGCAAAATCACCAGAGTTACAGTTATCTTTGTCATAATTCATATATATTTATGACTCAGTGCTCAGTCACAATTTTTGTATTGCTAACAGAAATGAATCTTTACCTATTTGTCAGACTCAACTTTGGTTACAAGCTGCCATTATCCAGACATGATGCAGGTATGTAATTGGCTTTAATTCACATTCTTTTGCTGCAGGATTGCTGCAGAAATGTGGACCTCACTCTAGGGACGGGAGTTTTAGAAAGGGATGGTACTGTTTTAGAAAGGAGAAAGGACAGGCTCTGTAACATTGTCCCAAGTAGGGTTATTATGTTAACAGAAAGGCATGCTTAGGCTGAAATACATAAGAAGGAATCACAGTGAAATTTTTTTTTCCCCACACAAGGAACAAGTCAGAAGACAGAGCCTGCAGTAGTATTTTTGACTACTGGTAGATAAGTATAAATTCTAAAATATCCTTATGTAATTGAAGAAATAAGGAAATAGTTTTTAAAATGAGGTCATGGATAAATACATCTTGGTATATCCATATGTCATAATGATATGCAGATGTTAAAAACATGTTTTCAAAGATATTCACTAACATGGAAAAATGATTATTATAAACTATAAATCCTTTATTCCTATGAATGTCACTCTTTCCAACCTCTGTACTCTTCCTTCCTCAGGTTACTTCTTCCCTACCCCTGTTATACATAAGAGTAAAATGGAGGAAATGTTTTAATGAGAGATGCACAGACAGTGAATTTTAAAGCTTGAAGTGATTTTAGAGTTCATTTAGACAAAATCCATCATTTTACAAAGGAAACTGACACTCTGGAAAATAAATGCCTCACCTAAGCTCTCAATCCCAGCATTGCCACTTGCCAAAACCTAGGTTTCCTTACTCCCCAAATTCAGCACATTTTACCTTTTTCTGTAACGTCTTGTATCTGAGGTTGGGCCAGACCAGGCTATAGAGAACACTGAGGGCTGGGCCAAACTGCGCATTTTTTCCTAGTCTTTTTTTCTCTGGATGGGTGCAGGGGGTGCAGGGTGCAGGGCATGACAGGGATCAGCCGTAGAAGATCTGTAGAGAGCGTCTGTATTTCCTAATAATTCTGAATCTTTTAACTGTTTTCTTACTCAGTATAACCTTAAAAATTCTTGGGTGAAAACTGAAATCATTTGTTTGTCTACTAAGATATTACTGAGTAATGGAGGTGCCTAGATTGCAGTTTATAACTATTTTTCCATTCGCTTTTATCTTCTCTTCCACTGGAATATATCCTCCAGGAGGACAGGCCTGTCTCTTTTCTGCTCGACTCCAGGGAGCCTAGCTAGAGTTTGACACATAGAAGATGTTCAATAAGTATTTGGTGAGTGAATGAATAAGTAATAGTGACTCAAAGGCTGTAATCCTGTTTTACTTTGACTGAATTTCTGGATATTCCCAAGTTTTGTAATTCCATCAGCAGTCTTAAATTAATTTTAAAATTGGGTAGACCTGCTCTATTCATATGCTCTGCATTTCAATCTAGCACAATGGAACTGTTTTGTGATATTAATTTAGGCATTCTTCAAACTCTAATGCCAAGTATGCTAAGTTTGAGAATGACCTTGGCCTGTAATTCTATTTAGATTTTCATCCACAGATGACTGTGCATTATCGTGAACTGGTGGTGAGCCAGGAGGCAACTCTATTGAGTGTGTATATTTGGAAATACAAAAAATTAGATGGTGATACCTTGAAAAACAGAAGCATTAGGCTGAAGCCAAGTATCCATGTAAACTTACATCTGCAAATTATGTGTAAAAAAAACAAACTAAGAGTAACATTTTGAAGAGTGAATTTTTCCTTAAAGGTGAGATTTTAGAACAAAATAAAACCTAAATTTAAATATTAATCTCAATTTATAGATACTCTACATTAATTTTTCCCGTTAGATTTATTTTCAATGTGCAAATATGTGGAGAATTAAAAGAGGATGTTTTATAGCAAAAATTTTACCAGATGAAGAGGCTTTAAATTGTGGCTTTTTAGGCCATTTCTCGGAATTTATCCTACTTTAAAAAACAATCTGAAATGCTAAAACAGATTTATACATAAAAAGGTTCATAGCAACATTATTTATAAGAAACTAAGGAAAGTAGTTTAATGACCACTTAAGGAAATAAATCCTACTCCCTACAAGGAACATGATGCAGCTGGTGAACATGTACTTGCAGAGCTTCAAATCTCTTGAGGACACATTTGACACATTGTTATGAAAGGCAGTGTGCTCAAATCAGCAAACAGCATAGACTTCATAAACTTTAGGAAGTGCCTAGAAGTATGTCAGCTGTAATAGTTACCTGTAAGGGAATTACTTTTTCCTGCTGTCCTTTCAAGAAATATTTCTTATTTTAAGCATTTTTTCAAAATTCTGTTCACCTACGTGTACTGCTTTTATAATCAGAAAAATAATTGATCACTTGTCACAGATACTTGTTACATCCCAATGATATGTTTTCAGTGTCATCAGATGAACATATAAATCTTGTGGACCAAGAGAAAAATTTGATATTACTTAAATCCGAATAATGGAATTTCCAAAACAAACACTGATATATATCCTATAACTTGTGAAAATATGTTTTAATAAATTTACTAATTATTTTGACATAGCCGGCCCTCAATGTCCTCATTAATTGATGAAGGAGATGGTTAGAGAAAGGGTACCTCAATCAATTTACCAAGTTGCTTGAATCTGTCAGTTAGCAACTTCCCCACTGAGGTTAATGACATGTAATGTCAAAAAGCTGTCCATAAAATTGTGCTTAGTTTGTGTGGTGCACTTTTACAAATACTTTTGAAATATTTTGTACTTATTTTGTCTCTTATATGCTAATAAATATTTGACAAACACAAAAGAGAAAAATTTGTTCTTGTTTATTTTGGCCAGCTGTGAGCTTCAAGTAAAATTCTGTGATCTGAGTTCACCAGTAAAGGTTTCTTGTGGAAATAACTGACAACACTATTTACCTTGTAGAGTGGCTGTAAGTTTTATAGATCATGGTAAGTGCCTATCATATTGCACTACACATAGGCATTCAGTAAATGCTGGCTATTATACGATGTTACTATGACTTCTTATCTGTCTTACTTTTATATGTGGGGTGCTCTGAAAAAATGTGAAGTGCAGTCTATTTAAAACCTTTATACTAGACTTCCAGGTAAAGATGGGAGTGGAGTCAAGCACAAAATTTTCCTGCCCAAGTACCTCACAAAACAGGAAAAATGAACAGTAAGCGCTCCTTTAAAATGTTACCAGAAGCAGCCAGAAAAAGAAAATGGCCACAACCCAAGCCAGTGAAGGCCAATACAATATTACTTCAAAATAAATTCAGACAACAAGAAATGAAAAAGATATGGTTGGAAATCAAAATCTCACCACAAGCAAAGCCTGGCATCCCCAGAGATTCTGTAGGCAGCTTGTTCTGTTCTCACGGATGATCAGGGGTCACCTCCTCTCTCCTAAATGTCCCACATCTCCAGTTCCTTACTTCGAGCGCTTTCTTTATTGATAATAGAAGCTGTCACGAGAGAAACTCATCTTTTCCCCACTCTGTACTGACTTGCCTTCATCTATACTCGAGTATCAGTTACCCTTGCTTGTATCTTAAGGCCCTTCTGCTTGTGCCCTGCGTTTGCTTTCCTTGTACAGCCAAGGATTCTGTTCTGTCATTATCTTTTCCATTTCCTGCATCCTCAGTTTCCCCCTCTTTACTGGATTATTCTAGCCAGTAAACATAGTGTAATATTTCCCATCCTAAAAATACCATCACCATAGACCCCATATCCCCCTCTACTTACATGGTAACTGGAAGCCCATTTTCTGCTCCCTTTACAACTGCTGAGATTGTCTGCTTACAGTTCCCAGTTCTTTGTATCTTCTGTCCATTCCAATTAGGGTTGTCATTTCCACAGCTCCACCTCAGCTGCTCGTACTGAGATTGAACTATCTTCTTGCCATACCATTTCCTCTTTTCCAAATGTTTGGGACCCCCCAGTCATAGTCCTCACCCTTTTTTTCTTCTCTATCAACATTCATTTCCCCCTAGGCCATCTCATCTAGTTTTTTGTTTGTTTTAAATGTTGTCTTATGTTCTTAGGGTTATGAAAATTTGCATTTGATCCCTGATAACTCTGTTGAGCTCCAAACTCATATCCAATTGCCTTCCCAGGAATTAGGATTTCAAAGTTAACACAGTCAAATCTCTTGATTTTCTTTTCTCCAATTTACTTCTTCCCAAATCTTCCCCTATGTAAACAAATAACATTATTTTCATCCAGTTCCTCAAGACAAAAGCTGTAATTCACTCTTCTTTGTGCCAGTTATTAATCTGGTTTTTTCTTAGCAATAAGTCCTTCCATGCTCTGCTTTGTGATGCTGTGACACACAAAGTACGTTTCTACTTTGCCAGCTGAACCCCTGCTGCGTTCTGTCAATAGGGGGCATAAGAGAAAGACTGAAAGTCAAAAAGGGGAAAAAATGTGTTCCTTCTTGTTGGCTTTCTGTACCTGGCAGGGTTGCCCCACTTATGGACCTTAAACATGGCAGTGGTGGTTAGCTCCAAATTTCAGCTACTTTCCAACTATTCTCAACTAGTTTCCACATACCCTCTGAGAGACCAGCAGCAAACGAGCAACACCCCTCCTCTCAGGTCAAGCCTCAAGCTCTGCCAGTCTCCTCTCCTCCACTCTGGGTTCTGATAACTTCAGGTCTTCCCTTTGTTCTGATGCTAGAGGCAGAAGCTGCTTCCCAGGAGAACAGAGCTGTTGAATACTGAGCAGCAGCCAGAGTAACTCATCTAAAACATACAGCATTTCCATGCTTCTCATCACACTTAGAAAAAATATTGCCTCCTTACTAGGGCCTAAGAATCCTGTTGTGACATGGCCTTTGCACTTCTCTAGTCTCCTCTCTCACCACTGTCTGGTCACTCGTTTGGCTCTAATCGCTGTGTCTGGAACACACCACTTGCTCCCTGCGGGCCTTTCTATGTGCTCTTCTCTACATCTGGATTGCTTACATCTTTGCCAGCTACCATCTTACTTGATTTAGGTGTCTTTTCAACTGCCCTCTCACAGAGCCTATCACCACTCTACCTAAAATGCACAGTTTCTTCCCCACCCTTCCAGTTCTTATATGTAGGTTTCTTATTAATATTACTTGATGTAAGTTTGTCCATATCTCCCTCTCCCCTCCTCAACTAAAAGCTTCACAGCTACATAAAGGCAGGGATGTGATTTATTGGTGCTGGCACTCAATAAATTCCAGTTGGCACATGAATTTAATAAACAAATTGCAGTGAATACAGAAGAATAGACCAAAGTAAATGGGAAGATAATATGCAAGGTAATACAGCCTGATTCATCTCTCTGAGTAAACAATGCAACAAATGAATCCATAAAAGCATTTAAAGATGTAACAGAAGAGAATTTCCACACAATAAAGAACTGAAGCTGCAGAATAACATGTTCAAAGAAAACTGGACACATATTTAATATTGAGGCATATCCTGGTTAAGCTATTAACCATAAAGAGTGAAAGACTTCAGATCTCTTAGCAGAAAACTAAACTTACGAGAGGTGGAAATCATGCTGGCCTTAGACTTCCTCTAAGCAATATTCAAAGCCAGAAATCAAAGGAAAAATGTCTGTATAGTTTTAAGGCAAAGCCAGCATGGTCCCAAACTATTATACCTTGAGTGCCATTCAAGAATTGATGAAAAAGGCAAATATCTATGAGTCCATGTAGGAAAAAAAACTACTTAAGTGATGAATCATAATCAGTAACTAGGATATTGAGAATCAAGGTGTGCTGTGAACACTGGATTTTAAAATACAGATCAAGACCAAATGACCCAAAGAATTTGGGTTATAAAACTGAATACACATTAAAACCTTGACCTCATAAAAATGACATAACCAATGAAAATGTTTATAGCAGGGTCTAGTATTTCTAAATTTGAAACAGTCTCCAAACTTAATTTTTTAAGCTCTGGATATTTAAAAAAAATACCTCTTCTAGCAAAAAACATTTTTCTACATGTTCAGCTACTCCTTCAGCTTATCATACTGCTACCAAATCCAAACATCTTTAATACTTTATTTAAAAGTAGTATTTATCTAATTTTAGAAAGCAGAGATTCACTGGCAGGCATTGTTAGAAGTATGCAAATGGAAGGCACTTATAAAAGGTAACTAATGTATTTATTAAATACCCTAGTGTTGAAAGAATATAACTGTATGTCATTTGATTTACATACTTTGGATAAATTTGTGCATATTTTGGAAAATATGAAAAAGTAAAAATTTTAATAATTATATAACACACTTCAGTATGATTTTTGTATTATTTTGAGGCATATCAAAATATGCCTCCCATGATATTAATTTAATAGTAATGGTAAAATCTGGGATAAAAACTTTCCTATAACATTCTGTCATTTATAAATGAATATGATTATTCTTATGAAACAACATACAATAATATGCAAAATGAGAAGGCACTTATAAAAAGTAATATATTCAATATCCTAGTGTTGAAAGAATGTAAACATATGTCATTATGTCATGTGATTCATATATTTGGGAGAAAGTCTTTTAATTTTGATGTTTTTCTGATTCTTAAAGTAATTTGTGCTCATTTTGGAAAGTATGAAAAAGTAAAAATTTTAATAATTGTATAACACACTTTGGTATTATTTTCCCTACCCTTTTTGTATGTATATGAATAAATACATCTTTAAGTAAATGAGAAGAAACAGTTGTATAATCTAAAAACTTTAAACATTAAATTAAATATTACTATTTCTCTGTGACATTATTTTTAATGGTTATATAATATTCCATTGGATTGCTGTACCATGAATTTGTTTAACCTCTCCTTTACTGTTGGATATTCAGATGATTTCCTATGTATAGATGCTGTAGTGACTATATATAAATCTTTGACTTCACATTTGATTGTTACATTAGGATTGGTTCCTAGAAATGGAACCACTGTATCAAAGACTTGGACACTTTTAAGACTCCAGAAAGATAATATAGTAACAGATGACATTGTAAACTTCATTGCATTCTTACCAATGCTTATTTTATATTAGCACTTATTTTCAATCTTTGTCAATTTGATGAAAAGACTCTTGTAATTTAATTTGATAAAGTTGCAGTTTTGCTCATTACTCATTAATAACTTTATTACCTCAAGGACTTAAAATTTGTCTTCTCTATGATGCTTAACTTGCCCAGACGTTGAAGATACGTGTTTTTATTGACTTTGGCAATATCTTTTAAGATAAATTATATTTTGAAACATACGAAGGTGAACAAAAATAGCATAAGGATATTTTTAAGGAAGGATCCAAACTATTTTACTTGCTACAACTTAAGATTGTATTTAATTCTCAGTGTATTAACAGAGCATTATTACTATGAGTTAGCAATATTTTATTTATTGAATTTGTTTGTTGAAATCATATAATTTGCTTACTGTGCCATTTCCACTATAGCACTTTCCAAAATGCTTCTAAATACTTAATTTATAAGGTTAAGAAAAACATTCACTAACTACTTTGAAATAATTTCAACCCTGCCTTCATTCAAGATGCCTACAAACAGACTGGCCGACTTCCAGTTTTCCTTCATGTTGTTATTACTATGAAATCATTCTATAGATAGGGTAATAAACATTCTGGCACACAGAAAAACAACATCTGTAAAATTATATGGCACAGTTGATTGGTGTTGTTCCTCCTTCAGAATTGCATTACGTAATTTAACAGTGTTTACTTAAGCTCCTTTGGGCTGCCTCCATGGTAGCTGTGAAGTCACAGAGAATTAGGAACAGTTTGGGGCCCGATAACAAAGTCTATTAGCTTAATGTGAATACTTTCAATTTTTTTTCATCATTGCTTTATATGAAACTTTAAAAACAAATGCATACTGAATTCATTTTATTAAAAATTCAAAAATCATTAATACACAAAAATAAATTTTTCCTAAATGTACACTTGCTCATTATTTAGAAGAACTTATTTTCTAAAGCTGTATTCTGTAGTATGAATTCAGTGTTTTTGAGTCAATATAGCTAACAATAATTGTGCAAAAGTACCAAAATGTATAGAGGTATTAAATAGCCTTTAGGAGAGTATGAACTATGAAAACAGGCCTAAGCACTATTTCTATCTCTAAGTCATAAAAGGAAGTCTTTCTAACAGAACATGAGAGATGGATAAATTATAATATGAGCTTTAGGAGAATTTTTAAAGATTCAAATATATAAGAAAAGATGATTTAATCTTGATTACTCAGAGAAAGATAGTATTTTCAGTGCCTTAGAGGTACAGCTCTTGAACTCCTTCACCAACCAAATAACTATGTGTACTGGCTTTAAAGAATAATAATACAATATACATCATAAAAGTGGGCAAAGAATCGTTTAAACTTTGTATTGTAATATTACTGTATCACCTTCAAGTGAACATGCAAATTTTTATAAAATACCTAAACTCTCAGCCTTCCTTTAGAATTAACTGAGTTTTATGAATAAACAAACCTAAGTCAAGATCCTGACATCTAAAAACATCTAGCCCCTTTTTTAGGTATGTCATTTTAATTATGTAACATAAATTCATTACAAAGTTGCTTATTAGAATAACCTCCATAGCACTTTGCTTTTTAACTTTGAGAAGTAAGAATATGTCATCGATGGTCTTGCCAATGATTTAGGGAGGTCCAAAGTCAGGGACGCTTCAAGGAAGGAAAGAAAGAAGTTTTAAGACCTGATCATCACTGATTACAGCCACTGTAGGAGTTCTATCCAGCTTGGAAGAGAGAGTGTCTGTACAGCAGGCATGACCTGGAGGGAAGGAAATTGTCCTGAGGGAGAAGGAGGGAAGATAGGGGCAAACCGTCTATGTATATTGGCTCAGAATTACCTTTGCTGTGACGTAAAGTTTGGGTTTTTATAATTCATTCTAGGATCAAGAAGAGGATATTTATTTGATTTCTTGTATTTAAACATTTTTAACATACAATGTATTATTTATAAATCTCTGTATTTGAAGTTAATGTGTGGTGATTTTAAACACATTGTAAGTTCTTTGACACTTCTGTTATAAGGTAGAGTTTAATTCCCCTAGAACATGTATGGCATTAGTAATTTACCTCAATGAACAGAATGTGGATATGATGCTGCATGACTTGTGATTAGTTATAACAAGTGATACAGCTGCATCTGGCTGTCATTCTTGGGACCTCTGGAACCCAGCAACTCTGTTTTGAGAAAGCCCAGACCACAAGGAGAGGCCATCTGTAGATATTCTGGCTGATAATCCCAGCTAAGGTTCCAGCCATCAGTCAGTAGTGCAAGTCTTCAGATGTGCAAGTCTCCAGCCTGGGAGCTGCCCCCAGCTGATGCCAAGTGGATTAGAACCAAGTGGCCCCTGCAGAGCCCTACCCAAATTGCATATTCATAAGTAAAGTAATGTTTTAAACCACTAAGTTCTGTGGTGGTTTGTTAGGTACCTGAGTCCCTATTTCCCAAAAATCTCTAGCTCAAGTAGGAAGATGAAGGATGCAAAGAAAGCCCTTTTCCTCTACTTTTCCTTGTTTCCTTGGCCAGACTGAGATTTTGGCATATACTGGTATTGTTGGCGAGTAAGTGTGCATCTCAGGTGCCATTAGGAACAAAAAACACCATGGTGGACACCCAGTCTTTCTAATATTCTTTTCCAGGAAGACTTAGTGGCTGAACGGGGAAGAGAGAAAGCTTGATTTCCTCCATTTCTCCTTTTCCTCTTCCCTAGGTAGCCCTAATTTCAAGAATGAGGGAAAAACAAGATTTAATCCTTTCCCTCCCTTGTCTTCCTTCTGAATTCCAGTCTTTGGAAAATGCACTTACTTTTTCACTGAAAGAATACATGCCATTTTCAACCTTATAAAGGGACCAAACTAGTAACACGTTTTCACTCCTTATCAAAGAAGCAGGATTTACTAATCGAATTTATAACTGGGACACCGTCTGTCTTCAGTCACTCCCTAATGTCCTTCACAGGTTCCTCTGGCCTCTTCCCCTTCCCCTAAATGTGTGCATTCCCCAGGCTTCCCTTCTCTTCTGGTGATACATTTTCTGGGGCCTCTTATCCACTCCCAGGGCTTTAGCTGCCACCTACATGTTACTGACTCCAGAGAGCCAGACTTTACTTCCAACCTTTCTGGGATAGTTCCCTGATGACCTAGATTGCACAGGAACAAAACACAGAGTTCCTCCTCCTGGACATGAGGCCACTCCTCCGAGTGCACACCCTAAGCCAGAAACCTGGGGACCCCTTGCCTTTGCAACACAGCCAAGTAGTTTCCCACTCCGACTCCTTAATGTTCTTGGAATCCCTCTTCTCTGTCTCCAATGCTACTAGGTACAAGGCTGTGGTTCTAGTCCATTCTTATTTAGATCGCAGGCCGTTTAACATTCCATCTTCAAGTCTCCAGGACCCCAGCCAGTGTAATCTTGTCAAACATCTGTAGTCTTTCCACATCTGACCATATATTTACATTTTTAAAAAACCCTCTCATGGGTCTACCTTTCCTGTAGGTTTTATCCTGATGCCCAAGTCATATACTCAAAAGCAGAGTAAACCTTTTGAAAGTGAAAGCAAAATTAGAGTATAGGTCCATAGGACCTGCATTTTTCCGGAGAGAGAACACATTGCTTTCCATAGGTTCTCAATAGGGTATGTGCTCCCCAAAAGGCTAAAACCCTGTAGGTCTCTGGCTAAAGTCCTAAGTTCTCAGCATGGGTTACAACACCCTTCATGAGCTGGCCATGTCCAGCTGCCTCTCTCGCCTCTCTTGCCTCCCCTCACGGCCCACCTACGCATATCTCGCTATGGCTTCTCACCTCAGGCCTTTGTGCACGCTGCTTCGCTTGCTCAGCTTGGGAAGCTTTTTTAGCTGGCCTACCTTCCGTCATCCAGGAAAGCACCTTTTTTCTTTCCAGAAATGCCTCAGGTTACCTACAGAACGCAGGGCAGGGTACACAGGCTGAGTGTGAACCTCTTCCTCCCTGAAGCCAACCTAACAATTGCTCTTTCTCTTGGCATCTGCCCCCTGGATTTCCAAACTGGGGTGGGGATGAGGGGGGTGGGGAAGAACCATAAAGCCTGTAAGCAACCAGTGGCTGACAACTGTGGGGGAGGCGTGCACACTGTACAACTCCAGGCCGGGTGAGACAATTTGACAGCGCTTTCTTGGGAGAAATTGGAAGGTACACGTGTAGTTTATAGTTGCCAACAGATTTCTGATGATCAAAACCACACTCACCTTCCTGTTACAGAGTACTGTATAGGAATTTCAACATCATCCGGTTTTCCCTTATTTGGTGCCTAGCCACCACGGCGTACTTAACTAGTCCTGTAACTAGTGAACAACGCAGTTGAAGCCCTGCCACACAGCCGGACGCTGGGTCATTTATCAGGATTACTGCCCCTGGTGCACGCACCACCACCCTAAAGGCAGTCTAGCGTCACGGTGCGTCCCTAACGTGCTCCGTGTAGCCTGGAATATGGTCCAGCTTAAGAGAAACGCGTTCTGGTGATCTGCCGGCCCGCTCCCTTCCAGCCCGCCTCCGCCGCCGCAGCTCGCTCCCCGGTCGCCTCCGCACCGCTGGCCCTCCTCGGGTCTGAGCAGCGCGCGTCCCCGCGGCGCTCACTGCGCCGGCCGCCCGAAACCCCAAGTCTCCTCGCCGGCTTCTAATGGCCACCGGCGCCGCGCCCTCCCCTCCCCGCCCCACGGGCCAAGCCCCGGACGCCAAGCCGGGAACTGCAGGGTCCGGCTCCGGCCTCCACCTGCTGAGGGACGCCGCGGGCTGGGCGGCTATAGCCGCCCGGCCGGGGCTGTGGGACCCTCTGCCGTATCCCACGCTTCGGGACCGCCGCGACGGAGACCCGGGAACCAGGGCGGCGGGGCGGAAGCGGCGCCCCAGGGGGCGGCTACGTCACCCGCCCGCGGGCCCGTAGCTGGGCGTCTGCCCGTCACATGACCCCGTCCCCCGCGGGCCCCGCGCGCGCAGCGTCCCCCGCCCCTCCCCCGCCCTACTGTCAACAGCGCCAGCCCCGCCCCTCTCCCGCGCACTGCGTAACCGCCACCGCGGCGCGGCGGGCTTTTGCACGCAGGCCCGTACGCCTGCAGGAGAGCGTGCCCCGTCCCCACCTCGCCCCCCGGTTCTCGGCGCGCTTGGTGCGTGGCGGCGTGCTCTGCCCTCCCACACCAGCCCCGGACGAGGCGGGGACGCCAGGTCCGTGCGCAGAGGAGCGAGGCGCGCTCGGCGGCCTCTGGGCCTGAGCGCTTCGTCGCAGGGGGTTGTCGCCCGGGCCGGGGCCGCGGCCGGGAGCCCGCCCCCTACCGCGCCCGGCCCCCCGCGCCTCCGCGCTCCCGCCGGGCCAGCGCACGCTAGTCCTGCCTCCGTTTCCGGCCGCGCTGCCGGCCTCGGCCGTACGACGGGTCCAGGCGCAGACCTCCTCCTTGAGTGCCTCTGGCCAACCCGCCGTGGGCTGCTGGGGTTGCAGATTTGGTGGTTGTCACTGCTCTGCCTCGTTCTATTTTTTGCCCTCAACTCCCTTCTAAAAGTAGAGGCCTGGGGGAGGGAAAAACGCCCAGTGTAGAAAGGGGAGGTACGGACTGACCTGTCAGCGGCGGCGGAGGAAGACCCCGAGTCGGGGCGAACTCTCGAGCCCGCGCAGGGGCCGAAGGCCTGGGTGTGCGCGATGCCGCGGCAGCCGTGCCTCAGCCAGGTGTCCCCCCTCGGCGGGGCCCGCGCGGCCGCGCCCACCCCCTGCCCTGGCGCCGCGCTCCCCGCCCATCGCCAGGGACCAGGGAACCCCCGGACTCGATTTTTTGTGCAGTTTCAGCAAAGCTTCGGGGAAGTTGGTCCTTTTGTTCCACTATTTATAGATTGCGTCAACATTGCGAAAAGGAGAAGGCGGAGCGGTGGCCCCTCCCCCTCCCCCGCCAGCTCCTGAGAGAGAAAAGCCCCAACACACGACCTGAGTACACAGCGCGCCCGCCGCCCGGCCGCCTCGGCTCTGCGCTTCCCCCTCCCCCAGCCCGGGCTAGAGCCGCCAACCCCGTCATGTGAGCGCCAGGGAGAACCCGCTCTCCGGGGCTCCGCGCCGTCCGCCCGGCTGCCTGGCTCAGACGCGCGCCTAGCTCGTGGGCTCCGGTCGCGGCTCGGGCGTAGCGCACCGTGTGGACACCCGCGCCCTGGCCACCCAGCGGGGACCCGTGAGCCCGCGGCTCGCGCGGGTGCTCGCGGGCGGTCTGCGCCTCCGCCCTTTCCCTCTCCCCTCCTCCCGCTTCGGGGGCGCCTCCGCCCGGGAGCGCAGTGCGCGCGCGTTCGGGCCTCGCCTAGCAGCCGGGGGCCTGGTTTGGCCGCTTCCTCAGACGTGGGACGCCAGTGCCCCTGGCCAGGCACGACTGGGGTGGCGCGGTGGCTCGCAGCCGCTCTGCGTCGGCAGGCGGTTCCAAGGCGCGCCTGACGCTTTCCCTCCAACGCAGGTGCAGCGAGGCGTTGCGCGCGCTCACTTACCGCTCCCGGGACAGCCGCGGGCCGGAGAACTTGCAGAGCCGAGCCGCAGCGGGTGGAATACAGTTTCTCAGGCGTTACTTGGAGTTAGACCTGCGTCAAAACATTAGAAATTTCCTTCAAAACCCGATGACGAAATAACAGGCCCTGCCATCTCCCGAAATGAAACTGAGCTCTCTGCCGGCCTCTAGTCTGTTCCTGAAGTCGGTGTACACAAGGGGAGCGGCAAACGCGAGCGCGGGCCTTGTAGCAAAACCGAGTCACGGAATGGCCCGAGTGAAGTTCCCCTTGGCAGATTCCGGTCCTTTCCTGAAGGGACTTATTTAGATCTCAGTTTAACTTTCCAGAGTCGGAATAAAATTATTAGCCCATGAAACCACGGGCAGAGGAAAGCCCGGGCGGAATCGGGACAGGCGCAGGAAACGCGTCGGAGTTTTCCGGGCAGCGGGAGAGTGTGGTAAACAGTCTGGAAGGGCTACGCTATTTTCTGAGGAGTGTGGAGAGGCGTCCCGGCGCTCTCGCTCTCGCTCTCGCTAGGGCTCGAGTGCAGGCCCGGGGAGCGGGCGGGACCGCGCGCCCGCCGAGCTGCGCACCCGGGCCCCGCTCTGGGCCGGTGCAGGCCTGTGAGCGCTCTGGCCCGGGCCACGCAGGCAGCAGTAAGCGTGCCTCTATTTGAGAAGCCTACCCAGATTTGGGCCTTTTTTTCCCTCCCCCCACTGTAGACCTTTAGGCCGTGTGTTCATACAGCTTAGCAACGTGTGCTTCCTTGCCCTAAAGAAAGGCGCGAAGTAGGAAAGCGAACTTATGCAGCAGCTGCTGGTTTTCCGAAACGCGGAGCCGAGGGGACCTGCAGCGAGTTGGACGGCGCATTGGATCCTCACGCCTGAGGTGTTCCGACCTTGGGTGCGAGCCGGCTCCTGTCACGGCCTTCGTGCCTTCTCTCTCGGTTTCCTAACAGCTTGGTGAAAGACCATGGCCACCCCTCTTCCCACCGTTCCACCTGCCTTGTTGTCTGTATTCGAAAGACCCAGCCCGCCTAAAAGGGTGAATTCGTTTCCGAGCCAGTCCGGTTGTATCAACATCTACAAACCACGTTTCTTTGCGTGAAGAGAACAAACAAGCCAGGGATTCGGGCTTGTATTGCCTCTATAAGGGACTGGGGCGCCCAGGCCTCAGCATTAGGCTCTCTCCCCAGAGACGCGTCGGGCGGAACCGCGGTGACCAACCCCTCCCCCCGAGCTTGTGAACATGCGCTTTCCCCCCACTTTGTTCAGCCGCAGTTTCCCAGCTGCAGAGCAGAGACAGCGAAAGCAAAACGAAAGCGCCCGGGGGCCTCGGTCTAGCGGTTCCCTGCTGCGCGGCCGCGAGAGGCCAGGGTCTGGATCGCGAGGCGAGGGTGGGCGCCGGAGTTGCGTGGAAACCGAGAGGGGACGGTCCCGGAGGGCGCCCGGGGGCTGCCAGGAGCGCTGTTGCTCCTCCTCTCCCCGGGAAAGGCGAGCGCCCACGACTCTGCGCCAGCCCCGAGGGAGAGTTTGGCCTGGGTCCTGGGCTGAAATTCGAGACAGACGAGGACCTTGCAGAGGGGACAGGGGTAACTGCACGGGGGCGAGCGTTGGCCCCGGCGGCGGATTCCCGGGAGAGGCCGGGGCGCGGGAGCGCGGAAGGGCGCACAGAGGCCGCCAAGGATTAGAGGCCCGCGCAGCTCTGCACTAGGGCTGCAGAAGCATCCCGCCTTCCCTCAAAAGCCGGAGTTCGCCGCGGTTTAAAGAAGTCGGGAAACTTTGGTGACAACCTCCGCGCCCGCCCCCCTTCCGCGCTGTAGTCACCGCGGGGACACACGGTCTGCGCAGATGGGGAGCGGGCGCGGCAGCCGGACCCGCTGCTTGTTTTTCAGTTAAGGGGAGGCACGGGAGTATCTTCACGAGGTGAGGGTGACCCCCACGACCACCCATGGGGGGTCGCAGCCCGTAGAGACTGGTCAGCTGACCCACCCAGCCCCGCAGGGAGCCATCCCTAGGAGACGGGCCTGCCTGTGGCTCGGGCTGTCTCTCCAGTACATGTGTGTAGCCAAACGCCCGAAAAGCCCCAACGTACCCTAATAAACAACTACCTTTGTTCTATTTAATGGCACCTTTGTTGAAGCGGTATCTGTGTTTTTTGTCAAGTGTTTAAAAATCATTTGATCCTAAATGAGTCGAATGTGGAAGCCTACCTTTCCGTGCAAGCGGTTGGCTCTGCTCTCTCTTACTGGCACCTCTAGTGCGCCGCTCACAGCTGATCCATCTCTGGCTGTTCAGAGGGGCTTTCGCACCCCACCCTCTCGCTCTTTAAAGAGGGAGAACTGGATTTGTGTACTTGCTTGCGTTGTTTAGATTCTGCGCCGTTGCTTGGTTATTCATTTCACCATCAGTACTCAAAAGTGGCCATCATTTTACAAGATGCAAATTGAGTTCGCTCAGGCTAACCAGGAACCAGGGAAGGCGGGTTTGGTTTCCTGCTAACGTTTTGCTGGTAACAGGCGTCAGTAAATCCCGGACCACCTTTGTTCGTTTTCACTTTCTTCTCTCTTCACAACTGCAGGCAACAGAAAGTTCTAACTGTAAAAGAGATGGTCCACTCCACCCAAATTTCTTTATATAGTGGTAAGAGGAGAACTACAGGTGAAATAGACCCTTAGGGTATATATTCTTTTGGAAAGAACCCCTATTTCTTGAAAAAGCTACTCAGCAAAAGCTGTTTTTGATCCAAAAGACGTTAAAAAGCCTGCTTTATGCTCGCCCTTAGGTTTCACATGTGGCCGCTGTTGTCACTTTTTTGCGAGTTTCTCCCCCTTGTAACGTATTTTTGTGGAACAGAGGTTCTGTCAAGTTATCTTGCTAAACTGGGCGTCTTACAATTATGAAGTTGGTCTTTTCTCCTCCAACCCACGTAAACAAAAAGGACACACACACACGGCTTTGAAAACTGGTAGTTGTCTTTATTTCGCACCCTACTTTTTTTTTAACCTCCGCATTCGCAAATGATGCTTTGAGTGGGCCAGGTTCCGACTTCAGTGCCTGAACATTACCTCTACCCCATCCCCAGGCAGTCCCCTGAGCCATCCAAAGCCCAGCCTTGCGCACGCCCCTGGAACCTGCACCAGAAACCTCGATTTGGAGTCCATTTCGGAAACAAATCTTTGCTTTTCGCGATGAAATGAGAATTTGCCCAAGCGATGCATCTGGCTTTAGATTTTATGGGAATATGATCTGGAAAAGGGAACGCCTGCTTAAGGCGCGGCAACATGCCCCGCGCGTAACCCCGGGGGCCCCCTCCTGGGAACAGCGCACGAGGGTCTGGACCCGCAGGGCCGCAGCTCCCTCTGGGCGCCCTGGTTCCGGTGACGAGTGACCCCCATACTAGCGCTCTCTCTTCTCGGCCTCGCCTGGGGGTCGCTCTCCGCGGCCTACGAAGCCTTTAGGCTAGAGGAGGAAGTTTGAGGCTGAAGATCAGATGTCCTTAAAGGGGCTGGGGAAGGAAAGAGGGTCTTCGCAGTTAGTGCTAGGAATTCGGACACCCCGCGCTCCGCACAGGCCAAGAAAACTGCCCTGGGGGAGCAGAAGTGTTCCCGAGACTGCCAAAGTTGCCGGAGTCCGGAGGTAGCGTGTCCCGCACCCTCGCCCACTGCCTGGTTATTTCACAATCCCCTCCAGGCTGCATTCGGCGAGTTCCCCGGGGTGGGGGGGGCGATGAGGAGAGGTGGAGAGGGTGGACCTTCCGTTTCTCGCCCCTCGGCACGGAAACCTGTAAGGGGTTAAAGTAGCCGGTGGGGTGGGCGTGGGGAGTGGTGCCCGCGTTCGGCCCCGACGGGCGGGAGAGGCGGGGCGGGGTGTGGGATCCCGGTCAGGGCGGGGAAAGGGGGGACCAAGGGGAGAACTGAAGCGAGAGTTTCTGCTATTGAGGGCTGGTTCCCGGGAAGATGCCAGCGGTTAAGGGGATCGAGCCCGCAGCAGGGAGCCAAGCAAGGGTTAGTGCCCGTCTCGGCCCCCCACCGGACAAGATGAGATCAGGATCGTGCCGCGGACCGAGCTCCGGCCCAGGGAGATACTCCCGCTCGGGCTCTCCACGCGCGGCGCTGGGCGGCACGGAGGGGCGGAGGGGCGGCGGCGCGGCGCGCAGAGAGCCAGGGCGCTGAGGTCGGCAAGGCGCTTTCGGAGCGCGCGGCTCCTCTTCCCTGCGCGTGAAAAAGCATCATCTCAAAGAGCACCCCCTTGGCAACAGCCCCCGAGCCCGGTTAAAGTAGAAAGGGGCTCAGGGAGCAAGAGGGGCTCAGGTCAGAGTTCCCGGGCTCCCAAGTTCGCCCAGTGACGTGGATCTCGGCAGCTCTGTAGGAGCTGCCGGTTCAGAGCTGCCGGTTTCCCCTCCCAGGACAGACCCGAAGGAGCGCCCCTCCGAAGGCAGCCGATGCGTAGCCCCGCTGGCGCCCCAGGATCGAAGCTGCCAGCGCCGCGGGGAGCGCCTTGTCGGACCGCCCGGGCGCAGAGCGCACAACTCGGGGTGCGCTCGGCGCTGATCCCCTGGGGCATGGGCGTTACAGCAGGAAGTGCTTCGTCCCGTTTTCGGTCTCCCAGTCAAAACATTTGGCTGAATCTCGAAATAACTTTTTTGATAGCCCGGAAAAGAAACATGACAAATAGACTCACTACCAGGCTTGCGTCAGAGAACCATTTCCCCTGGACTATGGAGAGATTGGTTTTTTCATTAGTTGCAGTAACTGAATTTTTTATGATTCACCTTCTTGGGTGTATTCCCTCCCGCTTCTTTCCCACCTCCTCTGGCTGTCAACTCCTTTCTCTTCCTTTTTTAAAATCTCCGGATACTCAATTCCATCGTATCCCCTGTACATATACAGCCGCCGGTCCAACAGCCTTTATCAGTGGTCAATACAAGCCACAGCGTTTGCACAGCCCTCACAAAACTGCCCTCGTTTTCGGTTCCTTTGATCCACAGTGACAGAAAAGTTTTTCTTTGCGTGTTTTTGCTTTTTGTTTTCCCCTCTTCGCGTTCAGTGACGGTGTTCTCCCGGTTACAAGATCCCTCTCACCCCAAACAGTTCAGGATTGCTGTATTTTTACAGGGACCTATATAGTTGGAAAAAATTTAGCGTGTGCTGGTTCACCTTCACTTTTTTCCTCCCAAACAGGAGTAACAATAATCATGTAATCAGTTAAACAAACCAGACTTTAATATCATTCACCATAGATCTCTCCATTAACCTTGGCCAGTTGTGTCGCTTCGTAGAAGGAAGTAATAAAAACGAAATTCTTGCGAATAAATAAAATTATGGAAGCTATTTATCTGAGGTCCGGATGCAGAAGATTTCCGTCTTTCTAAATAGAGCTCTTATTTATAAAAATTAAGAAATAAAGTGGGTAAAGTTAGCCTTATCAGGGTGCTTTGCACATAGTAGGTATTCAAAGATTACTTAGTATCCCTCTCTCCTCCTCATCCCTGGAAGTTCTGGCAGGATATACAGACTTCCCAGTGGCTAAGGAAATTATGCTCCAACTTCGCTTCTGGTTCATGTAATCCTCACTCACTTTAAAAAATCCCTCACAAAATTTGTCCAGGGAACTTAAATGGCTTATGAAAGCTTTATGGAAATAGCTAGACAAAATTAAAAATGTGGTGATTATATACAAATAAATTCAAAACACATTAAATTATTTCGAGTTTTTCAGTGATTGCAATTGGTAACTATTCCCATTTGATTTCATTTACTGATTTCTTCAGTAAAAACGAAAATTGTGGGCTGCTACTCAGTTCTCGCGTTTCTGAGAGAGCAGGCTTCACCCACCAATTGATCTATCTCGACCTCATATTTTTCACAGCGCAAATTTTATCTGGACACTGTTCAGCTATCCTCTTTTGAAACGTGCTCATTTTTTTCTTTTCAAGTTACAATGAGAAAATAGAGAAGGAGGTTGTAGCACTCGAGGGTGGAGAAAATCCACCTGCCAGCAGCTCCGGGTCGGCGGGGCAGCCACAGCCGCTCTGCGGTCCCCGCAGCGCGGTCGGCCGGGTTTTCTGTCCGGTTCGCTCAGAGTAACAGTCGCATCGCATTGAGTTTCCTGGCAATTCAGCGCTGCGCTCTGAGCAGAAGAGAATTCCCGCGCATTCGCCTCCGCTTACAGGCTTTCCTGCCTCAAATTGTTGAGTATTAAGAGGGTAACTCGCGGCCTTTTTATTTATCCTAAATGCGCGGCCGGTCGCGGCGAGTGACCTCGGCGTCTACGGCGGATCTCGGCCTGCGGGAGCGCGGCTGCCCTGTGGGGTGAGCGGGACCCCCTGGGGAGATGCCCCCGGGAGATGCCCTCGGGGAGATGCCCCGCACCGGGTCATCAGCGCCCGCAGGGGCAAGCCCGTGAGTCCGCGCTGACGCCTTGGCCCAAGCCCCTCTCCCCTCCTCCCCCATCCCATCCCCCGCCCCCCAGCCCCCACACCCCAGGCCTCGAGGCCGCGCGAGGAAAACTCGGGGCGCCGGCGTCCTCTGGTCAGACGGGCGGCCTCGGGGCACCTGTGGAGGGGCCGAGGGGCGCGCTAGTGGCTCGCAACCAGGACTTTCCGCTTTGGGATCCACTGAGCTCGTTCCACGCGAGCACGGAGGCGCCGCCTCGCCCTGCCCTCCGGAGGCCCGCGCGGAGCCCCGGGATCGCGCGGGGTCACGGGAGGCCAGAGTGGAGAGCAGCCAGCCCGAGCGCTGCCCGGAGCTGCCGTCCGCCCTCGGAGCGCTCAAGCTGCGGGCCCTGTGCTTTGTCCGAGCGGGCGCCCGCCGAGGGGCCGGCGGAGCCTCTCGCTGGCCCTCCGTGGGGTCCTGGCGTCCGCGGGTCCAGGGCTCGTCATTCCTCTTGCAAACCGAGACTTGAAGGGCTGACTAGGGCTGTGGCACGTGGGCGTCCCCCGGGCTCCCGGTATCCCCGCCGAGCGCCACGCCGGCACCGGGACCCAGCCGGGCCTGCGGAGCCACAGCGAGAGGGCGCGGGCGGAGGCCTCCGGGCCCCTCCTGGAGGGAGCGGCGCGCCGGGACGCATTCCCGTCCGGCGCAGGCGAGTCTTGCGGGAGGGTCACCGGAGGGAAGGAGCCGGTTGTGCAGCGGGTCCTGCGGGAACGCGCAGGTCGGCGGGAACCCCTGGGCGAGCGGCGAGGCGTCCGGTGGCCCTGAGCAGGGCGGCCGCGGCCTCCTGGGGCCTCACGCCCTCCAGCCCCGGCGGCGCAGCAGGGCCCGCTCTGTCCCTCGGGGGGAGCCCCTGAGGGCGGCCGGTGGCGCGGAGCCAAACCCCGGCGCAGACACTGGGATTCGTGAGGGTGTTTCCAGGCCGCGGCGACCTCTGGGCAGCGGTTAACTCAGAGACAGGTTTCTTTTTGACCGAGGAAGAACTCAAGTTTCCCAAATCTGCAGTCTGTGAACTCAAGGCTGGCTTCTGTCCTGGGATCCTGTAGGTATTTTTGCCTGTAGAAGAGAATCTGGGTCTTTCTTCTGTCCCTCAAGTGACCTTCTTTCCCCCCACAAGGATCCATCCCTGCTCAGGTCTGCGCCTCCTTGGGGGACACGGCGCGTTCCTCACCCTCCTGGGCCGACCGGCGAGCCGGGGAGGTGACTCCCTGCGGCCGGTCGGACGCCGGCGGGCGAAGGGCCTATGGGGCCTCCCCGGAGGGACGCAGGGAGGTTTGAACCGAGGGGAGGAGACCCGAGGGTGTGTGGAGACCGGGGCGGTCGGGGGAGCCCCTTCTCCGTGAGGAGGCTCGGGCTGTTTTGCCGCTTGACTACGAAGACAGGGCGCACGTGCCCAGTGTAAAGGTAGATGCACAAGGCCTGAGACCGAGGTGGGGTCAGATATCTGTATTCTCCTGGCTGAGCTTCCTGTATTTTAAGATTTTCCCCATTTATTTTCCTTTTACTCTTTAGTCACGTGTTTTTGAAAGTTTGCAAAAGGAAGTCATTCATTAACGGATATTTCTAGAGAGCCCACGTGTGCCAAGCACGGGAATGGAAAGTGAACAGAGCTTACAACACAGAGCTTACAATCCTGTTTTTAGCAGGCAATTAAAATACCCGTGGAATGGGTTACAGGGGTACTTCTGCCCATGGTGACGTTCAACATTTATTTAAAATTTCAACACCCATGGAACATAGAGGGCAGAGGACTGGGTGGGAGGGCAGATAGACAACTTCCAGTGACTAGCCTGGACCCCAGGGAGGAGTTTAAAGGGCGAGCAGTGTACCGTGGGGCCTTCATGGTGGGAACCCAGGAAATAAAGCAGAGGGGCGTTGGTGCTGCACTCAGTCAGGTGCCCCCTGCGTTTTCCTATGTGCTAAGATTCAAAGGATTCCCTTTTATTTCACTAAAGGAGTTGGTACTCCTGAGCCAGGACCCATTCAGGCACATACAGATAAATAAAACTCATCTATCTCTGCTCCAACTACGTAGTTAATATTCGGACCTTGAAAGAAAAAAAAACTAAAAACTGATTTTAAGAGAACCCATCTAGCAGAATATTTTGTGAAAATATTGCAGCTAGAGAATTATATTTGAGATTATGCCTTACAGTGTAGAAGACACTGTTCTGTCTTCATAGAGTTTACAACCCAATAGAAGATACAGAGAAATAAAAGACATGCAACATCCCTGGAATTTAAAGGGCAGCAGAGAGGACAGACTTTAAGGCAGAAAGTCAGGTCATGGGGGTGGGGGCATTTAGCCCCAGTGGCTCAGGAAGTCCCATGGGTAGATTTGGGAGAATTTTCATAGGATAGAGAAACCTTTCAAGGGTTGACACAGCCTCTATCCTCTGGAAATGTTAGAGCCCTTACAACATTGTGGGTCTTAGGACTGCTATAAGCTAATGACTCTGTTTTAGAGAGACCAAAGAAAGATCTTGAAACTAACTAAACTTTGAAAAAGTGTCAGTTTGGTGTCACAGTTATTCATTATGAAAATGCCTAGATGTGGTGGTGCCTTTAATTAGAGCTACTGCATCCCGTGGTAGTATTGTTGGTAGAGGCAGGAAGGAACGATTCAGTGAGTGCCAGCTGTGATCACAGGCACTGCATATATACTGCCTTTTCTAACAATCTTATCTTCATGAAGTAGGTGTTTTTTATTTCCATTGTATAGGTTAGGAAACTGAGGCTCAGTGAGTTTATGTGAGGTCACTTGGCCAGTAAGTGGCAGAGCTATCTGACTCCAAGTCTGTGTTCTCTTAACTCTTCTTATTGAGTCTCTTCCCAACCCAGAGGGTTATGGTCCTAAAAATAAATATCATATTAAGATAATTCACATTTGAGACATTAAATCCCTGTTGAAAAAATAGGATTGGGTGAATCCCTATAAACTATATTTAGTGTTGCCAATATAAAAATTAAGGAGATCTCAACAAATAGAACACCAGGAATGCTTTATACAGATTGAATTCACACATGATTAATTTTTCTTCACCATTTTTTGCTTGCTAGAAAATTTTCAGAATGAAGAGATGCTTATACATTAGTTTTGTTTTATTACATAGAGAAACACATGTGTATAGTCTTACATAAATGGAGATTTTCTTTTGATTTTCTAATTTATAGTCTCTAGGTCACTTTGGATTGTGACTAAAGGTGGCTCATTAGTATGTTGACCATCTGAGGTTTGTGATTGGGGGAAGGATTATGGCAATATTATAACTTTATAGGTTGATAACATTTGGTAGGTAAAAGGGAAAGCTTAAAAAAATCCTAGGATTGTATTAATCAATCAATCAATCAGTTTGGTAAATATCTGTTGAACACATACTCCTTGCCCAGTACTGTGCTGTGTACTGAGAATATAACATTAACGAGACAAACTGAATCCTTGCTGTGGCAGTTCTGTCAAGAAGGAAGGGAAACCATGCTTGCTCAGCTTCTGCTGTGGCTAAACAGTATTCTGGACTCATTTAACGCTTCAGACAAACCTGCTGCCTGTCCCTGTTTATTCAGTGCATACACCAAAAAGGGAGGCTCAGAAAGTTTAAATAACTTGTTCAAGATCACACAGCTAGTAAGAGGCAGAGCTCCATTCAAACCCAGCAAAAAGGACTTTGCTTTTTCACTATGCCACACTGCATCTTTGACTATGCAAGCACTAAAAATATTGTATTTGCTACTTATTTCACCCTTCCTTGGTCTTTTTCCTAAACTAAAACAGCTGGATAATTATTCTTACCCTGTTTACTTTATGGAGCACTCTTAAAACCCAGAAGCACTGTAAAAAAAATTAATTAAAAAAAAGCTGTTCCTAATTGGAGAAAAAGTATATGAACTCTAAGAGTTACATGCAAGAGAATGAAAGAGAATTACTCCCTAACACCATATGCAAAAGTAAACTCTAAATAGATTAAAGACCTAAATATAAGACATAAAACCATAAAACATTTAGAGGAAAACATAGGCAAAAATCTCATGAACATAAGCATGAGTAATTTTTTTCTGGACTCGTCTCTTTGGGCAAGGGAAATAAAAGCAAAAATAAACAAGTAGGACTACATCAAACTAAAAAACTTCTGTACAGCAAATGCCACCATCAACAAAACAAAAAGACAACCAAGAGTATGGGAGAATATATTTATAAATGATATATCCCATAAGGGGTTAACACCCAAAATATATAAAGAATTCATATGACTCAACACCAAATAACACAATTTAAAAATGGGTAGATGGCCTCAATAGACACTTTTCTAAAGAAGACATAGATGGCCAACAGGCACATGCAAAGATGTTCTACATTTCTCATCATCAGGGAAATGCAAATCAAAGCCACAGTGAGATACCACCTCACACCAGTTCAGAATGGCCACTTGCCAAAGACAAGAAATAACAAGTGTTGGTGAGGATGTGTAAAAAGGGAAACCCTCCTACATTGTTGGTGGGAATGTGAATTGGTACAGCCATTGTGGAAAGCAGTATGGAGGGTCCTCATAAAACTAAAAATATAAATACTATACAACCCTAGTAATTCCACTCCTAGGAATTTAACCAAAGAAAACAAAATCTCTGATTCAAAAAGATATATGCACCCCCATGTTTATTGCTTCATTAGGTACAATAGCCATGATATGAAGCAACCAAAGTGTCCATCAATAAATGAATGGATAAAGAAAAGGTGATACATATACACAGTGGAACATTATTCATAAAATAGCCATAAAAAAGAAAGAAATGCTGCCATTTGCGGCATCAGGGGGATAAAAGTACAGCATAGATAATATAGTCAATAGTTATGTAATATCTTCCTATGTTTACAAATACTAACCACACTAGTTGGGGTGAGGATTTAATAATGTAGATAATTTGAATCACTATGTTGTATACTTGAAACCAATATCATATTGTGTATCAACTATACTTCAATAAAAATATATAAAAAGTATATGAACTCTAATAACAGGTTAATTATAATAATCTCTCAATGGAAGAAAAAGCTAGTCCAGTAGGATCAGATTTTGGTGAGTTATTGTTGTCCTTTTTTATTGATTAACTTAATGCTAAACACTTATTGGACACAGTAGAACTGCACGCAGCCTGTAGTGTAGACATAGATTAGAGCAAGTTCCTTGACCAAAAGGAGCGTCAAATCTAGTGGGTGAAAGAGACATATAAACAGGTAAATTCTGAAGATTTGCTCTAACAGAAGTCCGAGGATTCTTGAGATCTAACAAGCATTCTGAGCCTCCCTTGCCCAGGCTAGAAACTTTATCTCCTAACATATTTCTCAAGCTAGAAGACACCTGGGCACCTGGTTACGAACAGAATCGCACTTCACTATTGTAGAGTCAGATTTCCTGGAGGTGGGGCCTGGTTCTCCATTTTAAACAAATTCTCCAATAGTTTTATGAAGCTAACTAGACCAGCATTTGGGAAAAAGAGTCGGACCACTAGATTACGGTCATGTAGCCAAAGAAAAACAACCCCAGCCTCTGATAGTGTGGAGTGGGATGGGGTTATACCCTACCAGCAGAACTGAGGATTCCGAACCCACTTCTGGAGTGTGTCTGCTAAGCATGGAAAATGTTGGTGGGAAGTCTTCAAAGCAGATAAGAGATGGCGCAGACTGTAACACATTTTGCAGGGAGAGCATTTTGACCTTTAGCTTTACCTGTGAGCTCATTTGAAACTGTTAACAGATGCTGACCAAGTCTGGAGCATCTAGTTTTGGTTCATGTGGCCCAACTGCCCTCTGGCGTGGGGTACTGAGCTTTGGGAAGAAAGAGAAGGTAATAAAGGCCTGGGTATAGATATTTTCCAGAATTTGCAATTAAAAATCTTTCTCAGTACGTAGTTGTTCTGAAAAGCAGCGAAGTCGGAGGAAGGCTGATTAGCTGGTCTGTGGCTGCCGCTGTTTCCAAGGGGCATTTTGTTTCCTTCCCGACCTAAGAGCCTTGTTCTTGAGCCCAAATGAGACTTTATCTTAGAAGATCCCCCACCACTTCTGGACGGAGTCTCACACTGGCTGTACATTTGCTTCGGGGACTTTTTTACAAGTCAAGCTTATTTATGTGGAGGCTGAAATTAGTCACTTGGCCACATTTGTGATATGAGTCACATTAGAATAAAGATCTAGAAGGGTGGTAAATTGTTCTGCTTAAATTACAGCAGTAATGGCTGTGAATATCAGCATTTATAGCTACAAGCACTGTCTCTCTTAGTCCCTCTCAGTTCAATCTGGACTTGACAATTCCCCCCATGATTTCTAGTCAAAGAGTGTGTATGTGTATTTGTGTATTTGGAAATTTTGCATTAGAGTTCCATATTGTTATAGTATATTACTATAACTGAGTGTTGTCATGCGTGCACATGTGCGTGCGCACACACACACACACACACACACACACACACACACACACATATCCTTTACCCATTTAGGAAAAGTACACTTTCTTGGCTCACAAAACTGAAAAATTGGCAGAATCTTTAGTTTGTAACTTGCCAGTATCGGCAATTTATAGACAAGAAAAGCCAGCCAAATTGGGTGAAATTGTCTGAAAAATTTTTTGAATCTTAGTGAAAATCATGAAGCTGAGTGTGCCAATTTGGATGTTTTCTGCTTGATTTTAACCACATTCGTTGGCACCAGAGGTGAAGCTCCCCAGTGAGGCTTGTAATCTCTGGGAATGTGGGAATGTGTGAGGTTTATGTCCCTCATCCACGTTGTTGATGTTGAAAGGACTGGTGGTATAATTGTTTTGAAATATTGATTGGGGAAATATGAAATGTGATTTTATCTGCACTTCATGACTCCATCTTAATCATCAATTACATAACAGAGCTCAAGAGCGGAGAGGTCAAAATCAGACATGTTTTCTGGCCTGAGCTTTTTTCGCGGGTTCCTGGAGCATTCGTGCTGCCTGAGGCAGTGGGAGCCTGAGGGCTCTGGTGGTCTCTCTTGAACGTGGGGGCTTCGCAGTGATGGAGGGTTCCTGAAGTCATGAAGAGCTGTTTGCTTTTAGAACATTCAGGCAGCCGTACAAACATCTGGGAACTTATTTAAATATTCCTATTCCCTGGATTCCCATTTCCTTAAAATTATTTTATTTACTTTTCCAAGGGGAATACATTTGTACTTTCTGTTTTTCCCAGTTCAACTGTGTTGGGCTCATTTCAGCATTTAGGTTGCTTGTTTTTTTTCTTTTATTTTTAATTATATATATATATATGTATTTTATTTTGGTATCATTAATGTACAATTACATGAGCAACATTATGGTTACTAGACTCCCCCTATTTTCAAATCCCCACCACATACCCCATTACAGTCACTGTCCATCAGGTTGCTTGGTTTTTAAGGACACCAGGTAAGGCCCTATTGCATAAGCTATGATGTCAGGTGTGAGGGGCAAAGAGATGGTTGTGTGTTCATCACATTGCAGTTTTACTTCTTACAGACTAAATAAAACAAATGGCTACAAAAGCTAGTGTATCTTTTAAACAATAGTTAAGCAACAGTATTTACTCAGTAGTGGGACTGGGCAAAAGGATCACCATCTTTCTCCTTTTCAGAACTCAGTTCTCTTTCTTCATCCTTTCTCTCCCTCAGCCTGCAAGGTCTCCAATGGTGAGGATGTGTGAGTGGGGGGACATGGTGAGAGGGCAGGAGTCAGAATATCTAGTCAGGCAGGATGAGAGAAACCGGCTTGACTTCTGCTCTTAGAACATGGATTACATGGAATGTAATCTAGCTGATTTATTTAGCAGGCGTCTGAGATGCCACAGTTAATACTGTGTACTTCAGTGGGTTGTAAGCACAGTTGTTGCTGTGCAGCCCTGTATATGAAAACACAGGGCTGGCTTTACAGATACTTAATGGATTTGGTGGTATAATCTGGCAGTTGCCTATTTGAATATCCTGCTGCCAGTTTGAATGCTTACCTCATTAAAGTAGCTTGCAGAAGATATTTTAAAAAATTCCAGTTGTATGAACTGGCTATTTTATTTTTAAAAATTAAACAGTAGTTAATTGTGATTTGTGGGTCACTTCCTTTTCCCTGTTGATTTAATCTTTGCTTGCTTCAATAAATGAAGGAATATTCTGGATTTTGCCTCCTCCACCTCAAATTTAGGAATGTTGTGAAGTGAGACCATGACACTAGACTGTGGAAAGGCATGTGTTTGTGCCCCAGTACCTGGGTGCTCTCTCTCTGGTTCAGATGGAATCATCAATTTTACATCTAGGTCCAGCGAAATAAAAACTGAGGGAGAGGGGCCTCCCAGTCACCCTTTTCTGAAACGTCCTGTTGCCTGACATGAACGATGCTCAGCCACACTTTGGTTCCTGTGCATCTGTGAGCACATGCACACTGCCTGACTGGGGAGGATGCCCTGTGAGGACGATGGCCCAAGCCCGGTAAGTGTAAAAAAGCATCACAGACGAGTCCCAGAAGCAGTTCATGGCAGAGACCCGGAGTTCCTCGTCTGGCGTACTGACACAGAGCTACAGGAAGGGCTTCATCACCAGGAAGTAAAGTGCCTAGTGCTAGTGGGTCAAACTCCCTTGAACAGCAGGAGGGATGAGGGTTGTGTTTTGGTGCATCTGTGTGTGTGCAGAGGATGTTTGGCGAGGGCCAGGCAGTGTGAGAACACTTCTGGGGGTCTGACCTCATTGGGAACAGCCCCGAGTCTCTCATCTGACTCTGGTGTCTTTCGTTATTCGCTAGCATGGTCGTGGCTCTTAAGAAATGGGTCACTTCACGGCTGCATAGAAACTGATCCCTCTGCCATGTGGTCGCCTGCTTTCCCCCACCCCTCACTGGGCCATTCGTCCTTGGGTCTGTGTTACCACCTTGAGGAAGGGTGGAAAAAAGTGAGACCAGCAGCTATCCCAGTGATCTGGGTTCTAATGGATTAGGGTCTGTTGTTTTCCTTCTTGTTTTGGGAATTTTGGTCCTTTAGGCAATCTGTGGGAAGAATGCATTTCTTAATGAATAACTCAGCCTCAAGCTTTTCTGGACCCAGGAGGGGATATAAAAAATAATTAGCTGCAAGGGGCACAATTGAAAGTATAAGATTTACACTCAAGCCAAGAACTTTATTTGCATATCAAATAAATGACAGATCATGCTTAATGTCTCAGACTCTCTAGCTATCCTAATCAGCAAAGAAAGTGAAAACAGATGTTTTCATTTAAGCTTTGCGTTGTATTACTACTAAAATGAAAATCAAGTTTCTGTAAGTATCCTCTAGGTCCAATCTAATCATTTCTCTAGAAAAAATTCTCAGGAAGGCCAATGGGATTTTGAGAGCAGAACCTGGTGTTTTGGTGGATTTAACAGTTCTCCATGAGCTACATACTAATTTTGTCCATTTTTCATTTGCTGTACATTTGTTAAAGTGCTATTTTTGTTGTGGTTTCAGTGAGCCTCTTCCAGAACATAGCGGCATCATGTCATGGAAAAATACTGGGAGAATCAATTCCCATCTCAGCTTTTGTAGTAAGTGAAAAGATCTGAGCTTTTGGGAAACCACTTTAACTCTTTGAGCATCAGTTTCATCGGTGCATAGGTCAGCTACAGAACGTCCCTTCTTTCATCTAACATTTTGAGTCTTTAGTAGAGAACACACGTCAGTGTGAGCTCAGAGGATGAAATCTGACATCCAAGCTTCAGCGTAATGCTGCTTATGTATCACTTAGCATCTAGAGCGGACACCAGCACTGGCAGGAGGCGTTAGTGAGCAAACACCAATAACTTATTGAACTGACAATTCAAAAAAATTTAAATGTATTAAGAATAACGTTTAATGTTTTCTCTGTTATGCTAGTTATCCATGCTCATTGCAGAAAATATTTGAAATTCAGAAAAAAAAATGATCTTAGTCTCACCACTCAGAACTAACCAGCAGTATTTTGACATGTCTTCATTCCTTCTGACTTGGTATATTTCTCTTATAGTTTATGCCATATATGATTTACTTTCACAAAGATGGGATCATATTTTTTGTGCTATTTTGTACCTTGTTAGTTTTCACTGGAGAAACATGAGTTGCTTCCCATGTCCTTATTCTGAAATATGATTGTTTTTTAACTTTTTATTTTTTGTTTTTGAACTGTAAAACAGATACTCGCTAGACCTAAAGACTGAAGCAATACCTAATTGTTTTTTTTAATTTTGCTATCATTAATGTACAATTACATGAACAATATTATGGTTACGAGACTCCCCCTATTACCAAGTCCCCACCACATACCCCATTACAGGCACTGTCCATCAGTGTAGTAAGATGCTGTAGAGTCACTACTTGTCTTCTCCATGTTATACTGCCTTCCCTGTGTCCGCCCCCCACACATTATACATGCTAATCATGATGCCCCTTTTTCCCCCTAATCCCTCCCTTTCCTTTTTGGTAACTGTTAGTCCATTCTTGGGTTCTGTGAGTCTGCTGCTGTTTTGCTCCTTCAGTTTTTGCTTTATTCTTTACTCCACAGTTGAGTGAAATCATTTGGTACTTGTCTTTCTCCACCTGGCTTATTTCACTGACCATAATACCCTCTAGCTCCATCCATGTTGTTGCAAATGGTAGGATTTGTTTTCTTCTTATGGCTAAATAATATTCCATTGTGTATATGTACCATATCTTCTTTATCCATTCATCTACTGATGGACACTTAGGTTGCTTCCATTTCTTGGCTATTGTAAATAGTGCTGCAATAAACATAGGAGTGCATCTGTCTTTTTCAAACTGGGCTGCTGCATTCTTAGGTTAAATTCCTAGGGGTGCAATTCCTGGGTCAAATGGTATTTCTATTTTGAGTTTTTTGAGAAACTTCCATACTGCTTTCCATAATGGTTTAACTATTTTACATTCCCACCAGCAGTGTAGGAGGGTTCCCCTTTCTCCACATCCTCGCCAACATTTGTTGTTGTTTGTCTTTTGGATGTTGGCCATCCTAACTGGTGTGAGGTGATACCTCATTATGGTTTTAATTTGCATTTCTCTGATGATTAGGGATTTGGAGCATCTTTTCATGTGTCTGCTGGCCATCTGAATTTCTTCTTTGGAGAAGTATCTGTTCAGCTCCTCTGCCCATTTTTTAATTGGCTTATTTGCTTTTTGTTTGTTGAGGTGCATGAGTTCTTTATATAATTTGGATGTCAACCCCTTTTCGGATATGTCATCTATGAATATATTCTCCCATGCTGTAGGATGCCCTTTTGTTCTACTGATGGTGTCCTTTGCTGTACAGAAGTTTTTAGTTTGATATAGTCCTACTTGTTCATTTTTGCTTTTGTTTCCCTTCCCTGGGAAGATATGTTCATGAAGAAGTTGCTCATGTTTATGTTTAAGAGATTTTTGCCTATGTTTTTTCCTAAGAGTTTTATAGTTTAAGGACTTATATTCAGGGCTTTGATCCATTTTGAGTTTAAGGATTATGCAAAATAACCTACAAATCCTGATATTATTACACTGCCCCCAAAACTTCAAAGCATCAGGAAAGTTATTTTTAGCTAAACCAGATTCAGCTGGCTACTGCACTTGGCTATAGAGCCCTAAAGAAGAGGCAGAACGGACTGAACTCAATCATTGCACCCACAGCACAGGATCGATCCTTGCACCCACAGCACAGGACTCCCATTAACTCCAGCATAGATTTAAGTGCGTTAAAGGATCCAAGATCAAAAGGTTACCTCTATGGGGAGCTGTGTCTGGCCCAAGCAATCCGTTAATTTTTTTCTATTGACAGTAAAAATGTTTTATAGTTCTTTTTCAAAGTTGTGCAAACTTTTATAAAAACAGGCTACTTGTGAAAAAGTGAGGAGGCATCGAGTTGAACTATATCCAGAGGAAATTATGGCAGAGAACAACAGGAAGGAAAACACTTCTAAACTACAAGGATATTTGTCAAATCATTTATATTTAAAAACTAAAGAACTTGAGGTAACAACTGAGGGAAATCTGCATTATGAAACCTGGTTGGGTTAAGAGGCAGAATGTGAGATAAGCTAAAACAGAAAGCTCATAAGTTTATATCTTTGTCTGCTAATGACAACACTGGCAAGATTATTCAATCTTTGCATATTATGAAATCTATGAAATAGAAAGAAATACATGCTATATCTAAATAGTATGGATGAGCCAACACTTAATTGCTAGGAAAATAAATGCCTTAAAACATTTCAAAGAGAGAAGCTGCCCTAGGGAGAGTAATCACAAAGCAGAGTAACAATAGCATTTTTGAAGAAAGTGAGAGATGGTTCTACATGTTATGATTCTAAATTTTCTACATTTATTGGAGCTTGTTAGCATATCTAAGAATTCATTCATTCATTCATCAAACATTTTTTGTGTACTTTTGATGTGCCCAATGTTAATCTAATAGTTTTCCAAAACTTCAATAATGTAAGTATATAAGGAAATGGATCACATTTAGAATCAGGACCCACAGCTAGGGGTGAGGGTGTTTATATAGGTCAAGTATTTTTGCCAGTCACTCGTCATGAGTAAATTTGCTTTAAGAATTTTCTCTAGCTTGACCTGGAACATACAAATGTTAAATGGCAATGACCTTTGTGAGCTTTCCTGTGAATAAGCACTGTGATGTTTTATCCCAACATATGTGCTAGACAGAGAATGTTATGTTGGACTAACTCAAAAAGCAGGTTTTATAATCAGAGAACGGAGTTAGTGTCCCTGGAGTTTCGGCCCTCAGCACCCTCCACAGCAAGGGCAGGGAAGGCTTGGTGAGGAGCTTGTCTGAACGGTTGTCTTGATTCTTCACATAATTGGGCTCGACAGTTTTCCACCGGTGCGGGGGGAACACAGTTGAAGGTGCTCATGTTTTTACTTAAAGGCCATTGGATTGTATTAGAAGCTTTGTACTATACTCTCATAATCCTGTAAGTCATTTTTGAGTTGCATGATTGTAAGTGAAAAATAATGTACCACAGAACATAAATTACTCATGCAGTTAAAGCTTTTATTCTGTGTAGTTTTAGAAACATTCAGTCCAGAAAGAAGAGGGCTCATGAAGGAAATGAAAACACACACTCACTTTCACCTACTCCTTGTGTCCTGGGCCTACCCAGACCTGGTGAGGCCATGAAGCCGCTGAACCTGGGGGGTATAGGACAGCTAATTCCTCAGCTTCTGGAAGGACCGGGCTACTGCTTACAGAGGCAGGATTCCCAGTTGTGATCCGTGGGGGCAGTTCTGGCAAACTCTTCCAGTTAGCATGTGCTTGAAGGCACACAGAAATCGGGGACTTCTTTTTTTCAATTTCCTTAGATTTTCTTTGGAATTTTAGGTGTTCTGTGGGATGTGTTTTTGCTTAGTGGTTAAGCTGGCTTGCTGAAATGGATCTAGAAAGACCCAGGCCAGCGACTAGTGGAAAAAGTTGCTGAATGGGCTGAGAAAACCAAGGGAGAGTGACAGGGAGCAGGTTCTGTCTCAGGCCCCAAGTCTGTCTTCTGACCAGTTAAGCCCAAGTCTGAAATGCCCCCATTAGTGTCATCCAGGCCATGGTTTCCAGAAGGGCCTATTCATCAAATATTTTCCTTTGGAGCACTGGCGCAGTGTCCGGCTACCCAAGCAGTTACCTGTGGAACTAAGAAAGAAAGGTCCAGGCAGAGCAGGACAGACACTCAGGTGCTAACAGAGAAGAAGCCAGAGGAAGGAAGCCATAAGGGTCTGTAGCATCTGTGCAAGGTAGGCCAGGTGTGTAGTATGGGGTTGGACAGCTGGATTTAGCACGAACATCGCAGAATGATGGCTTTGCTGGGGTGGGGACCATAGAAACAATGGGGCAACTCCAGGGCTTAGTGGTCCATGATGGCAGAGATGACAGGGTCCAGTCCTCACAAGTGTCAGAAAAGCCTGGGCCATCCAGCCAACAAGTCTGCAATTCCAGGCAGCCTCTACCGGCCACAGGATTCTCTTTGCATGTTGGTATTGACCTGGAAAATTGCTTTTTGAGGAGAGAAGGAAGTGACATTTTTAGAACTGGATCAGCATTTCCAGCACATGTGTCTAGGGCTGGCTCCTCAGTACTTACATGCAATGGACAGCTGTCACTCATGCTGCTCACATTACAGGGTATCAGAATGTTGCTCATTGGAGCGGACGGGGTGAGGGAGTTGAGCACATTGAGTCACTATTGACACTGTAGCTGCAGTTCTTCCTCGATTTCTTCTCTCAATCACACTGTAAATTCTCACGTCCTGGGGAGAGGAGTTTTGAAGACAAAAAGCATTGAATCATCTTTGCTTAATGAGTTTTTCTTGAATGCTTACTCTGTTTGTGATACCGTGCCGAGTCCTGTGGGGGACACAGATGAAGAGGGAATATAGGGTTTCTGTCCTGAAGGAACTTGTAACCTATTAAGAGAGACAATACATTCTTGAAACAGGTAAACAATGAAATAAGACAGTACATATGACACATACACATACAATGATTTAGTAGTTTAGATAAAGGAGGGAGCAGTGGGATTAAGGGCAAAAATACCCACAGTCTGCTTCTCTCACTTTAGTGGGCAAGGACCCCAAAACCCTGTGAGAAAGGGGGTGGGGAGGGTGGTAAAAGGCTTGTTACTCACTTATTACTTCCTCGCTCATGTGGTGTTGCTACTGAAGAGTCAGTGTTTGTGGAAATTTGGGAACTGATGGGAAAATGATTTTAGGAAATGGAGGTGGAGGCAGTAATGGAAGAATATTATGCAACCGTAGCTCTTGCCTTCTGTCCACCCGCCCGGAGAGCCGGATGTACGTGTGTCGTCTTCTCGCTGGATTCCTGGACGTCATGGGTCTGTCTGGGATCACAGAGACTCACCTGGATTCCTGTTTGCTCAGATCAGTCACCAATGGCTGTTTCTTCTTCTTTGCTTCCCCCCTTCTCTGACCTCCCTGCTCCATCTCCATTCCTTACGTTTTAACTGATCTCTCTCTCTCCCTTCCTCCTAGCAATACTCCTACCTCCTAGTATTCCTAGTTTCCTTCTCTTAGCTGTTCATGGCCCTCTACACATTATTATCTCTAAGCCCAAAGAAGGAAAAAGAATGAACCAGGTGTTGCCAAGCAAAACCTTCCCTTCCTTCTGTCTTTGGGAAACTACCTCCTGGAATACAGCTCTTGAAGTGCAGGAATTGAATTATATTTGTTGAATTGCCCAGTATGCTCAAGATGTCTCAGCAAGATGACGTGGAGAAACAGCAGTGTCCTTGTTATGCAGGACTTCCTGAACCTCCTCCTAGAGGGGGGTGGACATTGCTCTGTCGCTCCCATTCACTCATGGATTCCTTCACTGATTCACTGAACAAAAAGGTAAGTGGGCGCCAGATGTCAGTAGGCCTTCCAGGCCATAATGAAGAGCTTAGCTTTGATTTTAAGAACTGTGGGAGGCTGTAGGACTGTCATTGTGTGCTCTGTGTTTTTTTAATGTTCTGGCTGCAGTGTGACAGTGGATGAAAGACGTCAAGGGTGGGAGCAGGTGACCAGTTAGAGAAGCTATTGCAGAACACCAGGCTGTAGATAATGGTGGCTTAGACTAAGATGTTTGAAGTGGAACAAGTGGACCAGTTCTTGCCAAATGTGTATTTGTAGGCTGAACCCTATTTCTTATGCTAGTGCAGCCTTCATTTACAGCTGGGGCTGGCTTCATGTGCTGAGGTCTGCATCTGAGCAGCTGGCTCAGACCGCAGAAGCGAGGCCTCGCTGGGTCTCCTTGTCAGGTCACAATTAGTGCTGGGCCTCTAGCGGCTCATGCCTGTCTTAGAGGTGTGATGCTGCTCAGGATGTTGCTTGACGGTTTGATTATTGATTCACCTTATATTTTACTGGCTTAAAATATTTTTTAATGAAAAAGAGATGCTGGAACTGATGGTCCAATACATTCAAAATGCTTTTCCCACTTGCATTGTCCTGTGGGATATATCATCCAATCAGTCTGTCAAAATGAGTATTTTATGTGGGAGCACAAGGATGCCACTGTTGCTTTGGAAAACACCATGTCAACTGTCACCAAAAGGCACTGATGTGCAGGGCTTGTCACAGAGAGACGTGTGATGGGCTAAGTGTGCACAAGATGAGAAGAAATATGTGGCCTGTGCCTCCACGAAGCTGGAGAGGAAGGGAGAGTAACAAAAATTACTATCTTTCAAGTGCAGGCCTTTAACATCTGTGACTTGTCCAGCCTTTGCAATGCCTCTGGGGTGGGTGATATGCTTACCTTATTTAAAGGGAGCACCATCATCTTGGGTCACATTGCTCTTCCGTGCTGAGTCAGGAACTAAGCCCAAAGCCCACAGCCTCCCCTCTTTACCTTGTAGGTGCCACTTCTCAAGATGTCAGAGGTCTTCCGTTTGAATACTGTCCCTGCCCCTTTTCTGTTGCAAAATCTTGGAGAAAATGTCTTAATCTCTCTGAGCCTCAGTTTCTTCATTTACAAAGTATGGGTATATTATGGATATAATATGAAGTGGTATTTCCTGCCAAAGGGTATATATGAAGCATGTTAGAAAGTTCCTGGTAAAGAAGCCAGCAATGTAATTTTGTGTGCCCATCCTTTTGTGAACCTGCATTATGGCAAGAGAATGTGATGTGGTTTTGTTGTAGACCCTGAGTGAGCAGTGAGGCATCGTGCTTTTTGACCTCACAACTGTCAGAAAAGCCTTAGCTAAGCATTTGGGCTTAGGACATGGGATAGCCTGTAAGGTGGAGGGATTTGTGTGCAGAGTATCTGTGTCTGGGAAGAGAGGCATTCTGCAGCTCCCTGGCCTCTCACACCCAAGCCGGTAGCCACAGAGGAGGAAAGAGGCCCTCGTTTACATAAGGCATGTAAATGAAAGCCTCAGATCCTCAGGGGTCAATTTTGTCTGTTCTGTGGAGCTGAAATTAATGGATATTTTCCTTTGAAGGATCAACTCTAGAGGCAATATCCAGTGGCATAAAGGGCCCTCACTTGTTGTTTTGTTAGGGTTCATAGAAATTTTGCAATCCTTGGTGAAAAATGATTTGCCTTCCCTGAATCTAGATGTGTAAGCTTTGATGAGCTAAGAGGGGAGGAAAGATAATAATAGTCACCTTCCTGGCTCTTAAAACTAATTCATGGGACAATAAATACATTGCAGGTCCTTCTACAAAGCAGGCACATGAGGAAGATGGAAACTACCGCTGTGGGAGAAAACAAGCCTGAGAGGCCCACCATAGTGATTGAGCTGAAGTTCTTTCCAGTGGATTGAGGAGGCGATGTGGGGCAACCCCGGCTTGCTGGCTGGCACACAGCACCTGCTGGTCTTTACTTTTCTTCCCTTGCCCTGGGTCTGTGTTGAACCATCTTGTCTGATAGAGAGGGGACCCCAGCGCCTCTCAGCCCTTGACTGGTTCTCTTTCAATTCTATTTTCCTAGAGCGCTGTATACTCTGCACCGGTGGCCCATGTCCAGCAAGCTGATGAAGGATCTGCAGGGGGCGCAACCAGTGTGTTTGGTGGTCTTGTGTTTCTAGACTTTGCAACAGCAAGATGTTTCAAATGCAGTTGCTATTTCTGCCCTGACTTCTTCGCCATCACAAACTGTCAGCTGGCATCTAAGCAAGGAGTGTATTTTGGATCTGGCCAAGAGGAAGTTGAATTGGGGATACATGTAGTTCAGTGGGATATTTTTTATGTTGTTTGCAGTACACATCTGGGGAGGGATGACTTCTGGGAACACTCCTGCCACCCAGCATGGGTGCCAAGCAAGGGGAGGGCTGGGGGTCTGGAGGTGTGAGCCAGTCTCGTGGACCTCATCACTGGATGTGTGGGTGGTGGAGAAAGAAAAAAGGGTTTTTCTTTCACTTTAAAAAATTTTTATTTTGGTATCATTAATCTACAATTATATGAAGAACATTATGTTTACTAGGCTCCCCCCTTCACCAAGTCCCCCGCCCAAACCCCATTACAGTCACTGTCCATCAGTGTAGTAAGATGCTGTAGAATCACTACATGTCTTTATTGTGTTGCACAGCCCTCCCCATGCCCCCCCCACATTATACATGCTAATTGTAATGCCCCCTTTCTTTTTCCCCACCCTTATCCTTCCCTTTCCACCCATCCTCCCCTGTCCCTTTGGTAACTGTTAGTCCATTCTTGGGTTCTGTGAGCCTGCTGCTGTTTTGTTCCTTCAGTTTTTCTTTGTTCTTATACTCCACATATGAGTGAAATCATTTGGTACTTGTCTTTCTCCGCCTATTTCACTGACCATAATACCCTCTAGCTCTATCCATGTTGTTGCAAATGGTAGGATTTGTTTTCTTCTTACGGCTGAATAATATTCCATTGTGTATATGTACCACATCTTCTTTATCCATTCATCTGGTGATGGACACTTAGGTTGCTTCCATTTCTTGGCTATTGTAAATAGTGCTGCGATAAACATAGGGGTGCATCTGTCTTTTTCAAACTGGGCTGCTTGCTGCATTCTTAGGGTAAATTCCTAGAAGTGGAATTTCTGGGTCAAATGATATTTCTATTTTGAAGAAAAAAGGGTTTTGCAGCAAGGTTTTAGGAGCTCAACTGTGGACAATTCTCACCTTCAGCAGATACAAAATTATGAGCAGAAGATGATGCCGTACCCTCTCCTTTCTGGAATATGCTTGATAGTCCTAAGTATGCAATTGCAAGCTTGCCAGGATATTTTTCTTTTCTCCATGTGAAGAGCATAGAATAGATTTTTATCAGAATTCTTGAGTTTGAGGGCACAGCTGACAGGCAATACAGCAAGAGCATCTGTGCGAGAAATCACAGTCTGTGGGCCGTTCTGGGTCCTGTCTTCTCTCTGCTGCGTCTTGTCCTGGCAGTTTGCTGGTTTCAGAGGAAAGGATGCGCAAACTTGCCACCAAAGCAAGAGAAACACCCTGAGAAATTAGTGTTCTGGTGACAAACTCTCCTGTATATTCATCAGTAAGTCACAGTATGTAGTGTAAGAGGAATTCAATTATGTAACTCAAAGCAACATAGGAACATTTGGATTGTTCTTATGGTATGCCTTAATTTCAGGGTAATTTTGTATGTTTTTTTTCAGAATCATTGTTCATATCAAAATACAGCTATGATAGGAAGGACATAACCCTACTGTAAGTGTGTAAATTGAAAGCAAGTATGAAAGCCAGAGTGTAAATTGAAAGCAAGTATTTGTGATATTTGTCATCTTTAAGAAAATTTGTCATTTGTGTAATTTCAATACTCATTCTCAATAAATCTTCATTTTTGTACCTAATTTTGTGTTTTATTTTCCTTAAGAGGGTAACAAAATTTGCATCAGCTTTAGGCTCTGTAAAAACCCAGATCCAGCTTGTTGCATAGCTACATTCTCGCGTGGAAATGTTGAGCGACAGCTGCAGGTACATACATGAGGGCGAGAGGCACGTTCTGACGGAGGGAGAAACCTCGGTTCTGCCACCTATCTGGGCGCTTTAGTCTCCTTGGCTGTCAAGTTTGGATGATAGATGGTTGTTCATAGGTTGTCCTGAGACCTGAAGGAGACAGCATAGTGCTTGGCATGTGATAAGCACTCAAATATTTCCCTTTTCCCTGTGGTCTTTCTCTCGAATGGTTCTCAGGTTTATCTTAGGTCATGGAGTCATAAGGAAATCTCTCTTTTCAAAATAAATTTTTGTGTAAGAGTGTGAACAGAGAGCTGGGGTTTCTCCTGTGATTCTTGTTTTTAAAATTCTCTGCACAAAATGAACCACAGTGGTCTTTTCTGTGGGTATAAAGCAAAGAATGCAGGGCTGTCGTCAGCTGTGTAGAGCAGTGGGTCAGCAGTTCCATTTCAGTGTCACACACACACACACACACACACACAGATACCTTCTCACATTTATTTGATGTGGCCCAAGGATTAGATTATTTTAAGTCATTGTGGTTTGCTACAAAGCTTCATCTTTCCATAAAAAAATATGGATGCATAATGCCCGGGCTAGGTGCTAGATTCTCATGACATGTAGGAATCTGGGAACTATGGTTTGCTGTTCATGGGGTGTCCTGATGAGCCATGTACCCTGGAACAGTGCAGTCCTTCTGATATATTTGCTTCAGCCACATGCACATGTATGGCCTCTGTGAGGTGGGTCTGGGAGCTGGAAACACAAAGTTAGCTAAATACTGACATGCTGTCTGGGGATGAGGCAGTCCTCATATCAGACTAGGGTACTGCCTACAGTGGCAGACAATGGACTCTTTTCTTTGAGGGTAAAATCCAAGAAGCTATTTTTTCCCAGTGTCAACCAGGGCTAGTACATAGTAGGAGTTTGTAGTACTTATTGAATTGATTTGTGTTCTACATTCACCAGGGGTAAAAAGAAAAACTTCTAACAGTCCCTAAAGGGTTTTCCTTTTTGAAAGAAAACTAGAGCTTTTAATTAATAAGCCCAGTAATGATGCTTCTTGCCCTGGTGTTTTGGAAGAAGGGGAATGTTTTGAAATTAGAAACCAGTAACAGTTTACTTCACACAGTTTTCCAATATGCTCTTCCTTCTCTGTGTGAAAGAAACCAAACTTAACAAGTGCAGGGAAGTCTGAGAAGTCAGCCTGCTTGTAAAGACCAACAGCCACAGGCAGACTGCCAGCCGAAGGCAGGTCAGTGTGGACACCTCTGAGATCGCCTCTGCGCCTGCCACTGGGGCATGTGCCTGGCTCCTGATGAGGAGGAGTCCTTGGTTAAGAGTCTGTGTGATATGTGTTATGGTTATGTGTTTCCCTACTAATCAAGAAACGTGGGTGCATACAGCTTGCCTGCATTTTATTTGAGGCCGTCTTGATTAATTTTCCTGCATTCTAAATTACTAAGTTAAATAAACTCATTAAGGTGATGTGAAAGTGAATCCGCCTAATCTCATTAACATCCTGGTGTCCATATGAGATCTACCCAGGATCTAGTTTATCTAGTTTAGGGCTGAACACACACACATACACACACGTGTTTGTTTAAAAATATTCATCAATGTCCACTGTGTGCCAGGGAGTGGGCTGTCCACTAAGGAGAGAGCCAGTGCAGTGCCGTCCCTCTGAATCCTGCAGTTCAGAGCAGAGGAGCAGAGCAGCGTCTCTTATTTGGGTCTTGTAGGAGACCTGTGGCTTATGCTACATTCCCAGCTGTGTATCCAGAGGCAGCCGCTGCTCTCCCAGGAGTCAGGCATGCAGGGTGCCACTGAGGCAGGTGCCCATTCATTGTCTTGTGGGCCATGTGATCCTTGACACATTGATTAAACATATGAAAGAAAAGAAAAAGTTTCAGATAATGATAATTTCTCAGTCATATTTAAAATGCTAACTTTCAAATGGAGTAAAGTGTTTAACATAATTGAGATAATTTTAAGGCCCTAAATAATAACTACCCTTAATCGCAGCAGTTTGGACACAGATTTAAGTCTGTTCGAAAAATGCGATTGAAATAGTGCTTTTCTTATTTTGTCAAATTTTTAGTTCCTGGATATTTAAAGGCATCGAGATTTAGCCTTTACATGTTCCTGAACATTAGTTGTTTCAGACTGGACTGTGACTGGCTATAGCTCTTAGAGTAAAATTCTTGCAGTTCGTCCCCTCTTCTCCTACCAGCAGGTGTCATTATGGAAATATGAAAATTTTGTAAATTCCAAAGTTGTATGAACTGGCTGTGCGAAAGAGAAGTAGCACTTGGGTTGCTAAAAAACAGCAAAAAGTAAAGAAGTTATTGGGTGCTAACCAAGGACAGCGTGTTTAATTACTGATTTAACAATGTTTTATAATAGACTATAAGTGACACAGGATTTCAAGACACAAACTTATTTTAATTAGGATTAAGCAAATTATTAAGATCCTCTCTAGGCTCCTAGGAGTCTCAACAGTGAAATAAGATATAATTCTTATCCTTAAGGAGCTGGCATGGTATTTGGGGAGAAGAGGATACATCCATGAAATAATTAGTTAACAGAGTGATTAGTCCTTCTTAACATGCCAGATTGAAGTGCACAGACATTAAAATAGTAAAAGTTCCAGCTGGAGGGGCTGTGTAGTCTTGTTGATTCTGGGTTAATCAAAGAATACTTTTTACACATTTAACAGACACGAACCTCACAAAAATCTGGTCACATGGCAGCTCATTCTTTTCTTGCTAGCTGGGATCCCCTATCTTTCCCCATACTTCTAAATTAGTAATTGTAACAGTTACATATTAGTCAACCAAGGGTGTAACAATTCTCTGTCACAATTTGCTAAAATCAACTGATAATGTCATTGAGTCTTCCTAAGAACTAAGGTAGACCCCGCCCGTGGGCACTTTGCCAGGACACTTACACCAGAAGCCGGAAGAGAGTCTGCATTCAGCCGAGGGTCAGTGATTCTCTCTCCACACTCGGCCTCCAAGGCAGGGGCGTGGCATTCCTCTCTGCATGCCCGCCACTCTGATTCCAAGTCTGGGTCTTCCATGGGCTCTCAGGATGTGTGTATTGACTGGCTGGGTGAATGATGCTGTCACCAAAGGGTGGGTACCGGCAGCCCTTCATACATTCTGCTGTTAGAATGCATGCTGATATCAGACTTGGAAATTTCAGGTCGAATGATTCAGAAAACCAGATTGAAAAATTGATGGACCCTAACATTTTCCTTTGATTCCATTAGTCCATCCAAGGAAATTCATCTCAGAAATTATTTCAACATGCTCTATGGAGGACACTAATTCAGCTCCATAGAATATGCTTAACATTAGACCAAAGGATGTGTATACTATCCTTTATTTCCATACCTTTTCAATAACTTGCTTCTTGGGAGCAATCAACCTTTTTGTGAAGACAGTTTATTCACTGACCCTCATACTGACTCTTTTTATTGGCAGGCCATTTTTAACTCACTGCCTGCTGCATGCGGGGGCAGGTGTCCTCAGCCTGCCTTTTGTAGGCTGAGCAAACCACCCTTATAAGTCACCACTTACTTTTATCTCCAGCTTCATACTGGACTTCTCCATTTCTGTTGTCACCTCCAGCTTAATATATCAAGAAGGTTTAGAAATCATTGTTTAAGCCTTAAGCCACTTTCTTCTTAATGGTACCATTATTTTTCTACACCCTAGGCTAAGAACTTTGGTATTTTCTTCTTCTTAACCCATTCCTCCATAAAAATCAGTCAACAATTAATTTATACTTCTGTTCTAAGTTTTGATATAAATTCTTTTCTTCCTTCATGTTGCTATTACCAGGACCCTGGGTTAGAACATGCATGATGAAACAGACTCCTGGACCATCTTCCATCAGTTTCTCCTTCTCTTTTTCCCCATGAATGACCATAAACATTTTAGTTAAAATCATTCAAACATTAGTACCAAGTCCAAACTCTTATGAGATTGCCTCATGAAATACTGTCTGATCACCCCTCTCACTCAAATCTTGCACACTTCAAATGCTTTGCTCAGGTACATAGAAAAATGCAATTTCCAAGTCTAGCCTTTCTCACTTTGACTTCTAGATTGTGGCAAAATATGCATAATATAAAACGTACCGTTTTAATAATTTGGGTAAAAATTCGGATAAATTTTTATAAAAATTGTGTAGTTCAGTGGCATTCGTACATTCATGTGCAAACATCATCACCACCCATCTTCAGAAATTCTAATTTCCCAAACTGGGACTCTGAACAATAACTCTCTGTTCCCCTCCCCCCACCTCTGACGGCCACCCTTCTCTATGACTTTGACCACTTCAGGGACCTCACATATGTGGAATCACTGCATGTGCCCTTTAGTCACTGGCTTATTTCACTTCATCCATGTTGTAGCATGTGTCAGAATTCCTTCCTTTTTAAGCCTGAGTAATACTCCACTGATGTGTACACCATATTTTGGTTATGCATTCATCTATCAAGGGACATTTGGATTGTAGCTTCTCTTCTACATACCCTACTAATGGTAAACAGACTCATCTTCCTACACCTTACGTTAGTCATATTACTGGATGGCTCAGAAGGCTTTATCGGGTTCCTTCTTATGAACAGGATCTGACAGTGTTCACAGCTTAATTCCCATAGCTCTGCACTGCCTGGGTCCTGACCTAAATGGAGAATTTTACTGTCCATCATTAATCTCCAACATTTATTCATGAAACAAGTATTTTTTGAAAGCCCGAGATGTGGTGAGCTGATGCAGCAGTCAGCCAAATGGAACTGGACTCTCACCTCATAACACCAACTTCGGAGCCAAGAGAGCCCTTTATCCGGGCCAGAACGCTCTCCTCTTTCACCCTGGAAGCTGGCTGCTTCACCCAACATGAAATTGCCAGAAAATGTTGCCAAAAGCTGATTCTCTAATGATCATTTATGAAAATTTATGAATTTTCTGAAAAACTGAGTTTTTGAAACATGTATTTTTTTGCCCTGATGTCACTGCACCTTTTCTGGATAACTGCTATTTAATATCGACTTTGTATTTGTCTGATGATTGCTCAGCAAAGTGGTTATTCATTGAATTAGTCCTTAGGGACTGATCGTTTGGAAAATCAGTTACCAAAATATTTTGAAATGTATTCTCTCCCTTACAGTAAATTATAGAGAAGGATTTTCTTTTATTTTCAGGTCTGTTCTCTCTGTTTGAACCATAATATCTTTTAATAGCTCTGTAGCCTTATTTTATGTTGTGATCAGAACCAGTAGTTTGTTGGTTAATCATGAGAAGTGGGAATCATATAAAATGATACAGATAAATCTTTTAAAATAAAGCATACCAGTGAACATTCTGTTAGCCACCCTTCTAGTGCAGGGTCTAAGCATTGTGCCTGAACATGGGCTGACTGATTATTCGTATCATCTGTCTAACATAAACCATACTCATCATGCATCACCTACGATTTTCAGTTTCATTTTTTTTTAGGACGCAGGCCCCGTAGAGGGTGGGAAACAGGCGCAGGCTGGTGGTCTGGGCACCAGGTGGAATCGAGGGGGGGCTTTGCCAGTTGATTGGGTGAAGAAGACTCGGCGGATGAACCATCTGCGAAGAGGGAGGTGAGGAGGGGATCAAAGCTCAGGCAGAGAAAGGAGTTGGGCGCTTTGTTTTGGAACAGGAGGAAACGGAGAAGATGGGTGGAAATAAAACCTGAAAGGAGGAAGAAATGGAGGTTGTGGACGATGTTTGGTGTTTCTGAAAATTGGGAAGCCATGTTGTCTTGTGAGGCTCAAGGGGCCAGGGGGAGGGGGAGATGAAGACCACGACCTGCTCTGCAGCGCTGCCATGGACACACAGCCGAGGGCAGAGCAGAGCTCCTCACTTTGTGATTCAGGTGGTCAGCGTGGCTTCGTGATTCTCTCCAGGCACCAGAACTGTCTGCACTGGGGACTGTCAGGGAGCAAGGACAGGACAGGACCGCAGAGCCTATGGGAATGTTGCTGAGCTGATGGCCAAGGGCTCAAGGCTTGTGCCAGAGGGATCCCAAGTGCTTTTGTGTTTCTGTCGTGCCTGAGGACAAAGAACACACAGGCATGCGCTCGCCCTCACATTGAACCGTGGAAGTCTGCTCCTGTCCCTCTCCAACCCCTGCTGCAGACCTGGGCTCTGGGGAAGAGGGAGGGAGTTCCCGGGTGAAGGTCCCTCTCTTTCAGTGGTTGTGGGCGCCTGCTGATGGAAGGTGATGGAATGAGGGCTTCTTCAGCCAGCCGTGGGATCCATTGCATTCAGGATGGAGAGGCAGCACGTCTGCTAGGGAAGCCAGGGGTGACATCATCCTGCTAGCTCAAGAGCCCCACGGGGGAGCCCCGGGCCTCATTTTATGGGGCTCACTGGGAGAAGCCATGGGTCTATCAGTTGCCACCTGCCATCAGCTGTTTTCTTTCCACCTGGTTCCAGCCACTCTAACACACTTATTAAAAGTTCAAACCAGCACGTACATCACCATCATAACACTGCTCACAGTTCTAGACAGAGAGGACTTCACTGACTTGAGCAGTAGTGTGGTGATCAAACGAGGGGCCCGTTACGTGGGCTCTGAGCCAAGGAAACAGTCTCCAGGGGGATTTCCTGGCATTTCCTCCTGTCACAGTTGTGGCGGGAGGCCACGTCGGGAAGGGCCGATACCCTGGGAGAAAAGGCAGGCTGGACACCTGCTGAGGTGGAGGAGGAGGTGACAAAGTAGAGGGTATGGCCAGAGGTCACGTTTAGATGCTTCTGAGGCAGTGCTGAGAGGAGAGCGCGAACTGGGGGTTCTGACCGGTGTGGTTTGGAGTCCCAGGCCCTGTGGTCTGAATAGGGGTGTTCCAGTCATACTTGCGGTTTGTTGTGAGGGTTACAGATAAGGATGCAAAGTTACTGACGTGGTGCTGGGTACTCAGGAGGGCTGAGAAGTCAGATTGGCGAGGTCATCGGCCTGAGCCCTGAGGCTGCCAGATGCCAGAGCCCAGGAGAGAAGAGCCGCTGAGCCAGACACCAAGGCCTTAGCACCGCGGGACGGGCCGAGAGGGTGCACGCTTTCTGAGGGGAGGCTCGCCAGGAAGGAGAGCAGCAGCAGTTTGGAAAAGACAATGAGGACCGAGGTCCGCCTCCCCGTGGGTGAGCCTAGACGAGTGTGCTGCCTCCCAGGCCCCAGAGGCGCTTCCACCGCCCCACCCAGGGCCAGCTCAGATGCCCATCCTACCTCTGGGTAATTGCCCCCCTCCTTTTCCTCTCTCCTCCTCCTGCCCCTCCAGCACCCTGTCCTCCTGCCCCTCCTGCCTCCTCCTCCTCCTCCCTCCTCTGCAGGCTCCTGGGTATCTGCTTTTCTTTCCTTTCAGTGATTGCTAACACTCCTCTCCTTTAGGTTTCTGATCTCAGAATCACTTATGAAGGGAGACATATTCACCTATTTACATTTCCCTTTTCTCTGTTGACCCAAAGATCGGCAAATACCATTAAAAGTTTTCTTAACTGAGGTAAAGCACAACATAAAATCTTCCATCCTAACCGTCTTGAAGTGCCCAGCTCAGGGGCGTCAAGCATGTTCACACTGCACACTCCCACCCCCACCATCCACCTCCGTGATTCTCACCTTGCAGAGCCAATGCTCTGTGTTCACTAACAGCGTCTCCCCACCTGCCGCTTCCCCAGCCTCTGCTTTCTCCCTCCGCACACCAGCAAATCCATTTTGCTTTGAGGGCTGTGGAGTCTGCACTGCAAAGGCGCCACCGAAGACGGCAAGCTGGCAGTGCGCCTCCTGCAGCAGCGCCTCCACAGCCCTGTCACTACAGGCCATCCGCTGCCAGCGCTGGAAGGGAAGGCAGCCTTCCCGTTTTTGTCCTAGGGAGGGGCAGCCGCCAGGCTGCTGAGGACCCTGCAGGTGCTTCTGCGCCCTCCCCACTGCAGCCATGAGCGCCAGGTCACAGAGGGCCCTCCTTCAGGCCAGCCTCTGCAGGACCCCATGTGGGGACCTGGGCTCCCTCCCCAAGGGCCTCTCTCCATGCTGGTCCTCCCCAGACAGGATCATGGGGATGGTTATGGATCTGGGCAGCTGGTTCACCTTCTCCGTGTGGAGGAAGGATCAAAGTTTATGAACTGCCTATTCCCACAGGGACAGACGCCACTCCTCGTGGCTCCAGCAGGCATCCCCAGGCCTGCCCTGCATCCTGTTCCCACCTGCTTCTCTTCTGTCCTCCCTCCGCCCCCCTGTCAAGCCCTCTGTCCTTCCCTTAGGGAGCTTCTCACGCCTTCTGTGGAGAGGGCTGCACTTCTCAGGCTGCAGGCTGCTGCTTGGGGGGCCCCAGAAGTGGGGGTCAGTGGTCCCTTGGTTCCTGGGACCTGCGGGGGCATGGAGGGGTGCTGAGGGCAGCTGAGCCACCCTGTCCTGGCAGACAGGATGCAGCATGGCATGGTGTTTAGTTTTCCCTCACTGTTTCACTCTGGGAGAGAAGCATGTGTGTGTGCGTGTGTGCGTGCGCGCATCCATGTGCAAGTCGTAGAGCTGCCCTGTGTTTGAAGAATAAAGCAAAACCATCGGAAGCTCAGATTTATATTCTGAAACCACAGCCTGTATGACAGCTGTACTTACGTTCAGCCTGAATTGTCTACCCCATTGCCTGTAGTGGGGCGAAAGGCACAGGCAGGCTAAGAGTTACAGCAAAACAAACTCTCGGAGGCACTTTATTCACTAGAATTTCACACATTTTATTTTGTTATTTTTACTTTCTTGCATCAGGCCTTTTAAACCCTGCAAGGAGACCAGACATTTGGGAATATTTTTTCTTCTGCTCAGTGTGGAAATAAACTCTTAGAGTGATGGCTCAGACAGGCCATTTGGGCTGCCGCTAGGAATGCTCTGGAGGCGGCAGGGAGACGAGGCCATGATCAAGGTGGCTGAGTCCAGAACTGCACTCAGCGTCTCCTGTGAGGTACAGTGGAAAGGCATGACTTGCACCCGACCCACAAGAATAGCCTGAGTTCTCTGGCCAAAGTGCTGTTCTTAGGTTTGCTCGGTTATGAGGACTAGGCCCCAGGGATGGGGCTGTGGCGGTCCTTCCTATGTACCACTGAGGGGGCTAGCATGCGTGGGTCCACAGGTGGGGCTGGGCACTGGTCAGGGCTGCTGATGTCTGCTTGGGGCATGGGAGTGGGAACATTTCCTGTGTCTCAAAAGGGCTGGTAGATGCACATCACCGGAATGCATTTCTCTTAAGCTGGACCATATTCCAGGCTACACAGAGCACATGAGGGATGCACCGTGACGCTAGACTGCCTTTAGGGTGGTGGTGCATGCACCAGGGGCAGCAATCCTGATAAATGACCCAGCATCCGGGTGTGTGGCAGGGCCTCAACTGCATTGTTCACTAGTTACAGGACTAGTTAAGTACACCATGGTGGCTAGGCACCAAATAAGGGAAAACCGGATGATGTTGAAATTCCTATTCAGTACTCTGTAACAGGAAGGTGAGTGTGGTATTGATCATCAGAAATCTGTTGGGAACTATAAACTACACCTTTACCCTCCAGTTTCTCCAAGCAAGTGCTGTCAAATTGTCTCACCCGGCCTGGAGTTGTACAGTGTGCATGCCTCCCCAACAGTTGTCAGCCATTGCTTGTTTACAAAAAGTATGAGCACCAATTGAAGGACTCTTGTTGACGTGATTTAATGGATATATCTATTAACATTCTTATGTCTAAATTCGTAGCATTTTCTTCTAAAAATAATGCTTTGCTCCACCTGCTTTCATAGTTTTATGAATTATTAGGGCTGACAGATCCCTTAGACCAAGCATTTCATTACCCCACGTGGGAGGTGAGAGAACTGCGGTCCAGAGATGCCAAGCACTCCCTCCGTGGGCACAGCTGTTAAGAGGCACAGCAGGACCTGTAATCCACCCAATATAGATCTCCCTATTCATATCACTGTGGTTGTTTATATGAAATATAGTCCTGGTCCTCACTGCAAGTTTTATTCTCTAATCAACATACTGAAACAGACCAACAACAGAACAGTCAAATGTGAGCGCCCAGAGGCACAAGGTGCTTGGGAAGAAGAGGTGCGCTCTCTGTGATATTGGGTTCAGTGATGGTTTCTTAGATACAACACTCAAAACACAAGCAAACAAAGAAAACTAGGTGAGTTGTATTTTATCAAAATAAAAATTTTGCACTTCAAGAGACACTAATAAGAAAGTGAAAACAAACTCACACACTGGGAAAAAATATTTGCACATCATACATCTGATAAAGGTGTAGCCAGAGTATAGGAACAGCTGTTACAATTTAACAATAAAGAGACAACCTCATTAAAAAATGGGTGAAACACAATTGCATCAAAAAAAATTAAATACCTAGGAATAAACCTAACCAAAGAAGTGAAAGACTTATACTCTGAAAACTACAAGTCACTCTTAAGAGAAATTAAAGGGGACACTAACAGATGGAAACTCATCCCATGCTCGTGCCTAGGAAGAATTAATATCGTTAAAATGGCCATCCTGCCCAAAGCAATATACAGATTTGATGCAATCCCTATGAAACTACCAGCAACATTCTTCAATGAACTGGAACAAATAATTCAAAAATTCATATGGAAACACCAAAGACCCCGAATAGCGAAAGCAATCCTGAGAAAGAAGAATAAAGTAGGGGGGATCTCACTCCCCAACTTCAAGCTCTACTATAAAGCCATAGTAATCAAGACAATTTGGTACTGGCACAAGAACAGAGCCACAGAGCAGTGGAACAGATTAGAGACTCCAGACATTAACCCAGACATATATGGTCAATTAATATTTGATAAAGGAGCCATGGACATACAATGGCGAAATGACAGTCTCTTCAACAGGTGGTGCTGGCAAAACTGGACAGCTACATGTAGGAGAATGAAACTGGACCATTGTCTAACCCCATATACAAAAGTAAACTCAAAATGGATCAAAGACCTGAATGTAAGCCATGAAACCATTAAACTCTTGGAAGAAAACATAGGCGAAAACCTCTTAGACATAAACATGAGTGACCTCTTCTTGAACATATCTCCCTGGGCAAGGAAAACAACAGCAAAAATGAGTAAGTGGGACTATATTAAGCTGAAAAGCTTCTGTACAACAAAAGACACCATCAATAGAACAAGAAGGATCCCTACAGTATGGGAGAATATATTTGAAAATGACACATCCGATAAAGGCTTGATGTCCAGAATATATAAGGAGCTCACACGCCTCAACAAACAAAAAACAAATAACCCAATTAAAAAATGGGCAGAGGAACTGAACAGACAGTTCTCCAAAACAGAAATACAGATGGCCAACAGACACATGAAAAGATGCTCCACATCGCTAATTATCAGAGAAATGCAAATTAAAACTACAATGAGGTATCACCTCACACCAGTAAGGATGGCTGCCATCCAAAAGACAAACAACAACAAATGTTGGCGAGGCTGTGGAGAAAGGGGAACCCTCCTACACTGCTGGTGGGAATGTAAGTTAGTTCAACCATTGTGGAAAGCAGTATGGAGGTATATCAAAATGCTCAAAACAGAATTACCATTTGACCCAGGAATTCCACTCCTAGGAATTTACCCTAAGAACGCAGCAATCAAGTTTGAGAAAGACAGATGCACCCCTATGTTCATTGCAGCACTATTTACAATAGCCAAGAATTGGAAGCAACCTAAATGTCCATCAATAGATGAATGGATAAAGAAGATGTGGTACATATACACAATGGAATACTACTCAGCCATAAGAAAAGGGCAAATCCAATCATTTGCAGCAACATGGATGGAGCTGGAGGGTATTATGCTCAGTGAAACAAGCCAAGCGGAGAAAGAGAAATACCAAATGATTTCACTTATCTGTGGAATATAAGAACAAAGGAAAAACTGAAGGAACAAAACAGCACCAGAATCACAGAACTCAACAATGGACTAACAGGTACCAAAGGGAAAGGGACTGGGGAGGATGGGTGGGTAGGGAGGGGTAAGGGGGGGAGAAGTAGGGGGGTATTAAGATTAACATGCATGGGGGGGTAGGAGAAAAGGGAGGGCTGTACAACACAGAGAAGGCTAGTAGTGATTCTACAACATTTTGCTATGCTGATGGACAGTGACTGTAAAGGGGTTTATAGTGGGGACCTGGTATAGGGGAGAGCCTAGTAAACATAATATTTGTCATGTAAGTGTAGATTAGTGATACCAAAAACAAAGCAAAAAAAAAAAAAAAAAAGGGCAGTTCCTGTGTGGTAACCTCCAACGAGTTCTACACAAGGGTATAAAGGGCATATAAAAGTGTAGGCAAAGGGTCTGTTTGTGTTTATACAGAGGATCAAAGCCTAATTGGGCTACCCCGAAAATGAACTAAGATACGATATGAAAAAGAACTTCCAACATCTGCACTCTCTGGAAGACTCATGCCAGAAGATGATCATCAAAAAACCCCAACAAAGATCCACGCACTGCTACAGCTGTAGATGCACTCATCCCACCAGTTCCTGGACTTGCCATGGGAATGAGGAAGGAGATATCTAAGCTGGCCTGTGCATACAGTAAAACAACAAATTTGACTGGATCTATACTGTTGCAACTCAACCAAGAATTTGGAGAAGTGCAAATTGTAGCGCTCCAAACTCTTACAACTACAGACTATTTACTGTTAAAAGAACATATGGCATGTGAACAGTCCCCAGGAATGGGTTGTTTTAATTTGTCTGATTTCTCTCAGACTGTTCAAGTTCAGTTGGACAATATCCATCATATCATAGATAAGTTTTCACAAATGCCTAAGGTGCCTTAATGGTTTTCTTGGTTTCACTGGAGATGGCTGGTAATTACAGATATGCTTTGGTTATGTAACTATACTCCTATTATGTTAATGTGTGTGCGCAATTTAAGTAGTAGCTTAAAACCTATATATGCTGAAGTTACTCTACAAGAAGATTTGTCAAAGAAATAATCAATCTTCCCATGTTTTCTTCCGCCTGCTACTTCTATAGCTTTTCTTCTTCCTTCCTAATTACAACCCTTAAATAGAATTCGTGCCTCATATCAAATTTACCGAGTATCATAACTCCTCCAAGTGGTAAAGATACCTCAAGACAAATGCTGGGCATAGAAGCCACAGGGCATAAATATGCAAAGAAGTAAAAAGCTAACCTTTTCAAACAATAAGGCTTCCCTCTCACTTACCAACTTGACATTTCCCTGTATGGCCCCGGAAGATGACTGGTTAGCCAGAGACGGGTAAGATTCCTCAAGGGAGGGACAACCTAAGACAGGCACAGTCGCAGGGGGGCCATCAGGTGAGAAATTGGGGATCAACAGAGGTGAGGCTTAGAACCTCACCCCCCCTGTTCTGAGAGAAATCTTCTGCATACGTGGATGTTTTATTGCCCTTGTCTAGCTTGGATTAACACATAGTCTACAGGCACACACCTGATCATCTACATTGGCTCTCTTACAACACTAAACTATGTTTTCTACCTTTATCTTGCATCTACCTACCACTTCAGCATTTTATTAAAAATAATAATAATAAAGAGAGAAATGTGGTATCCACATATAAATCAAGTATAAAAACCAAATGAGTATTCATATTTGAACTGACTGTTTATAGTTCATAATGCATGAGCAAAACCGAAAGTTTCTGTGATGACTGCCCTTGTACTGTTCACCATGTAACTTATTCATTATGTAAGAATTTGTTCTCCATGTAAGAACTTGTTTGTTATGCCTCAGAAGATTGGAGACTGACGAAAATTAGGCTTGGGATGGATTAATGATTGTGCATTGAGCACTGACTCCCCTATACAGAATTTTATTGTCGTTAACAACCATTTGATCAATAAATATGAGAGATGCCCTCACAAAAAAAAAAAAAAAAAAAAAGGACACACTTCCAATGGTAAAATAAATAAGTAACCGGGATGTAATGTATAGCATAAGGAATATAGTCAAGATATTGTAACAGCTTGGTAGGGTGATAGCTGGAACCTAGAATTATGTATATAAATGTTCTACCACTGTGTTGTACACTTGAAACTAATGTAATGTAATACTGTGCGTCAACTACCCTTCAATAAAAAATAATTATTAAAAAAAAAAAAAAATGGGTGAAACATTTGAAAAGACATTTCTCCAAAGAAGAATACAAATGACCAATGAGCACATAAAAAGATGTTTAAAATCATAGACATTAGGAAAATGCAAATCAAAACTACAGTGTAATACCACCTAATACCCAATGGAATGGTTAAAATAAAAAAGACAAGTGTTGGTGAGCACATGAGAAGCTGGGGATATAACTGTTGTGGCCACTTTGGAAAACAGTCTGATAGTTCCTCAAAAATGTAAACAGAGTTACTGTATACAACTCAGTAATTCCACTCCTAGGTATATACCCAAGAGAACTGAAAACACATGTCCACACAAAAACTTGTACATGAATGTTTACAACAGCATTATTCAGAAGCAAAAAGGTGGAAACCAACAATTGTCCATCAACTGATGAACAGATAAATAAAATGCTGTATATCCATACAATGAAATATGCAGCTAATAAAAAGGCACTAGTAACTGATAGATGCTCTACAAGATGGGTGAACCTTGGATGACCTAAGGTAAAGTTAAAAAGTCTCCTTCTAACTTTAGAAACGTGACTTCCTGTACAGTCTGGCCAGTGGAGTTTTGGGCTGTTAAGTTTCACCAGGCAGTTTCTCAGCGAGCCCCAAGCCAACCATCTGTGAACTACAGGACAACAGGAAGCATGTAGGGGAGATGTTGCTTTCAGGGGAAAGCCCCCCGTCAGGCCCTCCCCTCAATCTGCTTTGTGTGCAACTTCTGTTGTCCATTTGGGCTGTTCCCAGGCCATGGCACAGTGATCAGGGATTTGCTGGGTGCCCATCATGGCAGGCATCTGGGAGAGACCAGAGCACAGGCCCCAGAGCTGCCTGCACACATAGTTAAGTACAGTTGTGATGGCAGCCTCATGAAGCATGGGGTGCTTGCAGGGCAAACAAACCACAGAATCTCACCTGGGCTGGCAACCAGAGAAGGTTCTGGAAGGAGTGCAGTTTTAGCTGAGAGGAGGGACTTCAGGTGAAGAGTGGGAGGGGCATATCTGGTGGGGGGACTGGCATTGGGAACTGTCTGACGGGGGCAAGGATTTAAGGGAACCCTGGAGCCCTGAGGTGCGGCGGGAGGTGCTGGGTGCCGGGTAGAGGGCGAGGATCGCCATGAGGCCAAGCTGGAGGACGAAGCCACGAGGGAGCCACTGAGAAGGGCTGAGCCCAGGGGGATCTTCAAGAGCAACCTTGGGGGTGCAGCGCAGCACAGACGGGGGCCAGGAGCCTGGGGGAGGCCAGGAGCCTGGGGGAGGCCAGTCAGGTGATGCTGGAGGCCCAGGGGACAGGGCTGAGACGGGTGACTGATGAAGGGAGTCAGCCGAGCCGAGAGAAAATTCGGAGGTGGAGTCAACAAAACGCTTATGAAGTGATAAATGATGTAACTTACAGATGCCGATAAGAACACACAGGTAGCTTTACTAAAAATAATCCACACGAAATAGTGTCAGAAAGCGAATGACAGAACATGGTCTGACCAGGGGGTGCAGTGTGAAACAAGACTGCAGTGTGAAGCAAGGCCGGCCACAGTCAGGAATTCCTGGTGTTCTTTTAAAAGCACTTATTCCTCCAAAACTGTCATGACAGTGTTTTTCAAAAAGTTGGCTTGCTCCTTATCAAATTACATAAGATTTGTTACATAAAATTTGTGTCTGTTTCCCACGTTGCCAGGGGTTGGAGATAGTGACATGTCTTAGGGGTTAGAGGAAAGAGTGTGGTTTGAAAGGAAGTCTCAGAGGCGGGCCTGGTTCTGTCGTGGCCGCCCGGGTAGGTGATTCAGAATGCTGTCCCAGCGAGGCGCTCAGCGACGAGGCAGGCGGCGGGCAGGGTCTGCGATCCACTCCCGCCTGGCTGCCTTACAGAGGTCTCTCGGCTGGAGCATTTGGGCTGCCTGGAATACGGCCTCCACACAACCCTTAGACTATTTACAAGTGCATTCTCTAACACACAAGCACACTTTTATGGCATCTGGAGCATTTTGCTGAATGACTTGGTAATGCACTGCTGACCTGACTGCACATTGCCAGGTTTAGATTCTAGGAGAAAACAGCAAGCGGTAAGTTCAGCTGCAGGTCAGAGAGTAGTTAGGCCACAACCACTTACCAAGCCCTGGCTCCGGCCGGGGGGGAACAGTGCGCACATTCGACAGAGACGCCCTAGCCATGTGCTTTTGTCACTGATGGCCACACACTGGGAACGTGCTGTTACCACATCATAAACATTATTAATATCAGAAAGAAGATGGGGATAGCCAAGGATTGGCATGCAAAACTGATAGAACTGTCCCAGGACAGTCTTAGTATTTTCTGAACATTTATGAGCTGTAGGAGGTCAGTGCAGCTTGTAAAAAGCAGAGGTGATGAGAAACATTCACCAAAGTGTATCAATTTTTCTGCAAATTGGGCGCATCCTACATGTTTTAGGCTCTTGGTGATGGGATAAATTTGAGAGGACATAAAATGTTCTCTGACAAATCGCTTTCTGAGAGTCAGGAGTTCATACATTACTTCACAAGGATAAAAGACTCAGAGCTTTTCAAATTATGATCACATTTAACACTTAAAGTTCTTGTCTAGTTCGTCCAGTTTTACTTTTAAGAGGGAGGGAGAATTATATGTCAATTATACTTCAGGAAGAAAAAAGGAGTGAGGAAGGATTACAAATTGTAGGCATGTTAAATATATAAAACCTTAATTTTAAATGGTGGCTGTCAGCAAATTTGCCCTCAATGAGACAAAAATTTAAAAAGGTTCATAGTGGACATGCCAGGCATTGCTTGCATACCCACAGTCCCTAAATAGACTATCTGGACTCTGTAGGGCTCTTCCCCTCACACCCGGGCACATCTCCAGTGTCAGCCGACCAGTCACCAGGACGTGTGTGCACTGGCACTATGGGCCTTAGGACCCGCAGACGGAGAGCGGAGCCCCAGCCAGCTTGAGGCTCACGGGGCAGACGTGGGGCCGAGGCAGCTGCTTCAGTCAGGTGCCAGCTGAAGCGACAAGGAGGCCCTTTGTTAAGGAAAGAGTGAAACGGGAGGAGAGATGTACAGACAGGGAGAGAGCAGCACCCCAAGTCCCGGTAGTTGCTGAGCCAGGTCCAGCCCATTTCCCTTTAACAGAAACCAGCCTTTTCCTTGTGGTAACCTGAATGCAGCTCAATGCAAGGATAGTCTTTGTCTCCCACATCTGCCTCTGTTTGGTGGGTGATTAACACCTGCAGCAGGAGAGACCCCTCTGGATAAAGTGAAGGTTCCTGTGGCCAGGATTCTCACCTGGCCCTGGTCAGCTAGCTCACTACACACATGTGAGCAATGCGTTGTTATTGACTCTACATAAAGAGCCCCGCCCGGTGCTCTGGGCGACATGGTGGTATGGCTGCAAGGCTGCAGGAGAGCAGAGCAGAGGCTGGAGTGGTGGCAGCACTGAGGACAGAGGCCCAGAGAACAGCTGTGCAGGCAGAGAGGCCGGCCCAGAGGCAGAGATCACTGGCTGCCTGCAGACTCGCGCTGAGTGGACGGGATTCTAGTGACTGACCTACCACCATGGGAGTAAAGTTGGGTATAAACCCTTTCACCCCAAGAATGTTCCATTGTCATCTTTCGGTCTCACTGAATCCAGAGTGAACTTGCCCAGGGCTGAAACCCACTGGCAAGACACTGCGAATCATGGTTATCTAAGAAATTAGGCTTTAAAACTGAAGATTTTAAACATCACTACTTCCTTGTTCAGTCCTGCCTATTTGGGCCACTGACATTACTTCTGTTTCTCCAGGGCATACTTGCCAGTGGAAAAGATGTGTCTCATCCGTGGTGAGATTTCCTTAAAAGAAAATACTATAACCATTGCAGCTGTTTCTTTGGCCACAGACAGAACAAGCACACAGCCCACTTTTGCCCTCTTTGGCTTGCATGGAAGAAAACGGGAGGTGTGCACCAAGCTCCCCTGGGCCCGCGTGCCTGATGGCAGGAGGCATTGCGCGGGCGTTGAGTCAGCAACATGCTTCTTGCTGAGCTCAAGTTGCCTGTAAACCCCCACGCTTTCCAGCAAATACTATTTTGGATGTCAGAGTGCACGGAGCTGTTCTCTAGGGTTTGGCTAAATTTGACTCTGTGAGAGAATAAAATGGAATTCTAAATGTGGTGACCCCAACAGAGATGTGGTGCGAGACGAGCTTTCCACTTGTGCCAGGTAGGTCTGTTCGAATCTCACACAGATATGAGAGATGCCAGATGGAATGTTGACTTGCCCAAACACAAAGAAGTAATCTAGGTTTTATTTTAAATAGGCATTGGAGTCTTGGTAATCCAAAGTCTTAATTTCGGGAGGAGTGTGGGGGAATGGCAGAGGACGGGTGCTGGGTGGCCCTCTGGTGAAGGGTGGGGAGGCGTGGGGCTTCCTGTGATCCAAGAGTTGCTTTGGACAAAGGAGCGAGAACTCTTGAGTCCAGGTCTTCCCAGGCATCTGTAGCTGGATCTAAAGAGCTGCCAAGTGCTGTGATTTGGGCCGGTGGTTCCTTCTCTGACAGGCAGATGATGAGCAAACTTTAAAGATTAAAGCATAAGCTGACTGCGGTGTTTAAACACTGACCCAGTTTCAGCACTGACCTAATCAGGGTGGCCTGGGAGAAGGGGTTTGGGGAGCAATTTGGAAGAAATAGGTCAGAAGGATTTCCCAGCTCTTCTCTGGCAGACACAACGGGCCTTTGCCTTCTTTGTGCAAAGCCCAGGGGCTGCAGCAAGAATTTACCCCAAACGCCCCTCTAAGCAGCTGACTCTTACCCAAGGGGGTTCCTGTGCTGCTGGGTCTTTCTCTCGGTTTGAGGAGGACATGCAGGGGGTCCATTCAGTCAGTGCTCATTAAGCACATAGTAATTCCAGGTACTGTGTAGATGGCCGAGGATACAGCAGTGAATGAAACAAAGTCTCTGTTCTCAAGGAGCCTCTTTACTAGCGGCCAAAGCTTGAGTTCAAACCCAACTCCACTAGCTTTTAGCTTGTGTGTTATGAAGACTTTAATGAGTTAATCTCTCTCTACCTTTGGTTTCTGTTTCTGTAAAGTGGAGTGACAAAATTGTACCTCCTTTCCGAGGTGGTTCTGAGGTTTAAATGAGGTAATACATGCAAAGAGCTTACAATGGTAGATGGATTCTACTCAGGACAAAACATTAGCAACACCTATCACCTGAGCTCTGGCTGCTTCACAAGGACTGGGCAGAGCAAATAGGCATCCACACTTCTGGTTAGCATGGGGCAGGTGTTTTCATGAGACCCTCTGCTGCAGGTGGCTGCTGGGCATGGGCTTCAGAACCTGTGAAAAGCACAGGGACCAGAAGCCATCTTTTAAGTGAGTCTTAGCCTTTTAAATAGATGCCTATGTGGAAATGTATAGAAATCGACTGGCTTCTTCCTACACGATGTATGTAGACCAGAGGTCCTGCTTGGAATTAGTAGATATTATGAAAAATTTGGGTTCCTTTAGGGAAGGAAGTGCTGCCCTTGCCCCTGTGGAAGACTTGCTATGTGGATTTGCTGGTGGGCCAGGCGGTGTTTGATACTACGCTTCCACCTTGCACAGAGGAGAGTGCCTCCGTGATTGTTTTTGTATGAAATCTTGGAGTTATGTGATTTCCAATCCTGGTGTTAATGTAAATCTGGTTGTTTGAGCTGACACATCACTTCATTACCTCCCAGCTCAGTTTCTTTACCTGCAAAACAGAGGAAGCTGGTTGGAGCAGGATGCCCCTGGGAAGCGGTTCCACATGAATGGGCCATATAGCTAGGATGCCTGGGATACTGTACAGAGATGCTAGGTGCATGTGTCTGACTTCATGGTGGCACTCATACCTGGAGAAGATTCTGACAGGCAATGCTGGTTCTGTATGCTTACAGACACAACAGTCTTGAAATAGATTGTTTCTCCCAGTGACTTCTAGCTGTTGTGGTCGGTGCCTCTGAAATGTCCATATATGATTCTGGAGAAAATGGGTACATGTTCTTTCTTTTTGGAGCAAAGGGTTTTTGGAACAGGGACAGTGTTACTGATGAAAATGTTGTATTGTGTCTCATGATAATTCATTTATTACTTTCTTGACCTTGTGTCTTTCAGGGAGTGTCAAAACCCATATGGTGCTTTCTGAGCCCTACAATTTTGTATTTTAGTCTGATTTAGCTGACAGGTGTTAAAACACAGACACAGACAGATAATTCCCCAGTGACAACACAGATGCAAAGACCGAGAAGGGCAGTTCTCCAGCTTGAGGATGGGTTATATCGTCCACATTTTTTCTGCTGAGAGCCCTTGCATTCTAATACGGCTTAGGTTAGAGGAAACTGAGTTCTCCTTCCTTGTGGCTGATCAGTCTCCATCAATAGCCCTTAGAAAATATGCAGATCTGGGGCTCAGAAGACTATTGGGAATGGGAATATTAGCAGTAATGCTGGGCTCAAGTCTCTTACGGTCAACACAGCCCTGAGCAACTTTTGGCTCTGAAGAGAAAAGAAAACTTAGATCTGCAGGGAACTCCCCTCGGCGCTCCCTCAGTCCTGTTACGGATCAGAGAATATGAGCCCCATAGTGACTTTATCTCGGTCAGGACGACACCAGCAGAGCCAGGACGAGTACCAGGTCTCTGGATTCCACACTGGGTCTTTCCCCAGGGGTCCTGCGCCTTTGCGCATTCTCTGCCTGTCGTCTCGCCTCCCCACCAGCTGATGGTAGAATTGGGGAAGGTCTGGCTTGGCATGTCTTGGGTGTGCCTCCTCTCGGCCCATCCTCTCGGGGAACGTGACCCACAAACGCGGTTGGTTTGGCCGTGAAAAAGCTTGAAACTGAGTTGATAAGGAAACCGAGGCTCAGAGAGGGGGTGTAACTTGCTCAAGTTTCCACAGCAAGTCAGGAAGCCAATAACAGTATTTATCAAGCAGATGGGTAGATGGTGCTGGGGCTTTGAGCAGGAATGAGACATGGTTCTTAACCAGAGAACCTCTGCCCCATAGCAGGCCAGGTGAAGAGGAAGTCACAGTGACAGGCGTGCCTGGGAGGTGCGGGGTCCTGCTGGGGAACTTAACCTGGCCCTTGGGACGTTGGTGGAGAGTTCAAAGCCAGGCAAAGATACCTCTGAGGTGATCTGCTTTCTTACCCTATTTAGAAGTTTGGATCAATTTAAAAATTCTCTTTATGAAAGGTTGTTTTGGTGCTTTTAAAATATTTCCATCATTATTCGGTTACTGCACTGGAACATCTGCTCAAAGTATGGCTTGCCGCTCTGGGAGAGACCCAGGCGGGTGCCGGCCGGTTCTTGGGGCTCGTGGGGGAGCGGAGGCCCCCCGCCCCTGGGGGAGAGCCGCTCCCTCCAGGGCTTCTGGTTTTCTCTAGAAAAACGGCAAAAACTCCACTCGGGTTTGCGACGCTTGCCAGTGGCCTGTGCTTGCCTAGGCTGCAGTCAGATGGCCTGGCGCGATGGCCCCTCGGGGCCCGCAGGCCCCTTTCCTCCGTGTTCTGTGTCTCGGGCTCGGGAACTTTCCGAGTGCAGCCGTTTTCCTCGCTGGGAGGCGGTGCATCGGGCCTTGCCTGGAGTCGCGCTCCCCCGCCCGCTTCTGCTGCAGGCCCGCCTCCCGGCCGCTGCGCCCCCACCTCCGGCAGGCCCCTCCCTTGTGTGCACCTGCACACGCCTCTGTACTCAGAACGTTTTGTGTTCCTGTCTTTTTCATTATGTGCAGCCTCTCTCCTCCTCTGGGTCACAAATGCCCTGAAAAGAGGGCTTGGGGCTCCTATTTCCTGTAGGGCTTAGATTACTGAGAGCTCAGTCGCCCAGTGCCTGGGCAGGCGGGACCCTGGCACTTCCGAGGCAGTGGGGAGACCAGGAGGGGAGGCTCCGTGCCAGGAGCACAGGGAAGCAGTCGCTGGAGGTGGGGAGATGCTGTCCGCTGTGCGGCTCAGGCTCCGGCGGGTTGGTCTGTGCTGTGTGGACGCACAGCACCTCCTCACCTGCGATCTGGTGCTGTGATCTCTTGGGCAGGTCCTGAACAGTGTGGATCATTAGGACCCGTCCTGGGGTCCTGCTCTCAGACTTGCCGAGTAAGTGGAGACCAGGAAATGTCCCTCAGGCTTTCCTGAGCTGGGTTGGACCCTGACCCGCCAGGTCCAGTCCTGCTCCTCGCAAGGGGGACAGACAGTGCTGGGCGACCCTGATGACAGAGTGCAGGCGCTGGAGAGGAGGCCCTTCAATAAGAAAACAAAAAAAAGTCTTGAAAAAGTTTTAATATTCGATATATGTATGTATGATAGCTGATACCCATATGTAAGTGCATCAACATATATAACAGCATGGGGGTTGACATTTTTGACGGAACCTCAAAACTTGGTGGGATTTCATTATACTTATTTTAGGGTTTAAGGGTTGTTTGTAATTTCAGTCACAGCTAGGGGGTGGGCACAACACCCTCTTCTTTGCTCAAGGCCTGGAAGCCCTTCGGTCACTGATGTGGGAGCTGGCCCTCTGTCCCCCTCCCAGAGGCGTGCCTGCCGCCCCTTCTGGCCTGTCACTGCCCTCTCTTTGTTTCCTATGGTGAAGAGGCGTGAGTGTCCCAGCCCAGCACGGCCGCCCAGCCGCCACTGGGACACTGTCTGCACTCAAGAAAGGGTGGTGCTTGATGCAGAGGCTGTGGGGAGGGAATGCTTACTTACTGAGGTAGAGGGTCTCAACTTGTTTATTGACAGCAGAGCAAATTATTGCCACCTTTTGTGGGCATTAAATTCCCTTCTGGGCATATACCTCCAAAGAACGGCTCAAAGAGGTATTTCCACACTCATGCACAGCAGCATTATTCACAATAGCCACAGTGGAGGGGGAGACAACCTAAGTGTCCATGGATAGACGAATGGATAAGTAAAATGGGGTGAATCTGTACACATATACAGGAATGTTGTTCACCTACAACATGAATGAGTCTCCGGGACATTATGCTGAGTGAAATAAGCCAGTTGCAAAAAAACAAAATACTTTATAATTCCTCTCATATGAGAAGTTGAGAATAGACAATATCATAGAGACAGAACATAGAATGGTGGGTGCCAGGAGCAGGGTGGTGGGTGGAGAATGGGACATTATTGTTTAATGGGTAGAGAATTTCAGTTTTGCAAGATGAAAAGAATTCTGGATATTGGTGGCACATGATGTGAATATACTTAACACTACTGAATGGTATATTCAAAATAGTTAAGATGGTAAGTTTTATATAATGTGTATTTTGTCACAATTAAAAACAAAGAAACAAACTCTAAAGCCCAGGTTATACTGCAGACCAAGTAAATCAGCATCTCTGGGTGAACCTCCACATATCTGGGTTCAAACCATTTCCCCAGGTGAACCAAGGAGGAGAAAGAAGCACAGGACTGAGGGCAGGTGACCCCATGCCAAGGTCACAGCTGGGATCCAGGGGTGCAGTGAGAAGGGCGGGAGTCACAGGAAGCGAACAAATCAGATGGATGGCTTGAGGGGAGAAACGTCGGTGTTCAGCCATAGCCGAGGTCCAGGGAAGAAGATAAAGGGTGAATCAAAGACGTTCGTGGGGTCTTAGGCTAAACTGTGGATTTGTGGGAAGTAGAATATTTGTGGGGAGGTGTTTGGGGTGATTTACTTGATGATTTGGTAATGTAGTGGGGTGTAAATTTCTCATGAGCAGCTGAAAATTTTCATATTCAAAAGAATTCATCCATTTCTCCCATAGAAGCCAGAGTTCCATTGGAACTGTTTTTTAAATAAGAGCAAAAGCAGAAAACTTGCCCAGTGGATCTTACATCTTCAGGAGCCAGTGACATGCCCACCATTTCAGACTTGGGGCACAGCTGTGGTGTGGGGCGTGGGCGGGAGGCAGCCCTCCACCTGCTGTTCTCAGCCTGCTTTCTCAGGGCCCCCATGTGTGGCTGGCCAGTTCGCTCCGACTTTCTACAATAAGGCAACAGAAACTTCCCATGGTAGCTTTTCAAATTTTTAAAACAAACTGAATGAAGAGAACAGTATTTAATAAAGAAAAATAAACCTTGAATGATAATATTTCAGGAAGGAGAAATTTTGGATGAGAAAGGCCGATCGTCTTGGGTCTCCGGGAAGCACTTCTGCGCACAGTCCTGGTGGCATGTTGAGACCAACATGAGAAGTGACTCAGTGGCTCATGTGCACCCAGACAGTGAATGGGCACCAGGGGCAGGCCATGGCGGTCGTGGGAAAAATGTCACAAAAGGGACACTAAGTGCATCATCTTCATGTATCACTGAGTCTTGTTTTCTGATCAAAACAGAGCCGTGCCTCTCTTGCTCACAAAGCAGTATTCAGTAGACGGAGGGTTCCAGGGAACTCTGAGAACTTTCCCCAAAGTGGACTCAGAGATGCCGGCACCCCTGTGCCTGCCAGCGTGGGCCATAACTTTATGCCACGGTGTGTTTATTGTGGACAGTATATGGAGGAAAGCACAGGTGCTCATAGAAACTCCGACCCATCTGGGACAGACATGGAACCACAGTGCTGAGCCCTCTGCTCTCTGTCTAGTTCAGTGGCTGTCAAGTAGAGGTAGTTGAATGGATGAAAGCCCAGCAGAAATAGCACCTGTGTGAGTGACTGAGTGGCTGTGTGTTTGCTGCGCTGACTGTGTAGGGTGGTGTGTTGAAGGGAGACCTGGGAGGCCTGGATTCAGCCCCATGTTGTCACTCTGTGGCTCTGTGACACCGGCCCACACCTGGCTTCCCTCGGCTCATCTCTCACTTGTGAAGCGGGGACAGTGAAGCCACCTATCCTGCTCCAGTGGCCGTTGTTTGCATTAAATGAGATAAAGGGCACAAAAGTATTTGAAAACTCTGTGGTGCTACAAATGCAGAGAACAATCATTTTGAAAGCACGTGGTTTTGAAGAGGATTATATGAATTAATGTATATTGATCAAGACGTGTGTCTCATTAGACAAAAACTGAAAGTAAAACATACTTTAGGATGTGAAAATAAACTTAGCAACTTGTGTAACACTAATTTCAAGTAGTAAATTTGTAAAAGAAAAAAGAAAAGAAAAATTGAGATGTGAAAAACGTTCAACTGTTGTCTCTGGCTTATTCCCAAAGCCCAACATTTTTACAATTCTCCCTAAGAAATTTGTAAAACTGTTAAAACCCATCATATCCATGAACAAATACTGAGTTCCTGCCATGTGTCAGGTACTGTTAGGCACCAGGTACCAGGGGTATGTTTCTCTGCTTTTCTTCGAGTGATCATTGGTTTATTTGGCTTGTGGCTACTAGTCACTGCAGGTGTGTGTGTGCATGTGCATGCATGTGTGTCTTTCCTATCACAGCAGTCCCACTAGTGTGGCAAAGTATATACACTTACTTATATGACAAATGCCTGTTGATGTGTTAACAGCCTTAACATATATAGGGTCACCAGGAGCTATGTACCTGTTTTCCTATATCTAATCCTTCTCTGATGTATATTCTTGAATAGCCATTGGACATAAGTTTAATTTATGTGGATGAATAAAGTTTCTGTTACTGTATTCTCTTCAAAATGCACAGTCTTGTTACAGTACAGAAAGGTAAACTGACCTCTTAATTTGACTTTGGCTGAAATGAATCATGCTTAAACATCTTGTAGTTGTTTATAAAGTTTGGCTTCTCTGTAGTGTGTTAGAGAACCTGTTTAAACGTTGACCATAAATTTGGTGAAAATGACAAGCATCTTTCAGTCTTTGATTCTGTTCATTTTACCCCAAGTACAGCTTTATCCATAATAATGAGAGGGCAAATGACTACCTCTGTTTTAAACCAGTATGCCCTTGCACAGTAATTTTCTTATTACATTTTGCAAGTGCCATAATCTGGGCAAAGGCACTGATAAAAGTCAGAGATGTAGCAAGAAAGAGTGAGTAAACGTTCTTAGTTCAGATGCATTTGCTGCTTATGTACTTAAAAAAACTAAATAGGAAAATCTTACTCAGCTTGGTAGAAAAACAGAGTAGAGATTACCACTTGGGGACTTTGTGATATTTTGCCTGTGTGCCATTTGTCAGAAGGCAATTTATCTAAAACTGAAGAAGGCTATGGTTTGGCTGACTAAACTGTGGAGTGACACAAGTGGTACATAGCGGTAGAAATGCTCAGGGGAATTTTCGGGGTGCTTAAGTCAAGTGTTTGTTCTGTGTGGGTGTAAAGAGTAGGCGTGTCCCTCTGCCTCTCTTTTCGCACAGTTTTCAAAACTGTGAAAGTTGCTGACATTTTGCACCACACGCTGGACTGTTAAATTGCATTCTACGTGGTCTCTTGTAAATATGCCCTGTTGGGGAAACTTGCTTGTGCCCAGCATGCTTCTTTCCCATAGGCCTCTCCTCATTTCAAACCGCACAGAGATTTGGAGTCCAGGGCTCTCTAACTGGAGAGTGATTTGGGTGAGAACTCTGGAACTGACTTATTTTCATCAGGTGTTTGGCAAAAGGAGGTTTGTACAGAAATCCAGGAAAGCAGTCTCTGAAAGCCAGACAAAAATCCTCCCTCCCACCGCTTGCCACAATGCCTGAAATTCTGCCCGGAAGGTATTTCTTCCTCCCTGGCCCTGGGATTTGAATCCCTAGGTACGTTAGTGGGGCCAGTTAGTCAAACTCACTTTTATCTTGTGGGTAAAGTGGGGCTACTGATAATGCTCGGTAATGAGCAGAACGATCGGTACAGGTAAATGACACCTACTGATGCGTACACTGGGGCTGCTGGTAGTCCCCGGAGGTAGTCTGTGGTACCACATGAGGCTTGCCAGTCAGAAGCTGGGTGTGATGCCCAGCAGTGGTGGTTCCATTGTCACCCCTTCTCCTTCTGTCAGGGGGCGAGGCAGGGCACAGGCCATTAATGTAGTGGGATTTCTCTTCCCAGCTGCTCTGAAGGGTGGCTTGGGGCTTCCCGGCCTAAGAGGGCTTCTTGGAAGGGCTCATAAGAAAGACCCCCAGTGAGATGCCCACCGGGGAGGAGGAGGGCCCCGCACATGCTATGCTCACTTGCCGGGTGCTTTGGTTTTGTGAAGCACTAAGTCACCTACATTTGTTTCCACAATATGTGGGTGAATTGGCACGGGAGGTTTCCCTCTCCTACAGGTAAGGAAGTTGGAAGGCAGGCAGGTAGAGGAGCTCATCTTTGCCACACAGGTTAGTGGTACAAGTGGGAAAAGACCCAGGTCCCAGCTCCTGAGCACGTCACCCTCTTTATTAGGCAACTTTCTCAGGTTTGTGTGAGGAAACCTGGGTCCCTGCTGATGAGCCTTATGGGGGCCCTGAAGACAGCGGGGGAGCCGTGATGGACAGACAAGGACCGGTGTTCACTTCCTGGCCATGGACGGAGGTTCCTTCCAGATCACTGGCAGGGAGCTCTCCTCTAGCCTGCAGTCTTGCCTAACAGTACCTCTGCCTGACTCCCGAGTCCAGTGGCTTTTCTGAAAGGAAGGAGAGGAGATGCCAGCATAGCCAATGAGAAATGGTGGGAAAATGTGATGCTGAGGCCTTTCTATCACCTTCCCAATTCCCTCCCTCGTTTTGTTCATTTTCTTGATACAAAATAATTCCAGGAAATCAGAGAGGGATTCTATAGGTGTTAAGCCTTCATGTCGTGATTTTTAACTACAAAGCTCTATTGGATTTCCTAATGGTTTTGGGCAGCTGCAAAATTCAATTTTACACGTAAAAGGGTTTACTGAGGGTCGTGTAATTCCAAAATCATCAGCATACAGATCATCTGACCATGTGTGAAAAATTCAATAACAATAAAGACAATTCTCTGGGAAAGTAAAAAAAAAAAAAAAAAAAAGAGATATACAGGTCTTTGACCAGAAGTAAAGATTTGGAACATTTCTTTATGCACAGAGAATCTCCGGTAGGCAAACCTGGGTTCATGTTAGCTATCATAAGGTAATTGGAGTATTTATAATTTATTAATTTATCTATTTTTTTAAATGAAGAAGAATTAAGGTGGTTTAGGTAAGAACACAAACACACCAAAACCAAAACAGACGAACTCAAGCAAACATCTGGAAAGAAAAAAGGGAAAAAGAGAGGGTAATAGAACAGCAGGGAGAGCCCCTGGCCGAGGACAGACAGACAGAATGCGTATCAGCTCTTGAACGTCCTGGTGGCCCGAGGCAAGATGGTGCCAGGTCCGGTGGGGAGCTCTCCTTGTCCTCTCTAGTATCAGAGTGCCTGTTTAGTTCATTCCTTCATTTATTCACTCACTAATTACCGCATTCCGATGGAAGTTACTTGGTCTGCCTTGTGTGATGCAGCACTATGCTGAGCCCCAGAAACAGCAGCGAACATGGCTCAGGGATCTGCCTGAATGGAGCTATCTTTGCTTGGGAAGGCAGGTACACAATTACGACCCTGTGCGGAGGTGTGCCAGATGTGCAGAGAGGGATGGGAGCGTCCAGCAGGTGCACCTAACCGGGAGTGGAGGCAGGGAGATTTCTATTACCCACAAAAATGTTTTGAACAACCCCAGCTTCCCAGGAATATAATAGCTTGTTGTGGGATTTCAAGACTAGTTTTCAAAAGGAGAGTCTGATTTAGTCCCACATGACTTTAAAGTTAATTAATTAAACCAAAGTTGGCAAGCACTTTCTAAGTGCCAGGTGCTCTATTGGTCTGTATTTGGTGATTTATGGCTTGAAATAGGATCTACATTATTTGATATTTTCCTTAGCATGAGATTTCCTTCCTGGTTCTAGGTCCCTTTGCTGTCTTTTCAGATACCTTTAATATGAGAGCTTGGCCTGGTCATAAAAACTCCGTATGTATTATTTTACCCAGACTTGAATGAGAAAATAGGATGACATAATGAATCAGAATATTAATGCTCTGAGGGTCCTTCGGAGAATTTAAGTTTTTAATGAAATTTGAAATACAGAGTGGATGATACAAAGCTGAATAGCTTTGGTTCGAAAAACATTAGTATATGGTACATGTAAAATATTTTTGCCAAACCATCAAAAGAGCTCTGGATTTTATAGTGTAGAGAATTCCTTTAAGGCTGGGGTGGGAGCGTATCTGTGTGCCTTTGCGCAGGTTACCCGAACCCTCTGTGTTACCACTTCCTCATCACTAAACAGAGGCTGATAAGAGCACTTATCTCGTGGGGCTATTGTGAGGATTAAATGAAGTAATGGAAGTAAAGTGTCCAGAACAATGGCCAATGGCTCTCAGCAGAATTATATTATTTATCTCACTAAGAGGTGCTCCTTTACTGCAGGTGCTTTTCACCGATTTTCTTGTTTTTACTTATGTATCTCCAGTACTTGAAAAGTGCCTGGCATGGCAGTTGCTCAATAAATACTTGTTGATGAAAAAATATATGACAGTTCTGTTAGTCAAACAGGAGGATGAAAAAGCTGGGATAAAGTTTTGACACTTATTGAAGCTGGGTGGCAGGTGCATGGAAGTCTATTAGCTGAGCCTCTCTACTTTTTTATATGTCCGGGAAGTTGTTATAATAAAAGATTAGAAAACGACTATATTGATGTAATCATTGGAGATAACTAGGGATTAAAAACATCTTTTTATCCCTTTCGTTAAGGCTTAAGAAAGTGAAAAGACATCTTTTGTTACTAAACACTACTGCAATGCAATTGGTGACCTGGTCCCCAAAAGATGTTTGCTTCTGTTTCAAGGACTCAGAAGGCAAGCAAGAATTCCAATAAGAGTTAGCACAGCTGAGGTGCCAACCAGCACTGTTCTTCTGTGTCATCACCCTGTCATCACACCCCCAGAGCCTGGGGAGCCTTGGAGGGGAATCTGTCCACCTCTTCCAGAGGCAGCTTGGCAGCTCGGTCAGCTGCCAGTGTTGCCCACTCCCTGCCGGCAGCTCCCCTTGCTCCAGGCCAGAGCTCGTGACCCCACATGTGCCTTCTCCACACACTCCTCTGCCCTGACGCTGCTGTCCCTGCAGACCCTGCCTACGGGTCGTTCCTCTAAACCTCTGCCCGGCTCACTTTCGTGGGTTCTCCTGACTGTCCTTTCTCATCCTGCCCTGCAGGTGCAGTAACAGCCCCAGGATGCGCACCTCCACCCCCAGTTGCTCCTTGTGGGACGCAGCCTCAGGGAGCTGTCCTTGGCGTCTCCCATGACAGCTGGAGTGGGAGGGCTTCCCTCTGCAGGAGACCCACTTAGGCCCCCAGATTGCTGGTCTCTGCTCTCCTGCAGCCCCTTGCCTTCTGGGAAGTGCTGTCTGATAAGCAGCTTAAAGAACAGCACTGAGCATGGCTCTGTGGGGAGAGCTCTGGGGTCACAGTCCTTGACCTTTTGAGGTGGGAAGCACGGAATGCTTGACAGCATTTGTGGTAACAAATGCACGTATTTTACATAATACAGTTGATTCTCGTTATTCGTGGGAGTTCTGTAGTCACTGCAAACACTGAATTAAAGAATACTGAATATTACTCCTACGGGAAATACATGTTCATTTCCTGACAGCCTCTGGTCATAACATTTTTGTCATTGACCAATTCATAACCTTGTTTTATGTATTTCTAGTTAGATGCCTTATTTAATAAACAGCTGATTCAATAACACTGAACTCCCAGACAACAGTTAACTCACGCCTGACTGAAGCTTACCTAACACAGGTATGTTCTCCTGCACTTGGGAACATTGGACAGCATCTCAGCACTGGGTTCGGGGGCCATTTAAACAAGGAAATTACCAACAAAAAGCACAACAAAGCAAAAAACGTGGCACTAAATAACGACATTTGTTTATACTATGAGTTGAAACAGGAAGGCAGAGTTTTGCCTCCTCTGAACCCAGCTGGGAATGTGCGTGTTAGGCTATGCAAAGTGCTCATGGCTCCTCACATCTGCAAATGACCGTGAGAGGAGTCCTGTGAGTATTGCTTTTGGGATGATCGATAAATTTAAACAAGTAGGGGAATTTGCAAATATGGAATCCACAAATGAGTACTGACTGTATCCATTAAGTGTGCACATTATGTTATGTCTAATAAAATAAAACTGCAGTTTACTACATATGTTGCAAAATATTATATGTAGCTATGTAAAGCCATATCTTTGATCCAGGAAATCTGAAATGAGAAAATTAGATCATAAGGTGAACTTCAGTATTTTAAAATACATGCTGTCTTAAGCTTTAAACCTTTAGACTATAGGTATTGTTTATATATTCATGTGCATTTTATGTAAATTATATCATACTTTATCTGTATATCTTATAATCTTAAAGTTATATTAATTGCATTAGAAAAAGTTCAGTTGAGACAATTTTTAGTGATTACCTGAAATGTCATGTTTACATCTAAAGAATATATTAAAACCTAAGCACTGTAAATCAAACCTAGCCAGCAGGGGTGGAGAGCACAGAGTGGAGTCTGCAGGAGTCTGTGTGTGTGAGGGGCTCTCCAGGGGTGCCCAGCCCTTGAGCTGATGCCTCCAGATCTGGCAGATGAATCTCCTTCACATACAGTCCCGGTGCTTTTCAAATTGCTGGGGTTTTTTTGTTTGTTTTTGTTTTTGTTTTCTTCTGAGTCCTGGAGCTAGCGGGACCACACGAGAGCCCTCCAGGAGAGAAATCTCTGCCTCCTACAGCACTCTGGGGCCCTGGGTATCAGTCCCGCTGGTTTTCCGAGCCAGGTGTTCTGGGCTCTTCTGTCCACCGCAGATCCCAGGAGTTGGGGTACGCAGTGGGGTGTGCTAGCCCCCTGCTCCTCTGGGAAGGTGTCAGCTGGCGAGATCCCTCCCTGCCGTGTGTCCCTGGGCCAGAGCCTGTTTTTGTGAGACCCTGTGTCTGCCTTTCCTCCTTGTCTCAGTGTGGTCTTTACCCTTTGTGGTAGGGAGCAGTTTATCTAGTTTTCAGCTCTTTTTCAGAGGGAAATTGTCCATATGAAGCTGTAGGTTTGGTGTAGGTTTGGTGTGTCTGGGAGGAGGCCAGTTCAGGCTCTTCCCTCGCTGTCCTGTCCAGCCAGCTGCCACCTCGGACTGAGGCCGTGGTGGGAGGGGGCTTCACCCCGACAGATCCAGGGGCTGCCGCCTGTTGCAGCAGACTGAGTTTGCTGGATTGGAAGGGGTTTTCCATCTTCCTCCAGGTCTGGTCTAGAGCATGGGGCTTGCGAGAATGGTCCTATGGGCTGCAGAGGGAAAGAGATTCCTGTATTTTATCAAAGCTAAGATGCCATTGATTATTGGAAGAATCATTATTTTATGAATTTCTGAGAAAGAAAAAAGCTACTCTATCAGTCAGGGTTCAACTAGAGAGAGAAAACTGGTAGGAGATATGTATTAAAAGATTCACACAAAGAGCTGGCTTACACGATTGTGGGGGTCAGCTGGGCAGGCCCAGAGTGCTTCTGGTCGAGAGGAAGAGCTGGGGGATGTCTCCTGGGCCAGCTGCCCATAGGCGGGAAGCCCCTCCTCACGGGGGAGGCTCAGCTTTGCTCTAAAGGCTTTTCAACAGCATGAATCAGGCCCGCTCAGATTATCTAGGATAATCTGCTTTACTGTGATATACTCTGATCACATCTGTGAAATACCTGCACAGTAACACCTAGGTTAGTGTTTGATTGAATCCCTGGGGTTGTAGCCTAGTCGAGCCGACACACGAAGCTGACTGTTGCAGCTGCCAGTTACTCTCTGTAATGTGTGTCAGTTTCACAGATGCTGATGTGTAAAGAAAAGTACATCTTAGACTATGGAATGTGGTACGTTTTCTTGGTGTAGTGTGAGTACATCTAGAGCTCTTGTTAACATAACTTCCTATAGGAATTCTGGAGATTTGAGGAGCTTCTGTGGCCCTGTAATGATTTCTGGCTGATTAGCAGTGATTTGAACTACTGGTTTGCAGACAGGGAGTCTGAGATGCAAAGAAAGGGACCTCATTCTGAGGGTCTCGTCAGGCAGGGCTGGAATTAGGGTCCAGTTTCTTGCCTCATGGTTCTTTGACTCTAGATCTCTCTGTTTTTTAAGATCACATGCAAAGCACATGTGTGGTGAACTGTAAATTGTAATTCCCAAACTGGGGGTTCCAAAGAGTATAAGACTGACTATTCCAAGGAGCCTAATGGAAAGTGTACAGTTAATCTGAGGCGAAGTTTCTTGGGCTAAATAAGATGTTAAGTTGCTTTGCTTTCAGCCAGAGTTCCATGTCGTCATGTGCTGGTATTAGAAGCTCTGACTGTCAGCCAGATGGGGCTGTGGGTCATCTACTATTTGCATCAGATCCATTGCCCACCTTCCCTTGTTCTGCTCTGTATCAAAGGGCCCTGCATTTCCCAGGTTTACTTGCTAATTGACTTCTGAGTAGGTTCAGCCAGTGGGAGACATCAGAGGCAGACTAGAGGCTGGGAGGTAGGGGGGACACTAGGAGCCACTTCTGCTCTGCCTTGGGCTGTGACTCCTCCATCGGCTGTGTCCCCAGTGGCTCTAACTCCAGCTGGACAGCCCCTCCCTCCCGGGTCCCATCCCAGCAGGCAGCCTGCGCTGTGGCCCTAATTCCTGCCGAATGACTCTGCTTTGGACCCTAACAGCATCACCTCACTGCTTCCTCAGCCACAGGCACAGAGCAGCTTCCTGCCCTTGCTGTGCTCTGGGCTGATCAGTCGTTCCCCAGGTGCGCTCTCAGCTCTCCTGCCACCCACACAATGAGGTCCGCATACAGAGTCCTCTCTCGAATGCCTGCAGTTGCTTCTGTTCTCTTCACTGGACCTTAACACAGAATTTTAAAAAATTAATGATAATGGGAAACTAAATGAGTTATTACCTGATAGAGATATATTTGGGTAGATACTATCGTTCTAAAGATGGCTTCCAAGAGGAAAAATAAGGTCCTTGTGGTGGAAGGGCTGAGCTGCCAAGCAGAACACACAAGATGAAGCTGAAGGGAGCTGAGCTGCATGAGGGAACCAAGTCCCAGGGAAACGGGGGGCTGTCCGTGGTTACTCAGCTAGACAGTGAATGCCCAGCGCCCGAACTCAGTTGCTTCTGGACACTTCCTGCCCTGCAGGATCGGAAGGGCATTTGCAGCAGGGAGCCAGGTTAGCCCAGCTCCACTGTTGATCTGCTCTGTGACCTCGGGCGAGTCACTTGTCATCTCTGAATCTCAGTTTCCTCATCTCTAAAGTGGACACAAACTTTACAGGATCAGTGAGTCTGAACATGGCCCCTGGAAGAGCCGCTGGCAGGCACTCGGCCAGAGCTGTCACTAGATACATGTTACCTTTCCTTCCTCCCATGCATGGTTTTCCTGTCACATTATCCAGGAACAATCAGAATTTCCAAGAAAGGTTTTATTTTTATAACTTTCTGAAAACTTCTCTTGTCCTTTTAGTTTCTTGCAACAAAATTATATAGAGGAGCTGACAAAATGCTTCAATAATGTAACTCAAGGCTTTAAAAAAATACAGCAGTGCTCTGAGCATTGTTCTCTGGGCTGGCTGAACAGTGCCCTTGACACATTCCTTTGTGCCATCTTCGCTTGCCATTTTGCCCCTTAAGACACTAGAGGGAGGATTGCATCTTTATGAAGTTACACATGCCGTGAACTGCTCTGTGATGGGTGGCAATCAGCAATCATTCAGGCCTGCTTCCATCCATTTTCTGATTGGCTAAAGAGAAAAATGGATTCCGTTACCCAAAACACGATTCTTTTCAGAGGCCTGCGGCTATGGGTCATGCTCTGGGAGCTCCAACCCTCTGGCCCAGCTGAAAAGCTGACCAGCCCCAGGGTCGCAAGTGCTCCAGGCCTGCTCCAGCTTCGTTCTGCTGCAAATGTCAGGAAGCAGCTACTTTTGCTACTCGACCCTGTTCTTCCCTTTTGAGATCCTACAGGGTTGGAGAATACCTGAGAGAGAAGGTTGCTCTCAGAGGCTGATGCCTGGAGCACAGGGAGCTGCCCCCCTCGCCCTGCCCTGCTCCCCTCACCAAAGCCATGGCTTGGAGACTGTGCTATACGAATCTTTCGTTAAATGTCTATGAATACTGTTGTCACTCACGTGGCACCCTGATATTCCAGGCTTCATATGGAGAACGTCTTCACTTCGGAGTGAGTGTGGACTTGGAAGGTGGTTGTTTTCTTGGGGTTCTCTCTCCGGCATGTCCATTGCGCAGAGCCACAATGCAAAGCAGACAAGGGGCTGGCTTGAAACATTAGTGTGGGGCAAGGCCATGGAAACAGACTTTTCCCCAGTTGATGCTATAGGTTTGCTCTTATTAAATACATGGATGAGATACGCTGAGGATAGTAGGTTCTGGAGTCCACACTTGCCTTGATAGTAGGTTCTGGAGTCCACACTTGCCTTGCCAAGACCACCAGAAAAGCTGGTGGACATGGTGATGTTTAGAAGGCTGTTTAGAGGGCTAATGAAGGAGTTTAAATGCTGCACTGACTGCATTTCAGCTCTCCGTTTTAGAATGCTCTGAGGACTGGAAACAAGGGCCTCAGGAATGCAGTCCTGTGCATGACCTGGGGCGATAGGACCCCTCTATTTATGGCAAACGGCTTTGACATCTGTGGGATTGGGTCATATTGTTACAGCTGCAAGACTAAAAAGGATTTGAATGATTATATTTTGACTAGAATTCTTCCTACGCTTTTAAGGAACAGGGAAACTTGAGTTTCTGTCTTTCCCCCATCTCGCCTAGCTTTCCCTGATCCAGCCCTCTCGCACTTCTCCAGAGGTCTTTTTGGAGGCCATGTCTCACTGATCTTTTATTAATCGTCATGGGCTATTATTCGCCACTCATGTAGTGTGCGTCTGTCTTCCCGGCCACATGTGAGAACATCTTCACTTTGAAGTGCGTTTGGATCTAGAAGATTTTTGTTTTTCTGTGGTTTCCTTTCAGGCAACTGTGTTGTATGTGATAATGATGCAAAATAGGCCGAGCTGGCAGGATGGGCAGGAGCTATGGAAACAGACTCTTCCCTGCTTGATGCTGTAGATGTGCCTGACTCCGGTGCCAGCCCAGTGACACAGCTGATCGTTGTCAGCAAAGAGAAAGAGTAGCAAGAGGGAATGAAGGAGGAGCATGTGATTAAAAAGAAAAAGAGAAACAGGGTCTGTGGTAATTAGATGCCAAGAACTTGTCTAAGGATCTCGACTTTCCACCATAGTTATTTTCAATTTAAGAAACTAGTGATTGCAGCTCAGTGTACTTTTTACTCAGTAGTGGGAAAGGGAACTAATATCTGTCCATGTCTGCACTTTACCGGACTGTGTACTGGGCCCTTTATTCCCATCACTGTATTTAAGCCCTGCAGTGACACTGAGATAAGCATATTCTGGTCTGTGGGACACAGATCAAGAGCTTAGCATGTGCACACATGCACACATAGGTACACATACATGTATTGCAACCCTGTTGGAATTCTTTAATTAAAAGAACTGGGATGGCAGTGAAATAGCTCCAATCCCCAGCCTATAAAGCTACTGGAGATTTTAGTTCTGGCATGACAAACTAAACCCATACAAGCCATTTGTTTCATTGACTACAACTAAACACCAGACGAATAGAAACAAAACAAAACACTATTTGAAGTTTATGAAAACTAAAGAAAAGCAGGCAGATTTTTCGGGGGGCAAAACATGGAAAGTGGCCACATGGTGGTGAGATCCCCGTTTTCCCTCTTTCTGGCAGCTGTGACCCGAGGGCAGGAATCCATCACAAAGCAGTGAGGGTGTGATGGCAGTGTGGGCAGGGGGAATCTTACTAGAAATCCCGTGTGTCTCTGGTCAGAGGAACCAGGAGGGGCCCCTGGGAGCCGAGAAGTGGCAGGACAGCACCAAAGCGGAAAGAGCAGGGATAAGGATCCCCAGTTCTGCCCATGAATCTGTACATGTCAGACTCATTTTCAAGTGCAAATAGGAGTCACATGTAACCAGTGTCGCATGAGCTTTGACGGCTGAACTTAAGTTTGTACTGGTGCCCATGAGTGGCAAGATAGAGCTTGCAGTCTGAGCCTCAGTAGCTGATTGCCACTAAGAGAAGAACATCAGCTTCTCCAGAAGATTGTAAAAGGACTCAGTGTCTAAAAAAATATGATATTCACAATGCCCCCACACATTTCCAAAGTTACATGACATATTAAAAAAATCAGGAAAATGTGTTCACATCTTTACCCTAACAGAAAAGACAGTCAACATATGCCCAACTCAACCAGATGTTGGAACCATCATGCACAAACTTTAAAACAGCTATTATAATCATGCACCATACGGTAAGGAGAAAACACTTTAAATGTATGGAAAGATAGAAGCTCTTAGCAGAGAAATAGAGAACCAGTTGGATATTTTAGAACTGAAAAAGAATAAAATAGGAAATTTAAAACTAAAAACATATGTAATATCTGAAAACTGGAAGTTCTCAATAGCAAAATGAAAATAATAAAGAAAAGAAGTCTGTGAACTTGAGGTAGATCAATAGGAGTCATCGAATCTGAAGAACGGAGAAAGGATTGACAGAATGAATGGAAGCTCACGGGCCTGTGGTGTGATATCAGTAGGTGTGGTTGGGGTCCCAGAGACAAGAATAAAGGGACAGGGACAGAAAAATATATCTAAAGAAATAATGGCCAAAATATTCCCTAAATTTGGTGGAAGACATTAACTGACAGGTTCAAGAAGCTCAGTGAATCCCAAACAAGATAAAAGTTTAAAAAATATATGCCTAGAACTCATTAAAATCAAACTTCTAAAAATCAGTAATAAATTGTATCTACCTCAATTAAAAATCAATTAATTAAAAAAACAATGATAAATATAAGATGTCTTGAAAGAAACCAGAGAAAAATAGCACATGGCACTTACAGGAGGCCAGCAATTCAAAATGACTGGATTTCTCATCGGAAGAGGGTAGTGGGACAGCGTGGGAGAAAATGACTGTTAACCCAGAGTTCACCCTCCAGTGAAAATATCTTTCAGGAATGAAAGTTAACTAAAGGTATTCTCAGGTGAATACAATTTAAGAGAATTAATGAGCATTACAAGACTAAACCCAGCTCTTCAAGTCGAGGAGGGTGGTGCCAGAGGGAGGCTTGACTTTTCAGAAATGATGAAAAAGCAACAGGAATGGTCAATGTCTTTCCCCCGTGTATTTATGTATGGCCCCTGGAGACAAATATAAAATTTTGAAGGGATTTATACTTACATGCAGAAAGAGTATGTATGACAACTATATCATAAGGGTCAGTGAAGGGGTAAGGGCGTGTGTGTGGCAGCAGGTCAACTCCGTGTAGAATGTGAGGATCAGGTGTGTATATTGTGGTCACTGGGTAAATCACTAAGGACAAAAGATCAAAACAAAAATTCCAAAACAGAGCACAAAGCCAAAGATAGATTAAAATGGAATACTAAAAGATATTCAAATAATCCCAAAGAAGAAAAAAAGGATTGGAGTTAAGAGAACTATAGCAACAGCAAAAAAAAAAAAAAAAAAAAGGAAAAAAACAAAGACAAACAGGAAACAAATTAAGAGATGGCAGACCTAAATTCAGCCATGGCAATAATTACATTAAATGTTAATGACCTTACTACTCCATGAAGAGGAAATCAGCAGAGAGAATAAAAAAGCAGGACTATATGCTACTTTTAAGGAATACACTTTAAATGTATGGACACAAAATGGTTGAAAGTAAATAGGTGGAAAAAGACACATACAAATATTAGGCATGGGAAGATTGGAGTGGTAATTTTAATATCAGGTAAAATAAGTATTCCTTATTTTACCTGATGTTAAAGAGTATTCCTAGAGACAAGGGGAGGCAAAATCACATGGTAAAAGTGCCATTTCATGAGGAAGACTTCAAGTGTATGTGTGTTATACACTCTAAGAAAGCCCAAAATATCTGCAGTAAAGACTGACCAAATTATAGGGAGGAGTAGAAATTCCACAACTGGGAAAGATTTTAATATTCTCTCTCAGCATCTGGTAGGACAGCTACACAAAATCAGTAAATATATGACTAATTTAACAACACTGTCAACCTTCTCGATATAATGGATATTCATAAAACACTCTGTCCAGCAACAGCAGAATTATGTTCCTTTCAAGTGCACATAATGTTCACCAGGATGAACACATTGATGAGACCCATTCTGGGCACTGGGCACCTCTGTGGATTCTGGACTATAGTGGCGATGAGAACAAATACAGTCCCCACCCTCGAGGACGTTTTATTTAGCAGGATTGCAGAGAAAAAGGCAACTAACAAAATAACTAAGCACTCTGATGGGGTACGGGAAGCGTGGGCATATTAGGAGGAGACCTAACAGTGCAGGACCATGTGGGAGGGACACCACGGATGGCGACCTGCAGCGGACGACTGTTGGGCTGTGGCCGAAGGGTGAGTGGAGCTGAGTGATCGAGACGAGTGAGATGCTCCAGGTGGAGGAGGCATCGGGGCAGGTCAGGGGCTGGGAGGCAGGGGAATAGGAAGCCTCCTGGAAGACGGACAGCCTGGCTCAGGATGCGGTGTGCTCTCCGTCCCTCAAGGGCCCCTGCCTCTCGTACTGCCCCCCATGGTGCACATCCCCCTCCTCTCATGTTCTGAGTGCTTTGGGGTCAGTTCCTCACATCTAAGCTTGAAGCCAATGATCTGATCTGGAGCAGATGACTTTCAGCAAACCACGGGGCGCCTGCCCTCCCCACCTCAGGGACAGCCAAGACTGACTCAGAGCCACGCAAGCCTTGGAGACACCTACAGGGCTTATGACCCTTCCCAAAATATTTTCCTCAAACAGAGGAATTTTGTGGGTTTGTTTGATCTTTTTATTTTGCTGTTGTCAGGATGTAACTTTTCCCCTTTCCTCTCAAGCCTGGGCCCTAGGCAGTTACCAGGAGAGGAGGGGTCTGGGGTCCTTGGCTGGTCCCAGCGCGCACATCAAGGCAGAGACGGACACACAGGCGACTGGCCTGGGATGTCTCTATGAGCACCCCTTGGACGGCTTGGCTGACACCGTCTTCTGGCGTCAGAGCTCAATGGTTTTAACAACACAGTTTCATGAAAACATTTTCTTTAGCAGTCATGTTACAGTCATCAAGATGACCTTGGGAACTCATTACATGATCTAATTCCTCTTTGAACTAATTTCTCCTCATTTTATAGACATTAACTGTTTATTTTCCCAGGTACAAAAGGAGTTTTTAAAATAACAGTCATATGGGTTCTCTGCTTAGCAGAATTCTCTACTGATTTTGAGTATACTGAATCACTTCCAGTTTTAAAATGGAGATAATAATCAGGTTTAAAAGTTCTTATCTGGGCTCGGGGCCAGATTTGTTTAAGAATAAAACTTGTTGCAGATATTAGAGAGATAATATGGTGGCTGCATTACACAGAATCCTAGGCAGGCTTGGGCAGCACCCTCTCATGTAGCATAGTAATTCTGATGCGGAGCGTCTGAACATTCAACTATGTGGAATGACCTGAGGTAGTCAACCAAATGAGTTTTTGGGGCCAAGCTTAGGAAGAAACTTCTGGTTTTCAGAGCATTTGGATTTCAGAATTGCTAATAAAGAATTATGTACCTGGCCTTGTCTTGCTTCACTCAGAGAGTTGTATCAAATGTGGTGTTAATCAGAAAAATGTTACTTCAGCATAAAATACTGTTTTATAGCCTAGCTCAGCAGCAATGGAAATCTTTGTCCTTTTTTTGGCACATATGTGCTTACAGAATCCTTTCTAAGGAAAGTAATTCCTCCGTCTGGAAGTTCCATATAGTACTCTTTAGTTTTACTTATAATCCTACTATCAGTTGCTCTTTGCTGAGCTGGGGGCTTTCCAATATGTATATTTCTTTTATTACAGATTTCAGGGTTTCTCCTCTTCAAATGGTCTGTTGAACATAGCCCTTTAGGTCTCTATCATCTGTTTGGAGGAGCTTTTCTGAAGTTAGCTGTTCAGTTGCCCGTGTTGGTTCAGTGGGTGCCTCACAGTTTTTTTCAGTCTAGAAAACATGCTACTTGGGGGCATGGAAAGAGAAAAGTGTGAGGAATACTTAGGACTCCTGGAATTGCTCTTTATTTCTGATTTTTTCTAGCTATGGTGATGATGGCACACAATTCAGTTGATTTGTGCCTTAAATTTTCACCTTCAAATTGGGAATCATAGTAAATGGTTTTGTTATTTCTCAGGTGTGGTGTGAAGTGAAATGAGATGTTGGTGCAGCTGAAAAGATCCATTTGAAATTTACATTCAAGCAAGGAGAACCTTGAATCTAAGTTCAAGGTTTACACATACTTAAGGGAGTATCTATTGATAAATGTTGGGTTATACGGCTTTATTCCTGCTCAGATCTGGACATGGGCCATTTATTGAGTGTCCACTATATCGGGAACCACAGGAGACATCTTTGTGTAATCCTAACAGCACCCCTTTGGGGGGGCTTCCCTCATTCTCCCCTGGGGAGGTGGCAGAGACGTGGCCCAGGTCTGAGCTGGGCTGGAAAACAGATTTGTCTGATGGTTAAGTCAGCACCCTCCTAGTTGCAAAGACGACTTTGCAAAAGTGAATGTTTTGTGGTGATGGTTTTGTGCTTTGCAAGGTGAGAACAAGATGAGATCCATAAAAATTTAGATAATTCACTTCTCTTGGATGTAAATCCAAGATGGTATCAATAAACCACACACTTTGGAAGCTAAGGGGAAATCAGTCATTATTCAATGCCTTGGAAAATCTTCATTCGTTCCTGTGTGGTGTGATTTACTTCCATCACACAATCATTATAAACAAGCAAAGTGTTTGACTAGTTTAAAAAATGTTTACCAATCTGTGCTTCCTTCCTAAGTCTCAGAGACAGAAAACAACACCATTTTTCTTTACGATCCTCTTGGCTTATCGTTTGCTTGCCTTGAGTGAACTGTTGAGTCAAGAAACCCATGCAAGCCTCCCAAAACATTCACCTTATTTCCAGCAAATGCTCCGAATCCACGAGGCTCCCGCAGCCACACGCAGCAGCTGAGCGCCTGCGTGCGATCACTCAGAGATGCGGAAGCTGACTGGGGGACGGGTGGGCACTGGGGATGGACAGGTAAGCACCGCAGAGTCTCTTTGTTTTGGTCTCTGGCAGCATCTGTCTCTCTCCCTTAGGAAGAGCAGAGCAGGTCTTGCTGGCTGTGAGCAGCAGCCCCCAGGGGTTGGGAGAAGGTGCGCAGTCCACAGAGACCTCCCATGACCCATCGCTTTGCCAAGTAGGTTTTCATTCTGGAGAGTAAGAGCCTCTTTATGGATTCCCTATCCTATTAACCAGATAATATTTTGTCCATGTGTTTTAAATCTGGATGAATTTTTACTGTGGTGCTCATGAGATTCTTTGCAAACTGGCACAGCATCCAATACGTCATTTCTGAACATGATATGTGTTCACTATGTGTTTGCCTAATAGCTTGATCCCAACAGATGCTGGTCATTGGGGCTACTGTTCTTTAAGCCAGGTTTTGAAAGAGGAGGAAGTGTTACCCAGTGGAACTAAAGGGAGAAGGACCTTCCTGGTAAGGGGTGAGCATAGGAGAGGGCACAAAGGCCAGCAAAAGCCATGACCAAGGGAAGCCTGTCCCTGGAGCTCAGCAAGTGTGTTAAGGAGGGTGGAGAGTCAGACGTGGTCAGATCATAAAGGGCCTTTCAGGCTGTGCTGAGAAATTTAAACTTAAATTATAAAAGATGGAAAATCATCACATGATTTTAAGCAGGAGAGGGACATTGATCAAACTGACATTGGGAAATTTAGGTAAATTATTCTCATTTATTCTAAACAGAGGAAAGGATTGGAAAAGATGAGATTGAAGTCTGGGCAATTCATTAGGATGGAAAATGCTACTTTTATCACCAATATTTCAGAAAGGTGGACGATACTATCAGAAGGGCTAGCAAGAAACAGACTCGGGAAATAATTAGATGGTAAAACTGCCCACTGTAGCCTTTCACTGGCTTTAAGCACAGACAAGAAGATGGCACAGCCTACAGGGAAAACTTCCAGGCTGGGAACCAGGGAGCCTGGCTGTGACATCAGCACTGTGATCTTTACTGGCTACCTCTCCCCTGAGGACGTCTGCTTCATCTTTATAAATACTTTCTGCACTAGATGGTCTTTGAAGTCTCTCACAGCTTTAACAATTCTACTCTCATGGTTGTAGGCTCCAGATTAGTGTTTTGAAACTACAAAGTAGCCTGAGAAATCTTGTGAGAACAGGAACTGGTACTTTTCTAGGATTTTTGCTTCCTGTTTTTGTAAAATTTGAGCTGAGAGCACTCAGAGATGTTAGGAGGAGCTGCCACCTGCTGCCTGGCAAGCTAACAGCGGAGCTCTGCGATGCCCAGAGGTGAGGCGGTTTGTTTAAAGGACAGACGGCAGGTGCACAACATTTTCCACCGCTGACCTCTACAGTGTGTCCCAGATGACATCGCCATTGTCTCTTGCTGTCTTGTGACAGAAACCCCAAATGAAGACAGAAATGACTGCCAAGTAGTGAAGGACATGCAACTATTGGAAATTCAGACACCATGGCTCAAATTCATTGACAGTTTAGGTAAAATTTGGGGTTTGGTTCACTCAGTTGGAAAGTGCTTGTCCAGCTCTGTGGCTAACAACTTTCTGGAAGGGTCACCTTGCCCCGTCACTTTAGTCTTCAGTGGGGGCAGGAAAACTGAAGGATGAGAAAGAGAAACGCCTTGCATTTCAGGCGTTCCTGGCTCTTCGGTGTTTAGTTGGCCGTTTTCTGTCATTTCTGTTTGAGGCATTAGAATTGGGTCTACATTCTGCCGTCTGCTTTGTGGTCTTACCTAGGGAATCTGTACGTAGCTTAACCTTGCTGAGGGAGGCTGCACTAAAGGTGCAGAATTCCACTCCCCGAGCCATTAGCTGTGTCTTGCTGATGTGAAGCTTATCATGCTACCCTCAGAAAATCTCCATCTCATCACGGGCTGCATTGTAAATAATGGAAAGAGCTGTCTGAGGCACAGAGTGCTTTTTCCTACTCATTGGAAATGTCCAGCATTATGTACTTGATAGAAGACCTGTGACCTCTGGGGTGACAGCAGGAAGACGAAGAATGGCTTCTCGGAGTCAGCCAAGAAGAGCCCGTAATTTCCCTGCACATGTTTTCTATTGTTTTGTGCGAAATCTCTGAGTGTGGTCACCACGCATAGCAAGTGAACTCACTTTAGGAGAAAAGCTCAGCAGAGGGACTTCACTCCTCAAGTGGAAAACTTTAAAAAGCCTTTTATTTATGTGCCTATAATCTTAAGAGAGAGTTTTAAATTAAATGTTGTTATGAAAATTTATTAGTGTCTTTAGGAAGCAATTTTAGGGAAGTCTCAGGTTAATATCTAAGTTTTTATGTATTTAAAATTCTTCTAGGTAAATTTAAGGACAAAGTTTGTGGGAGTGAGTATATTTTGCTGATAGCTTAAAAATGAAATTTTCTCAAAACTCTCACTTTTGTTCCTAAAACTCTTTGCACACATGAAGCATCTCCAGATTTTATGAAGTCACCATCTCTACCTTTGTTTCCTGGTCTGAAACAGAATCAAAGGGATGTTGGACTCAGAGCCATGCATTTTATTTCTCTTCAGGTTTGCTCACTCATTCAGCCTGAAATGTCCTGTTCCCTTAATTTCTGCCTATAAAGTTATATTTGTCCTTTGAGATTCAGATAAGATGTTACCTTCCTCTGTTTCCTAGAACAGATTTCTTAAGAGGAAAAGGTCTGATAGCACTTAGGGAAGGAGGGATCATTAGCACCTGCGTGGATATTGATAAAGAGGTCCTTCCACACTGACCTCATCTCCTTTTGATAGCCTCTGGCCCAGGGACAGCACAGTCAGATGGATTAGTATCTGGCTAAAAGGCTGAGGCCCCAACGCCCTGATTTATGAGTTTTAGGCTGTGAGACTGCTTCCTGTGGGATGCTGCCAGGTTTTGTCCTCAGCCTGTCTTGGAGAAAAATAATTTATTAATGATAAATCAGGCAAGATGGATTGAGGCCATGCTAGAGGGAGGAACAGCTCTCCAAGTGTAGTATCTTAATCAATAAAGGCTGACTTCACTCTCACATGCAGGGCTGTTCCAAGGTGACTGGGAATGGCAGGGGGCCTTGGTCTGTACAGTCGTCACGCTCACTGTCTGGAGTGTGCTGGCTGCAGAGGCTGCGGGAAAGAGACTGTGGAAGCCTGGATGGGCACACAGCCACCCCTAACCTCAGCGGGGCATGAAAGCTGGCCTGTGGAAGGAGAGGCGGGCTGTGGGTGAACAGCTCTGAGGACCCCCCCACCTGACTGGACCAGCAGAAACCTAAGCGATCAGTGGATGACTGGCAACTGGGGCCACAGTCACGGATTTCTGGTCAGAAGCCCTGGTGGCAAGTCTGGACTCATCCACTTGTTATTTGTATGTGCTGGGCAGTCACTTAACTTTCCTAAATCTGTTTCCTTACCTATAAGACAAGACCTTCAATGACATGGACATCCCAGGGTTATTGTGAAGGGCACTAGTGTCTCCTCACTTGGAATTAGCTTTATATATTGGTGCCTTATTTTTAGCTGTATAAAAGATTTCTATTGTAAAATATTTACCTCAGAGAGTTTCATTTATCAATTTTTAAAAATTGGCTTCTTTTTAAATTTAATGTAATTGGTTTCAAATTGCATATTACATTGGCTGGATATGTCCTGGGCAATCTTAAAAAATAACGCATTCTTTACGTGGGTTGTAATGAGAAAAATGGGAAAAGCACCGACTGAAGGTAGATTGTTTGAGGACTCCAGACTTTCAGGCCCAGAGTAGGTGTTCAGGGAGAGGACAGGGACAGGAGACCTGCGCACGAGCCAGCTCCAGGTAGGCGGCCAGCCTCCCACTTTGCCATCTCCAGGTCATGCCTTTTCGAGTGGCTCCTGTGTCCTGCTTTGTAGAGGACCATTGTGAAATCAGAGACATTCTTCAGTGAATAATAGTTCTCCACTTTTAAGGTGCTTTTAGTCTGTGGTATACCACTTGGTTATGGATTCTAGATTTAGATGCTAGGTTCATCCAGTGGAGAGGCCAGGTCCAATTCCCTGCCCCTCAGAGGGCCTCCAGAAGGACATCCAGTGGCCTGGTTTGATGACTCAGTGTTGATCTGGCCCCTGCCTAGCAGGGGACCCATTCATCTGGAGGAATTTCCTATGTTCAATTAACTTTTGAGTCGCCTTGCCGTCACTTGGCCCAAGTAAGGTACTGTTGGCCTATGACGTCTGTGCAGCCCAGTGTTGGTGTTGGAAGGGAGGGAATCATGCCATGTCCCTGCCTCTCAGGAATGAAAGCAGCCCTAGAGGAAGATGGCTCCTGGCTGCTGAGCAGCTCCTTGAAGGCAGGACGGCCCCACATCTTACTTGCTGGCTCGCGGAGTACTCCACCGAGACGCACAGACAGCCTCAGGCAGCCAGCTGCTTCTTAAAGGGGCTGTTTTGTAGGGTTATTCCGTCGCCATGCAGCGACCCGACTACTCCACTCTGGCGACCTGCTGTGCTAACAGTTCCGTTCACTCCAATTCAATTGCTATCTATTAAAAGCCCACTAGTACGAGTCCCATGGGGATCTGTACACACAGGGTGAGCCCTTGGATGAAATGGTGGGGGCTTACCTCTAGGGCATTTGGTTCGTGGAATCTATTTATTTTCAAGCCTCTTCCATCAAGTAACACCAGCTGATGTCAAGGAGAGAGGGAGTCAGATCGCTCTGTCGTCTCTGTTGAAAGACCCCTCACATTCGGCAGAAAGTCCCTTGGAGAAATCCTCGGCCCAGAAGGAGTTAAGCTGTGCCTGCCCAGCGTGGCTTTGCCCTGGCGGCGGCCCATCGGCTTAGCTCATTTCTGATGACTTCACTCTGCTGGTGACAGGCGCCTCTGAGCTCCCGAAGGTGGATTCATGTGCGGTCGCTTCAGAAGCCCACTCCCAGAGTCCCAGACCACTCCCGCTGATATATGGACACCTTGCCTTCCTCGGGCCGCAGTCTGGCCTCTGCACTGCGTCTGAGCTCACCGCATCCCAGTACTGCCTGGACGTTATGTCACTGGCTGGCACAACCCTGCTCAAGAATGAGATGTGCTTGTTGCAAGCGAAAAAGCAAGAGTCAGCATCAGCTCCCCCTGTGCCCGACCCAGGAATAAAAGAAAAAAGGTCAGGAGGAGGGCTTGACTATATTTAGTTTGATATTTTTCTAACTGTCCTTGGCCTCCACTCCTTCTATGTGGCCTGAATGTTGATAGTATCTTTATCACAGTTTTCAGCCCCTTATACCCACTAAATCTTGAAAATGGTTACTGATGGCCAGATTGGATCCAAGACCTTGAGATGGCTTAGTTTGGCCTTGTTCTAAGCTACCAGGGCTGTGAATGAAACCAGCCTGCTTCCCTCCAAGACTGTTTCCTTTCCTTTGCTTTCCAGTGTCCTGGACAGGAGCAGCCTGGGTTCATCAGGTGGGTGGGTGTGCTTCCACCAGCGTGGTGCTGCCCTGCACACCAGGGTGCGATGCCTCCAGGGCCCATGGGACGTGGCTGGGACGTCGTCCCTGGAGGCTGCCTCCTCTTGAGCCAGTGCGAGCACGTTACGCCCCTTACCGCCCTCTCCCACGGTGACGTCTGTGTCACGAGAGCCCAAATGCCGCAGACCACCCCCCGAGCCCCGAGCCCCACGCCCTCCCCTGGCTCTGCCCGTGCAGGGCTGGGGGCTGTGCTCTGCTCAGGGCCCTGTGTCCTCAGCTGGGACTGAGGCCAAAATGGGGCAGAGGAGGGCAGCCTCTCGCAGAGAAGCAGAGTCCCCACCCCATTTCCTGTCATCCACTCCTTCCTGCTGGCACACAGGATCAGCAGGGTACGTGCTGGGGCTTAAAATCACATCAGGAAAGTTTCATACTAACGTAGTCTTTCTAAGAGGAAAGACTGGTGTCTAAACAAGCCGATACAATGCCATTCTCACTATTTATTTTCATTACGTGCTGAGGGGAAAGAAAGAACTGAATGGAGTTTTCACCCTTCCAGGGGAGCAGGGCAGTTTTCAAGCCGTTTGGCCACGTATGTTCAGTTTGGGGCTCAGCCCACAGACTGCAGAAGTGCTGGAAAGATACTCTTCTTTTTCTCTGCGTCTTCTCAGAATAAATCTAGAGGCTCTCGTTTCTTTGAGGAAGGAAGTCAGGTCCCTGGATGACTTGCTGGTATATTTTAAAATTCTCGGACAGTTATACTTTCTGAGTTTCAGATCTGCTTTAGATGGGGGTGGGGGTGGGGTGGGGTGAGGGCCTGGCTGCTCAGAGGAAACTGGCGGATCTGAGTCCAGGATGCTGGCCCCCTTGCCATTCACATCTGCGCAGGATGTACGAAGGTCGCAGGCGTTTTAAAGGTCTAGTATGAAGTAAACCAACTTCCTTTCCCTTCCCACTGCATCTCCAAGGAGGTGGGAATGCTAGAGAAACCTCTCTACAAACACATTCTCAATGCCATTCTCTTTCTTGGCTCACGCAGAGAAAAAAATAGGAGGAACAAAGGGAAGTGCCAGAAAAACTTAATTTAAATAAATGGAAAAAAAATCTTGTGCCTAAATTCTAGCAGCATGACTGTTTATACATGCACACGCTTCATACATGCACATGCTTCATACGTGCCCACACTGACTCCCTTCCCACCAAACAGCCCGCCGAGGGACTGGAATCTCCCGCTTCCCTGCTCCCCGGGGCTCCCTGAGAACAAGCAGGTAGAGCCTCCGTATGCAGCCGAGCAGCCTGGAGGCCGAGCAGCCTGGAGGAGCGCCTCCTCTGCAGTGAGATGCCTCCTGTGGATGGCTGGGCCCTCGTCTGGTTTGAGGTGGAAGCGGTGCAGATGTCTGCCTCTTCCGGCGGTGGCTGGGTTATATGGTGCCGAGGGCTGGCTGAGCCCTGTGCCTTCCCCGTGTGCACTGCCGGGGCGGTCACTGGAGAGGGAACGCTGGCTCCCTTTCCGGTTTTGAAGGAGAGAGATGTCTGCTTTTCACTTGGAGAGGAAAGGCTGGCAGTGGCTGTAGCAGGCTAGGTGGTTTGTGCTGGGGGTCCTTCCTTGCGTGACGGCCTGTCGCCTGGTATTGACCCCTGCTTTCTGCAGACCAGCGGGCTCTTTGACAGTGGGACTGCTAAGCCACCAGCGGGCCGCCTTCGCCCAGGGAGAGACTGGAAGCCGACTGCGTGGTGTCCACTGTCTGACCGACCCCGCCCAGTGGGAAAGCCGCCTCCCTGCCTCCCTCCCAGGCTCCTCTGCTCGGATGAGGCTCACGGGAGCTCAGGACCAGCAGCGCCATCACCCTGAATGCGGACGGGGGAAGGTGCTGGCGGGTGCAGGCGCAGCGGAGGGAGCCTCTCCCGGGAAGACTGACGCGCACATCCGCCCAAGGCTGCGGGCGCGGGCGCTCCAATCAGCAGACCTTTCGTTGAAGTCCTGCTGCTTACTGAGTGCGTGACCTTGAGCAGGACCCGTAACCCCGCGCGAGAGGTCTGTGACTTGAGCCGGGCCTCGGGCTCTGGAGGGGGAAGGTGCACGCCGGAGCCGTCCTCATCCGAGCCGCTGCGGTGGCAGCTCCGGTACCCGTGGCCCCGAGTGCTGGTTCAATCAGACCAGTCCTGCTGCCTGGGGAGGAGTCCGCCCTGGGAGGAGGCCGGCTGAGGGGCTCCGGCCGCGCTCGCGCGTTTCCCGACCTGCCTCGCCCACCACGCCCCTGTGAGTCTGCGACTGGTCTGAATCAGACACACCATCTGTGTGACATTCCCACCTCCATGGACCTCGTGCCACCAAAGCCCCAGGTCCTTGAGTGCTGGGCACCCACGTCTCAGTGAGGTGCCTTCCCCTCTGGTCCTGCCCTGGAGCAAAGCCTGGCACACACGGGCACTCGGGAACTACTTGATGAATTGAGTCGTTGAAATCAGCTAAAATGTGCTGTCCCAGATAAACCCCGTAGAGGCTGTAGACAGCTCATTAAGTTTCAGTGATCCCAACTGCATGAAAACATGTATTTCTGTGAAGGACCATTCTTGAAATACATACCTAAGCCACCTGCTTTTCCTTCTGTTTGATGCATTTTAACAGCGAGGCCATGGAGTAGGCGTCTGAAAAGGGCTAAATCCACCGTGTTCTTCAGAATGGGCGTCTTACAGTGTCTTGCTGGGCTGCTGTTTAACCTTTCTGTTAAAGAATTCAAGGAGCTGCCTTCCGTAGAGGTGACTTCTCAGATGGTCTGTTTCCTGCAAAACCCTCACCCAGCATCTTCTTGACAAAGAAGGAGTAGCCTTTGTTTGTTCACACCAGGTTTTCACACTAACTTTGTGCATCGTTCTCTCTCCCGCCTTCCTCGGCCCTCTGCCCCACCCCTTCCACCCTCACTGCACTGGGACTGTGCCCCAAGGTCGGTGATCATGCTGATCTGCTAACCACCCAAACCGCTCCCTTTGCCCTGCACCTGGACCTAGAAGATGTTCAGTGTTACTGTGCTTAGTGAATGAACTGGAAGGAAAGAATGGTGACTGGTGAAAACACAGGGGTTCCTGCCTCGCTTGGTTATGGCACTGGACCCTGACAGCTCTCAGCATGTGTGAAAAAACAATGTACACTCAATGCTCTGATGCATCCAGTTGTGGCAGGAGCGTTGATGTTTGGTCAGCAGCTTCTCGTGTTGGGCATTTCTCGCTCACATCCTGCCCAGAGAAGTCTGTTTTGTTGTTAATTTAGCATCATCAAGCTGAGGAACATCACATACATAAGAACTGCACATGACAGACAGTGCAGCTGCGTGACTTACAGTAAAGCAAATAACTGCCGAGCTGCCTTCCCCTTCTGCCCACAGAGGCGACCATGCTCTGGCTTCTGTGGGGACAGCATCGCATAGTTCCTCATGGCTTACACCTGAGGATGTTTGTGTCCCCAGATGCCAAGATTTAGTTTGGCTTATTCTTCTTCAACATTATATAAATGGAATCACCTAGCATGTCACTTTTTCTGTCTCTGCCTGCTTTAGCACACCATTTCCTGTGGGTTTCGTCTGTGCTGTTGTGAGTGGCTGTAGTTCAAATATCTGTTTATTTGGGTTTTGTGTTCCAGTGTAATGTAAATACACTACAACCTATCTGTTCCACTATCAGACTTCTCCCACTTTTGTCTGTTACAAACAATGTTTTATAATGTTCTTAACATCTTTGCATGAATGTCTTGGTGTAATTGATAAACAATAGGACATGAATATCTTCAATTTTGGTATATAATGCCAAACAGTTTTCCAAAAGGGTTGTGCTACATTTTTCTCTCACCAGATAGAGAGTTCCCAGTGGCCTACAACTTTTCTGGTATTGGCGTTGTCAGCCTTCAAGTTTAGCCATTCTGGTATTTTGCAGTCTGTCAGTTCGGGGTGGAATACTACACTGCCTTTACTGTGCTTCTCTGTCTTCATATTGAATAACTGAGGTCTTCCAAAGTTTTTCTTTTCTGACAACATCTTAATTATTAGTAGCCCTTTGCAGTTACATGAAAACATTGAAATCAGCTTATCAAGTCTCTCCTCTTCTTATTTAAGGTTGACATATTGATGGGGATTTCATAGAATCTACAGATCAGTTTGCAGAGAACTGAGCTCTTTACCATATTGAGTTTTCAAATCTAGGAACGAGTTCCCTCTGTGTTTTTGGACCATAATGTGTTTTTCAATAAAGTTTGGGTTTTCTGAGGGAATTTCTACATATGTTATAAGTTACATATTGATGTTAATTTTTTGCATGTAGGTACCCAATTGTTCCCTCACCATTTGTTGAAAAGACAGCTGTTTCTCTATTGAACTGACCTTTCACCTTTGTCAAAAATTAGTCCATATATATTTGCATTTATTTCTGGACTTTCTGCTCTCTTCTAGTAATTTATTTGTTGGCTTTATGTCTATACCACACTGTGCTGGTTAGAGTAATTTTATAAGTCTTGAAATCAGGTAGTGTAAGTCCTCCAACTTTGTTCTTTTTCGAAGTTCTGGCTATTCCAGGGCCTTTGTATTTCAGTTTGCCTTAAAAATGCCTACTGAGATTTCAATTGGGATTATGTGTTGCATCTATAGATCAGCTTAGCAAAATCTGACATCTTGGAAATATTTATTTTCATGAAGAAGGTATTTGAATCCATGAACAAGATATATCTCTCCATTTATTTTGGTCTTCTTAAGTTCTCTCAGCATTGTGTTCTTATTTTCCTAAGTCATATTTTTTAATGTTATTTTGTGTGGTATTGGTTTTTAAATTTTCATTTCTGATTGTTCATAGCTTATATGTAGAAATATAATTACTTTTCACATACTGGTATTGTAATAGTGCAAAATGCTCAAAGAGGCTCATTAGTTTCAGAAGCCTCTTTGACATGCCATCAGATTTTCCATAGATGATCATGTCATTTTCTCCCTTTTACTTCTCACTTTCTAATCTTTATGTCTTTAATTTTCTTACCTAATTGCACTGGTTATAACCTTCGATATAATGTTGAATAAAAATGGTGAGAATAGACATCTTTGTATTGTTACTGATCTTAGAGGGAAGAAATCCAGTCTCTCACTGTTAAGTGTGATGTTGACTAGGTTTTTTGTAGATACTTTTTATCTATTTGAGGAAGTTCCCTTCTAGTCATAGTTTGCTGAGAGTTTTTGTAAGAATGTTTTAGTAAGAATGGTTGGGTTTTGTCATATTCTTTTTATACATGTATTGAAATGGTACATGGTTTTTCTCTTTTGGTTTGCTAATATGTAAATGACATTGATTGGTTTTTGAATGTTAAATCAGACTCAGAATTCCTGAGACTAACCCCACTTGGTCATGACGTCTTATTCTTCTTACATGTTGTTGAATCAGTTTACTAAAATTGTGCTTAGAATTTTTGTTTCCTTACTTATGAGGAATCCTGGACTATAGTTTTCTTTTCTCATAATGTCTTTGGTTTTGTTATCAGTGTAATAACGGCCTTGCAGAATGAATTGGGATGTATTCCCTCTTCTTTAATTTTCTGTAAGAGTTTGTGTAGAAATTGTATTATTTCTTTCTTAAATGTTTCATTGAATTTACCAGTGAAGCCAGTTTGGCCTGGGGTTGTCTTTGTAGGAAGGGTTTTAATGATGAATTTAATTTCTTTAGAAAAGGAAGGGCAATTCAGGTAATCTATTTATTTTTGTGTGAGTTTTAGTAATTTGTATCTTTCAAAGAATCTGTTCATTTCACTTAAGTTGTCGGATTTTGTTGGCAAAAGGTTTTTACAGTATTTCCTTCTTTTCCTTTTAATATGTAAGGATTCTGTAACGAAGTTACCTGTCTCCTTGCTGATACTCATAGTTTGTATCTTTACTCTTTTTCTCTTTATTCATCTGAGTAGAGGCTTGTCTATTTTCTTGAAACTCTCAAAGAGACAGCTTTTGATTTTATTAATTTCTTTTTTGTTTTTCTTTTTACTATTTCATCAATATCTCTTCTGACATTTTTACTTGCTTACTTTGGTAGTTTCTTAAACTGGAAGCTTTATGCTATTGATTTGATTCCTTCAGTATTAGGGCTATAGAGTTGCTTTTAAATTATTGCTTCAGCAGTATCGCACACATTTTGATATATTGAATATTCATTTTTATTCAGTTCAAGATACTTTTTGATTTCCATTTTGATTTATGGATTATTTATAAGTATTTTATTTAGTTTCTAAGGATCTGGAGGATTTTCCAGAGATAATTCTGTTGTTGATTTCCAATTTAAAAATTTCATGGTGGTCAGAGAACATACTTTGTATGACTTGCAAATCTATTGAGACTTCTTTTAGAGCCAAGAATATGTTCTGTGTGACCTTGAGAAGATTGTTTTTGCTGTTGGTGGTTGGACTGTTCCATAAATTCAATCAGATCAAGTTAGTTGATTGTTTTTTTCAAATCTTCCACAACCTTCCTGATTTTCTCTATTTTTTCAATCAAGTACTGCGAGAGGCATTGAAATCTCTGAGCTTCATTAATGGAAGGAGTCCTTGGGGTAAATCCATCGTCCATCAGAAACTAGCCTGAAGCCAGAAGCTCATTTTACCTTGACCCCATAATGTCCATCAGATGGTGAGGCTTGCCTGGCACTGATATTTTTCTGGGCTGGTACTGAGAGACCAACGTAAGGGTCCTTAATATTTTGCAGTAAGTCATACACAAGGCCAGGTTTGTTGAAACTTAATGTGTTAGGATTGCCCAGGGGCAATCTGTTGTTGACCTGTGAACACTGAGGAGATGTAAGAAGATGGATCTAAAGTATAAAATGAAAGACAAGTAGTGGAGGTGGGGAGTGGGGAACCTGTTTCCAGTGACAGAGCTCAAGTTCATAAAATGAAATCTATATTTCACGCAGCAGAAGGTATAAATCTGTATCACATTAACTCTGAAATTCTAACCAAAACAAAGACAGGATGGCAAATATTTAAACACTGATTAAAACATTGCCCAGGCAATAGGAAATGTCTGTTCTTGCCAACTGTTTGCTTGCACAAAATAAAATAAATTAGGGGCACACAAACCATGTCTTCCAGATTGTGCTCAGGGACCCTTCTCTGGCATAGGGACCACTCCCTCAGTTATTAACTTCAGTCCTATGAGTCCCAGTGGAAGGAACCCTTAAGACTGTTAATGGCTGAAATGGCCTGTGAGATACATTTTTCTTTTAGCATAGTGTACATCTATAAATGGCAGGGTATAATCAGAGCAGATTTCCCTACCAGAAGTTGGAATGCTTAATTCAAAACAAACCCATGTTTGATTTGAGAGTGTCACTCCCTCCCGACCCCCTCATCTGGCTCTTTGCCCACTGTTTGTCTAATTGCCTCAATGGCAGCCTGAGATTCTGCAGCCCTCGAGGGCAACTTGGTTCCTGATTACAGTGATGCTGTCACTGAAAGGCCTGAAATGATGGGACAGCCTAGAAGCGACTGAGGATGCCCCCAAATCTATATCCTATTAAAGCTCAGACTTGCCACTATGTCATGAGTGACGCTGAAGAATCCTCATTCCAGCTTTGAGTCAGGATGACCACAATTCTGACACACCCATGCATTTTCTGCAGGGGTCCTGAACCTGAAGCTCTTGGGCACGTTGGTACCTCCGTCCTGTGGACGGCAGGTGGCCTGGTGACGTTCTGCGCATCAGCAAACGCCATTCCTGGTCGTCTCAGCTACAGGTGGGCAGCTGAGGAGGGGTAGTGTTATGGATTGAGTGGCATCCTTCCCCCCAAAATATGTTGAATTCCTCACCCCCAGGACCTCAGAATGGGACCTTCTTTGGAAGTAGGGTCACTGTAGGTGTAATTAGTTAAGATGAAGTCAGGCTGGGGTGATTAGGCTCATCTTCTAACGTGACTGGTGTCCTGAGAGGAAGATGGTCCCAAGAAAACAGACACGGGGGCACCGTGTGACGACGCAGGCAGAGACTGGCGTGGAGGCAGCTGAGAGCTGGGGCTCGCCAGAGGGTGCTGGCAGCCACCAAGCCACCAGCAGCCAGGAGAGAGACAAGCAAGGATTGTTACCTGCAAGTTTCAGCAGGAACACAGCCCTGCTGACACCTGTACTTCAGACTTCTAGGCTCCAGAACTGTGAGACAACAAATTTCTGCTGTTCTAAGCCACTTGGTTTGTGGGACTTTGTTCTGACCTCCCTATGATGCCTCTTGTTCTCAGCCAGCACAGGACCTAGTGATGGGCATGTTGTGGGAGGATAAAACATGGGTAGAGGGAGGCCCAGTGCAGACGAAATTCCCAAAGGAGGTAGATTTTAACCTGGTTTCAAGGGTCATGATGATGGAAGTCCTCGAAGGTATTTGAAGTGGGGTTTCTGCCAGTGATGTCTGGCCCCCAGGAAAGGCAATTCGTAATCTGGCTGAAATCGCCCCACCTTTCTCTCACATTTTTTACACTCATCAAATAAGACGAACTGGCCCCAGCTTAATAGACACCCTCTTTAGTGCTAGTGGGCCAGCAAAAGTAGAGGGTAGCCTGATCACATAGGAAAGAAGAATCTGGAATGTGGAGTGTTGAAGCCAGTTACTCCACGTCTGATAGGACCCGCACAACACAAGCGGCTGTTCTAAGACCCAGGTGACAGGACCCTGATGGGACTTCCTTCCACAGTGCTGGAGCAGAGGTCAGCCACCAGGAATTTCCGATTTCGGGCTTTTGGAGCCAGTGCCCATGCAGCGGCCCGTTCCGGCCGTCAGGGCAGGAGAGCGTTGATGCCCGGTGGTGAAGGGGGCCCTCCCGCCATAGCAGGGCTGTGACCCTCCAAGGCAGGGACCTGGGCCTGTCACTCCCTGCGTGCAGCCTGCAGTGACACCGAATCCAAGCATGACGTCTGACAAGCCACCGTGGCCTGTGCCTTCTCTGCGCCCCTCTCCCGCCACGCGCTCTGGCTGCATGGGCCTGCTCGGCCCCAGGGGCATCCCCACGTGCCCCCATGACTTTAGCTGACCACCATCCCCTTACACGGCTTTTCCTTCTTTCCCTACTGGGAAAACTCCAGTTGATCTTCAAAACTTTGTAAGGGACACTTCCTGTGAAAGGCTTTCTTGACCAGCACCTCCAAACAGACTTAATAACTTCTTTCTTTGTACTGTTTTTAGAGACTTTTAGAGAGTGAGTAAACTTACTGCCTATATCACAATAAAAAAAAAATCTCTGCCTTTGTGGGACTCATGTTCTAGTTGAGGGAGGCATAAACAGATTACATGTATATATTATGAACTCCTGTCAGAAGGAGATGAGCGGTCCAGAACAAAGCAGAGAAGGTTAAACGGGATTGGGATGGCCTTGGGCAGGGAGAGAATGTTTTCAGTTTAAAAAAAAGGTGGTTAGTTCTGTCATCTTTTTCGGCTAAAGTTAATACATTGTCAATAAAGTGTGTCTGCCATGAAGCTGTGATGCCTTCCTTGGCATCCATGCTTTCCTCAGAAATCCCTGGCTTGTGGGAGTCTTGGGTGGGAATTTAAAGTCTCTCAGAAATGCCTTGTAAAAACCATTGTGAGGAGTCCAGAGCACCCAGGTGGGTGGAGTGTCCCGTGGAAGCTCCCAAAGGGGCCTGTTTTCAAATCTGAGGGAGACAGCCAGGAGAGGTGCACATCAGGGAGTAAGAATACCAGGGGAGAGGTGGGAACTGAGGGCAAGCAATGTGGCGGGTGGGGGGCATTTGGCAGGGTAAGAGGCTCTATACCGGGTAGGCTTGGTGGTAAGGAAGCAAAGGGTTTTAGTGTTAATTTTTATTTACACTGCTCACTGACTCCTTCAGCAAGTGCCCTGAGGGCCACCCCTGCACGTGCCTCTGGGCCAGTTCCTGGGGCTTGGGGTAGAAAGGGTGGGGACCCTCAGGATGTGCATAATCTTTTAGGAAAGTCAAAACATATGTCCCTCATGAATATGTAAACAACAGTGCCATCTGGTTTGTGTTAAAATATCCAGGTGCATGACAGACAGCAAATGCTGTAAGAATGGCAATCAGAATATTTAACAACAGGTTTCTGCACAGACGTAAGATGGGATTAGAATGGATGTAACCTCCTCAGACATACTCTAGGGGTGCACAGTCTCAGACCTTGGCAGGAACACCAGTCTTGGTTATGGGGGCTCAGGTCTGTGGGGCTGGGGCCACCCCAGGATGGTTCAGAGAGGAGCTGGAGCCCAGACGGAGCCTGGGGGTGGGAAGGGAGGGGGGCGCAGGGGTAATTAAGTTCATTTCATGGTGTAAGTGGGACTCTCAGGAGATTGCTCTGACGGCCGGCGGTGTGTGGGATGGAGGAGGCTGTTCTCAGACCTGAGTGGGAGGCGGGGAGCATGGCTGTGACAGAGGAGGGGGGCTCTCTGGGAGGGTTGAGGACGGAGAGGAGGGTCTGCATCTCACACCACCAGGGGCAAAGCGTTTCTTTCTTACCAGGAATTGTTCAGGTGTGACGAGGAGGTGTAATAAAAGCATAATAAGGTGTGAATTTAAGCTGCAGATGCTGCTCCCACTCCCTTCCCTGAAATTCCTCTCTTATGACCCAGTAAGATAGTTGAAAAATAGCATTTCTGAAGATGGCTTGCAGACTAGAGCTGGGTCTCCCCCAGGAGTAGCCTTGTCAGTAGGAGTCACTCTGGGGTCTAAGTGTTTAAGGGCAATGAGGTGAGCGTCTCAACCTCAACCTCTGGCCTTGGTCTGAAAGAATGTTACAGACTCCTTGAAGTCCCCAAGCTCTGGAAACTTGTCCTGATCGGTCCCACCTCAGGGCTCTGTCTGGGTCTCCAGAGCCATGGGAAGTTTCCCGATCTTCTGTTCCAGTGGAGCCTGAGCTTATCTTCGTTTTTCAGTGAACTAGAACAAATAGTTCTAAAATTCATATGGAATTACAAAAGGCCCTGAATAGCTAAAGCAATCCTGAGAAACAACAAAACTGGGGATATTACAGTCCCTGACTTCAAGCTATACTACAAAGCTACAGTAATCAAAACAGTATGATACTAGCAGAAGAACAGACACATAGATCAATGGGACAGAATAGAGAGCCCAGAAGTAAACCCAAACATATATGGTCAATTAATATATGACAAAAGAGTAATGAATATACAATGGGGAAAAGACAGTTTCTTCAGTAGGTGGTGTTGGGAAAACTATACAGCTACATGCAAGAGAATGAAAATGGACTGCTAACTCCATACACTAAGGTAAACTTGAAATGGGTTGAAGACCTAAATGTAAGACATGAAACCATAAAACTCACAGAAGAAAATGTAGGCAAAAATCTCTTGAACATAAGCATGAGCAATTTTTTTCTGGACACATTTCCCTGGGCAAGGGCAACAAAAGTAAAATTAAACTTTTAATTTTGAGAGAATTGTAGATTCATATGCAGTTGTATGAAATAATACAGAGATATCCAAGTTTGCCACAGTGTTAACATCTTTGAAAACTGTAGTACAGTTTCACAACCATGACAGTGACATCCACACTACCCTCAGACACTGTCCAGTTTTTCCCAGTTTCGTTTGCACTTTTGTCTGTGTTTGTGTGTGTACATATGTAGTTCTGTAGAGCATTATCACATGTCCTGTGGTTATCTGTGTGTGCACCACCGCAGCTGAGATACAGAGCAACCCCATCACCACAAATTCGGTAACCCTTTCATAACACGTCCACCTCCCTCCTGCCCACTGGCCATCTCTGACACTAATCTCTTCTTCATTCTATAATGCTGTCATTTAATGAATGTATATACATAGAATCATACAGTATGTAACCTTGTGGGACTGGCTTTTTCCATTCTAGATAATTCCCTGGTGATTCATTCATTTATTCAGGTTCTTGCATGTGTTTATATTTCATCCCTTTTTATTGCTGAATAGTAATCCGTGGTATAGATATTCCGTGGTGTTTTAAATCATTCACTCATTGAAGGGCATCTAGGTTGTTTTAATTTTTGGCAATTACAAATAAAGCTGCTATGAACATTCGTGTGCAGATTTTTGTGTGACTACAAGTCCATCTCCCTGAAATAAATGCCCAGGAGCGCAATTGCTTGGTTGCATGGCAATGCAAATTTACTTTCATGAGAAACTGCCAAGCTTGTACCGGGTGGCTGTGTCATTTACATATATATGTAAATACATAATAAATAGGTAATAAGATAAATTAGAAAATTACAATGCTCTGGTAAAACAGCAGGATAAAGGAGATGGGGTATGCCAGGAGAAGGCATGGATCACAATTTTAAATGGATGGTTGGAATTAACTTCATTGAGATGACTTTTGAGCAACAGTTTGAAGAAGACCCAGCAGAGATATTTAGCACTTACAGAATTTTGTGCTTCTGTGCATTTCCCAGACCCCTGGCAGCACCCGGCGACTAGTCTTGATCAAGAGGCTGTTACTGGAAATGATTTGGGTAGAAGTGTTTGAGAATCTGTATGTGATCCCCGACTCTCTCTGGCCTGCTGTGGCAACTGCAGAAGCCCTGTGTGGCGCTTGTGGAGTCCCAGGGTGGAAGCAACACCCGCTATTTGGCCGCCACTTGCAAGGTGTTTGTGCTCATGAACAGCTCCCACAGGACCACTGAGGGGTGAGGGTCGGTTGTGATTGCAGCCTAGCCAAACCTTATGAATTGAGGAGATGAGAGAGCCACGTGGCTGTCTGGGGGAAGAGCATTTGAGGCAGAGGGAGCAGCCAGAGCGAAGGCATGCCTGGAGTTCTGGCAATTTATATACAAGGTTACTTATGAAGCATCGTTTTTTCAGCAGCAGAAGATTGGAAACAAATGTTCTTTGATAGGGGACTTTAAAATGATGATGGCACACCCATTCCAGGAACTATTAGGCAACTAATATGATATGCTGACAAAGCTATAACTAATTAACAATATAGTAATATAATTTATAACTAATATTGCAAACAATATTTCAAATAATTAGGTGACCCTTTATGCAATGATATGTAGTGATATACATATCTCTGAGATACACAATTATGAAAGAATGTAAGGCTAGAATAGTGTGATAGAATAGTATGGTTTTAAATAAATGCTCTACTTACTAAGAAAAATCAGAGTATACACATAGGTATATGCTTGTTTCAGAGCAAGGTTGTGAATGGTAGGATGTCACCCATGGAAATATGAAAATGTGTCACATTCAAGGAGTAAGATAGTCAAGGCTCTCAGTCCAGGGGACATTCAGCTGTGTCTGGAGACATCTTCAGTTGTCAGACCTGGGGAGGGGGCTGCCAGCCTCTGGTGGGTGGGGGTCAGGGGATGCTCCTGACACCCACAGGCACAGGACAGGCCCTGGAACAAGGAGTCATCTGCCCCAAACGTCCGTAGTGCCAAGGTGGAGAAGCCTCGGTTTTGGGGGCCTTGATGAAAAGGTTTCAAGTGGGCTGCTCTGAAATGGTGAAATGTACTCGTGAGCTTCCAGGGCAGGGATTGGTTTTCGTCTGTACGGTGAGACCAACGGTCTTCACAGGAGCCAGCTGCCAGGGAAAGACAATCAGACAAGAAATTTTCATCAGCTTCTTTTAACCAAATCCTTCTGCTAGCTGGTTAAAAAAATGGCTTTCTATCTTTTAGCAAAATCTCCATCTGTATCTGAAACACTCTTTTGGTTAAAACGAATAATGTGCTTCGGCAAATGAAGAAAGCATCATAAATGGCAACAGATGTAGTTTAGGGCCGACTGTCGGTGGTGGTGAGTTCCCTTCTAGGGCAGGCGATGCTGCTTCCCGCGGAGCCATCAATAAAACGCTAGGATTTAGGAACTGATGATCACCGCTTTACTTGTTGAACTGCACAAACAGGCTTCTGCCTGCTGACTCTATTACTGACCCCCAATTAGCTGTGGTGTTTGGACATTCTGGGACCTATGATAAGATAAAGAGTATTTATGGTTTCGTCAACGTAGCAAATCCTTGTTTATGAAATGCAGTGCAGTATGAAATGCTCTTCTCTCCCAGAGCGTAGACCACAGAGTGACTAGGCACTTATTCTGGGGCTGTGGCAGAAGCCCTGGAGCCCGGTATGGGTAATCTTCACGGAGACGCTCTAACCACAGAGGTCAAAGTGCTCAGCAGTGGTTCAGGCCCACACACTCTCCCCGATGGGTCCTCAGCCAGCGCCCTCAGCACAGCCATGTACGCTTCGGGTGGAACTGAGGAAGGGTAGCATTAAGTACACTGAGTTATTGAAAATTGAAGGTGGGGGAATTAAAAACGGGTTCATTCGGGTTCAAGGAAAATTTCTACTTATCAGCATTTTCTGTGTTAGGGAAAAAGATGTCTTTTAAAATTTTCCTGTAGTATAACTTGCTAAAATCTCATCAGTGCATATGTAAACTAAAATACTGGGGAGAAGAAATTTTAAAACCATCTACAAAAATATAACGTCTCAAAGACCCATACTAAAATCTCGGAATAATATATCAATGGAGACAAATAGACCTGTTTTCTTATCAGTAAAATAAGGGGAAACAATCCCTTATCTGAAATGCTGGGAACCAGAAGAGTGTCTATGTTTTTAGAATTTTCAGACTTTTACAGGATTTTTATTATTTTAGAAAAGTAATAAAGTATACATGTCATTTATTGTATAGAATCCTAAGAGGGGTTTGGGATGGACTTCCTTATTAAAACACATTAGTAGTTCTGTGGTGAGATATGCACCAAATAGGTTAAATAAAGACTAAGTAGCCTCATATTAGATCAAGTCAGGTTTTGCCACCAAGTAAGTTTGATCTAGACTTATGAAAAGATTGAGTTTTCAGAGCTTTTGGATTTATGAATTGCAAATGAGGGACTGTGTATCTCTGGGGAGGTAATAGGGTAAAATGCTATAATGGATAAACTGCGTAAGCAGTAACAGTGGCTATTAGGTTGAGCCATGTGAATTTTTGTTTTTTACAGATAAAAATTAATCAGATAGTTTAATTAAAATATTATTATCACCATCAGGATTCTCTGGGTTAATATCATTTTGGCTCCATTACTGTTCCATTGCTTTTCTTTCCTTCCTTTGCATCCCCTTCCTCCCCAACCCCCACCACAAGACTTTCACCTTCAAATCCGTGCATATAAAAAGTGCTGTAAGTGGTCATCTCTGACCTGGTTTGTTCACTAAGGGGCTTTTTGAGTTTCATCTGCTTGTATATGGGTGGAATGCCTTTGCTTAAAAAGGATAGAAACAAAAACAAAACAAAAACAAAAATAGTAAAATAGGCAGCCAGCATTTTATTTGTCTTAAATTTCCATGCCCTTCTTTCTCAGCAAGACCTAAGTGTTCTGACCACAATGATTCTGATGACCAGGGATCCCAGGGCTGGCGTCTGGGCTGAGTCAGACACCAGAGGGGTTTGAGTTGGATCAGCACAGTGTCCAGGCCAAAGTCGTGGTGAGCTGACATGAAAGGGAAAAACCCCTAACCAATGCAAAGCAGTCCGCCAGTGGGCACCACCACGGAAGTGCACCCAAAGGACCTGTTCCTCTATACCCCACCCCTGGGCCCTGCTTCTCTGCATTCTTTTCTGACTGTGGAACTTCCAGCCACTCTCTGAGATGGTTCTAGATCTTAAACGGTGTGACGAGTCATCCACAGGGACAGAGAGGCCCACAAACTCAGGAACTGCATCCTGTTTACAAATTTATTTCCAAGGCTGATTATTTATTATTTAATTAAGGAGTTCTTTATCCAAAAGAGGACCTGAGTAATCAAAAGATGCTTTTATTTTATTAATATGCTTTGTAACTTCTTATTTCATAGTAGAAATGAATGTAGGCTTGTCAAACACATTCATGGTGATTCTGAAGATGGAAGAACTTAATTAGCCAAATAATTTATAATGACAATAAAGGCATAGAAAAATGGAACAAATGTCACTAAGTGTCGTAGTCTTCTGGAACATTGTTTGCTCTGTAACTGTGATTCTTAAACTGGGTCCTGTGGTTAACTGGTATTTGAAGAAAAAGAACAAGGATTCTGGGTTCAAATAACTTTGGGAAACTTTGCCTTGAGCAAAATCAAGTGAGTTTCATTACTGTAGAAACCCTCAGAGCCTTTAGTTTATTGATCTGCATTATGAATCTCCAAGACAGGACCGAATTTGTGGGAACTCCTGTGACGACTTGAACATGGAGACTTCCCTTTTGCCAGCAAACTTGATGTCTCATGGGACATCAGAGTGGCCTGTATGCAGCCCGAAATGTTGCACCGCCTGCAGGGAGGGGAGTTGTGGTGCCTAGACACCCAGGTTTTCCTCTGAGCCATTGATCAGCAGCAGCCATACTCTGAACTACCCCCTCCTCACAGCTGTTTGGAGCAGGGGTGGGCTCCTGATTCCAGGATGTCCAAGCTCATGGATGGGCCAGAGCTAAGTGTGGGAAGGGCCAGTCGGTTAGCAAGACCCAGAAAGAGGCTGCAATAGGGTCCCTGAGGGGCCCTGACTAAGTCAGAGCCATGCATAGGCAGAAATTTTAAGAACAAGGCAGGAAAGATAAGCAGAGTGGAGGGTAAGGGGTCTGATGAGCTATGTCAAGAGCTGTGGAAGCAGAGACAGGGCATGTGAGTCACCAAAGGGGAGGTGAATTTTGACTACCGGTTCTGGAGGGGCAAAGAGGTCACCCACTCCCTAGCTCAACCCAAGGACTTCCCAACTGCTTTTCTAGGCTGTGATGTGCAGCTTCCTGGGTTACTCAAGATACTCCTGTTCTTGTCAGGAACTCCCTCATTAACAATGTGTTCTCAGGTCAGTTCATCAGACTTTGAAGTGACTTGACGACTCTTGCACCTTGTAGCTTAAAAAGTCCAACAAATGCTTGTGGTTTGTTCCAAAGACTGTTCTTCTATCTATTAAAAATAATTTTTTTTTCTTTCTAAAAAACTGATGCACAGAAAATTTAAAAGCCCAATTAAGAGCAAGACAGACGATAAAAATTACCTACAATGCCCCTCACTTGGACAGTCCCTGTTAAATTCTGATAAATGTCTCTGTCATGCTGTCTCTCATTCTCTTTCTAGTTGCAAAAATGGGAGGCACTGGATACGCCATTTTGTTTTTTTTTCACTCAACAGTTGTAAATATCTTTTTCTTTTTATCTAATACATTTAATGGTTAGACCATATTCTGTTGCATGTACAAAGTTTATTTAATCCCCAATGTCGGACATTTTGGTTGTCTGTATTTTTGCTACTATGAACACTTTTGTGATAAATAACTTTGTAGCTAAATGTTTGCACACATACGTGATTATCTCCCAGGATAAAGTCCTAGAACTGGAGGGTCAAAGTGTATGCACAGTTTTAAGGATTTTGATTCTTATGGGCAAATTGCCATCCAGAAAATCCATGCTAATTGACGGCCAGCCAGCAGCCTCTGACAGTCGAGCTTTCCTTTCTGTGGCTTCTCTCTCCAAGCTTTTCACTGCTTCTGCGATGAAATTGCTCATCCTGAACCTTTGTCTCAGAACGCTATGCAACCTTCTTCTCCCTTTTCTGCCACCAGATCTCCCTCTGTTGAATTGCCTACAGAACAGCAGAAGAGGAAAGAAGCAAACCCAGTTTTATTTGCACCCCATCCAGCCCTGGGGAGGCAGCAGCAGTACCCACAAATTAAACTCAAGCCTCACAAATCTGCTCCCATGGAAAAATGAAAGACCCTTAAGTTTCAAGGAGCCCATTAGTGGCAAATAAATAAGAGCATAAACCCAGAGGATGTCTGCAGCTTGCAGCTGGACATTACAGGGCTGCTCACAGTTCATGTAATTTCTCGTTGCTAAAATGCATTTACAGACAATCCTGGGACCCTAGCTGGGACCAAGCCCCTGGGGTGCACTTGGGACAGGGGCCACGTGCCACAGCCAGCTTAGAGGGAGGAACCAGTGCTGCCTGTATGGTGTGGCTTTTCATCTTTGCATTTAGGGGCGCAGGCCTGAGCGTCCCACTTATGGGCTGACACCATGTGACATGTCAACCACACCTCAATACACAAAAATAAACATGGGTATATTGTGGAAAACTTGCAAGGTGCAGATTCCAAAGGAATTTCGTGCTTATCGAAGACTGTTTTGAGATTGCCTTAAGGTTCTCAAGAGTATAAGTGGAAGGATTTGTGAAGTGGGCTAATATTAAATATATATATATTCAATATTATATATCTATTCATCTACATCTATTAATTATATATAGTAATGTATATATGTATATATTATGTGTATATGTACATATATTGAGTGTAATACACACTCAATATTAGTCCACAAAAATCTTTCTCCCTATAAAACCTTCTTTAACCTACTACAGTATTGTATGTGTGTGTGTATATATGTATCATCTCTTTCTCCTTTTGGCAGTACCCCAGTGACCACGTGGTACAGATTGAATTGTGAGCCTCCCAAGTTTATATACTGAAGTCCTAACCCCTTGGCATGTGCCTATATTTGGATATTGGGCTTCAAAGAGGTAGTTAAAGTGACATGAGCTGACACAGGCGTCCTGGTGTCCTGGTTTCTTGCTGAGAAGAGGAGGTGAGGACAGAGACAGAGGGAAGTCCGTGTGAGCCCCTGGGGAGGGGGTGGCCACCAGCCAGCCCCGGAGGGAGGCCCCAGAGGATGCCAGCCCACCGGCACCTTAGTCATGGCTTCCTAGGCTCCAGAGCTGTGAGGAAATTGACTTAATTCTGGGGTACATTACGTAGGCAGCCCCAGGGCACTAACACACCCTGAGAGTGCTGCTTACCTGCTGTGTCATTCTGTTAATTTATTTTCCACCATTGTTTTCTCCATTCTCACTCACCAACATATTGTGACTTTCAACTCCTGATCGGAAGTTGAAGGGAGAGGGTTGGGCAGCCGGTGCTGAAACTTAGGTGCCTTAGGGACCAGCTGCCCGTGAATGTGGGAGTCGGGGGTGTTGGGTAGCAGGGTTGGTGGTCGCCCTGACAGTGGGAGGGTGCAGTCCCCACTTTGACTCTTTCAGATTCACATGTCTTAAAAACCCTGTGCCCCCTGAATGAACTGTCCTCAGCGGGACTGTCAGGCCATTGGTGTCTCTCACCAAGGCTGCCTGGACCTCATCGCTGTAATTCCCCTGATACATTACAAGAGTTCCACACATCCACATGCCAACCACGCCTTGCCTGCAGACTCCTTAATGCCACTTGTATATCCACCTCCTAGTAACCTGCAAACTAATTTGATACATTCCAAATTCACTTAAGAGTAGCCTTATCTACAGATCTCCCTCATGATGTAATTATGGGTTTATCCAGACTTAAAAAAAACATACTATTTAAATTATACAAGTAATACATGAATTTATGTTTCCTCCTGGGAATCCTTTACTTGGAATCCTGGTTCTGATTCTGATCCTGTTGGTCCCTTTGAACATATTCTCTCCCTCTTCTGGGCCCCTCAAAGCAGCGCTACCACCTCTGGTCAATAGGACTGCAGGGAAAGATAGGATCCCGTCGCGGAGTATTTGGACTGGTTGCTCACCAGGCCTGCATATACATGTTAAAGTTCTCTGAGTTGTTAGAGCGGCTCTTGCAACTGAAAATAATTCAGCCAATGGGATCATTTTCCATGTAGTTTTTGGGTTCGGTAACAGGCCAGAAGCGTTGGAATTTGAGTCACCGTTAGCTGCCTTAGCCGGTCTCCACATGTCACAGGCTGGTAACTTGATCTACAGCTCGCCTGCAGTGAGTTTGCACTGAGCACGGAAAGCTCTGTTTTTTCCCTCTTTTTGCCAAATGTTAAATGGACTTTTACATGTGTCTTTTTTCCCCTTACAAAATCATGACTTAATTCAACAAAAAATATTATGCACCATCTTCCTGAGGGTTGTGTGTCCTTTTCTTGGACTCACAGCCACACGTTTCTGGCAGCCACCTGCCCTCCATTCACCAGGGAGCCCACGTACCTGAGACTGGGAGAGACAGGCGTGAACTTAGCTGCGCTAGAGGAAGCACAGGCCACGGTGAGGAGGGTCTTCCAGCGGCCTTTCCTTCCCAGACCCGGCTGTCCGCTCCTTCCCAGGGCCCTTATCACTGCTGAGAAGTTTGGGTTCCTGAGCCACCAGAGTGACTTCCGGGGTGCATCAGCGCAGAAGCTGAAAGGGCCTCCTGTATTAGGGCCGGAGGGGCTCCTCGGTGGGGTGGGGGGCAGCCCGGCCCAGCCGCTCCTGGCCGCCTCCCAGAGGCCAGCGCCAGGGCCGGTGTCAGGTGATGGGGACGACGGAGGCCCCTTCAGCCGCGGAAGCCAGCGCGCTGCTCAGGCCCCTGCAACTGTGGTGGGCGGGGCAGAGTGCCCAAGGGCGAGCGCTGCCCACAGTGCATGCAGCAGGAGGCCTGCCCTCCCTCCGCTTTGCCTTGTGTGGTGTCCAGACACCCTGGCAGGAAGGCTTGGAGGCCCACAGGGCCCGAGCAGCATGGCTGAACTTGGCTGCTTCCACATTTTAATTTCACCCTAACCTGCGGCTGAAATACCTGAGACAGTACTGGTCTCGGTGATGTGCTGTTCAGAGTAGCGAAAACATTGTGAAATGTGTTTTTTGCTGAAGCCAGTTTATCAGACGGTTGTAATGTTCATGTTGGTGGTACTTGGAGTCCTGTCTGTCTGGTCAACCAGCTGTACTCTTAAAGAAAGATGAAATATAAGTCTTCAGAATCACTGAAGTTCTTACAGCGTTTTACATTAAAATACCACACTTTCTTTCCTACTGGATCCACGTTTTGGGAATCCCATTGTGGTTTAGATGGTATCTGTTGGTGATTGACACAAAATGCCTCAGGTGTAAGGATTGTGTGTTTGGGGTCATGCAGCCATCTGAGGGACCTCCTGCACACGTCAGTGCAGGGAACAGATCTGTGCTTATTACCTGGAGTGTCCAAGGGGAGCAGGGGGCTCATGCTAGGGTGGATGATGCACAGGCTCAAACCATGTGCGTACCATCCCCCAGCAAGCAGAGTTCCAGTGGCTGACACCCACTCCCAGACTTTTAGAGCAAAGGTTATGAAGGGGCTGATAAGCAGGCAAACAACCCAACCAAATAACTTGATTGTAACTGTTTGTGATCACATCTGTGGGAGTGTGTGAGAGACACTAATTGGGTTCTGAGTCTGGAACAGCCAAAGACGAGACTTTGGCCTTGAATGCAGCTCAGCAGAATGATATCCCCAGAGCTCAACTCCAGGGGATGATGTCCCGGAAAGGTCCTGGGTGGCCATTGCCCAAGGAGTAGGTGGCCCAGAAGCCTCCCGTCTGTTGGCTGGGGGCAGCCCAGGGATCCTGGCTTTGCTACTGCCCTCTGCAAAGGGGGACAGCAGGCTGGAGGCCCCCAGACACATGGCTGAAGTTTGGAATAAAATACTTAAAAGGTTAAAAAGCCTCTAAAAGAGGTGGACCTGTGGTCTCCCCTTGGAAAATGATCAAATACTATTAAAATATTCCCATTTCTGGTAAATCAATCAACCCAAATATTTATAGAGTACCTTCCACAGTCAAATTCTGTATCCAGAACTGCTCATTAGAGCAATTCCGTCAGCAGAAAGAGGCTGCTGCCATCGCATGGAGAGTCACAACCCTGTACAGGCGCCCAGTGCTGCCCCCCACTCAGCAATGCGGGCTTGTGGCTCATGGGGGTTGGGGTGGCCGGCCTCCCGTCCAGGCTCTGCTGAGAGGTCAGGGAATTCAGGGACAGTGACCACTGTAGCTTACAGGAAGTGTATAGCTTTGAAAGAGGAAATGGAAAACAGTAAGTAAACTATAAAATAAACTGAGCACACAGCTTTCTGTTACATGTTACATACCACATAGCATTTGCCTTAGAAAATGACTGGCTTACTTGGAGGGCCAGCAACCTCAGAATCTCTCTTTTCATTGAAATGGATATAGGAGCAATGTGGGACATGCTTCAGGCCTAGGTCTGTTTCTTTGTAAATTCTGAATTCGGGAGGTATGATATGTGTCTAAAGATTTTTTCTTTTAATATGACATGGCATCTTATGGCAAAATGTAACTTTACTCTGAATTTGAATCTGGGACTTCATCGAGTAAGGACAGGGAGCCAGACCCTGTTTTTAGCACTGAAATGCATTGTCTTATTTAACTGATTTAACAGTATGATGTAGGTACTGTTGTCACACCCACTTGGCAGATGAAGAAACTGGGGATGAAAGTTATGCTGTTGCCTGAGACTGAGTCATACCAGGAACTCAGGCCTGCCGTCTCCAGAGCCTGAGAACTGGGTCTGTTCTGCTGGCATGAACTCTGTGTCATGAGTCCCACCATCTGAGGAGGGAGCATCTGGGGGCCATGGGCTGATGTTTAAGGAAGATTTAAGTGAGATGGACACAGTACAAGTCCCATACTGCACCGTGATTTCTTTTAAGTAAAATTGCTTTAAAATGAACATAAGAGGGGTCTTTGACCACCAAACTCAGATCTCCAAACTGGCTGAATGTGCCGTGTCCTATTTCTCTAGCATTTGAGTTTCAGAAGACAGCAAAGCTGGAAAGACTACTCCCTTCCCTGGGCTTCAAAGGCTTTATAAAAATGTGCTGCCTGTCCCCAGACTTGGAGGGCTCCGAATTTCAGTGTTGGCATGTGATGTCTGAAGGGAATGGTCAGGGTGCAGTGGGAAGAGAATAGGGTCTGTGGTCTGAAGAGGGTAAGAGAACCCCACGGCCCCGCTCTGCTTTAGTCTCAGTCTTCCCACTTTAATGGAAATGATATTAGTACCCACTCAGCTGAAGCGTTGGTATTAAATTAGACAATACCTGTGAATGACACGAGTTATTGTTTTTGGAGGCCTTGAAGGTGTCCCCTCCACGGCCTGAGGAGACGTGGTCTGGCCCGTCCCCACCCTCTGTGTCTCAGGACCTATTAAAGTCAATTTTTCTGGGGGTGCTCCACCTGCTGGGCCCTGGCAGGAAACAGGTGGTGCCCTCCTGCTGCGAATGGTTTAAGAGAAGGGCTGTTCACAAAGGTGTGTGTAGGATTTAGGAAAAGCCGAGGTTTAGCAGCACCCCAGTGGGGAGTCATCACTGGCCTGAAAAGGGGCAGGGGAAGGAGTGTGCCCCGGGAACCTGGAGGCCTGGGAGGGCCGCCTGAGCAGGAGCCTTGGCCTTAGCTGGAGGGAGGCAGTCCACCCTCAGAGACCTGCCAGGAAGAGACACTTACTGGGGAGAGAGCTTCCAGACCTCACCCCTGTGGTCTCCTGCAGTTTCAGCACTGGCTGACTCTGAGTGGAAGCGGAGGGCAGAGGGCCCCTGACGCAGCACACGCAGGCCGGCCTGGGTGGCGAGCAGAGTGTGAGTGAGCAAGGCTCAGGGCCAACAGGAGGCGTGGAGCTCAGCCACAGGGCCTTGCAAATAAGTCAGCCAAGGACCTGTCGCTCTTGCCGATCAGGCGGGTGGACGGAGCACAGCGTCCTCCTCCTAGGCGGCTCTGCCTCCCTCTAGGATTTTCTCCCTCCTGGAGGCACCTGCTCTTCTGGCCCAACTGTCTGGTGCCCCTTTGCTCCTCTGTGTCTTCTTGCTGGAAAAAAATTAATGCAAAAAGTCGATTCACACATTTTAATGTCTTATGCGCAATGTTATCCTTAGAAGTACTGATTTTCGTTCCTGGGATGGCTAGGTTGCTACCAGACTGGCCGCAGATGGGAAGTACAAGGAGCAGTCACCCGAAGGTGCTGGAATAAGCTGAGCAGGTTACGGAGGTAGCTGGCACTTCGGTGCAGGGGTAACAGGAATTCCTTCCCTCGTTCATGATTTTAGCCGAAGAGCAGGTCACAGGCGAGGTCCGTGGACTTTCTGGAAGGACTTGAGAGCAGCCACGGCCTTTGGGAAGCGGCGGGGAGTCTTTGGGAGGGCTGCGCTGGCTGGAGAGCCCCAGATTCTGTGTATGAGCTGTCCCCCGAGTCATGGCTTTGTGGCAGATGAAGGCAGCTCAGTGAAGGGTGAAGTAGACTGAACTGAGGTATGAGCTATTGCCCAATAAACAAAGGACTTCCATTTTTTACTTTTTTTGCAGTTTTGCCAAAGCAAATATCATACACTTTAGGGAAGTATAATAGAATCCAGAGTCCTCATAACAGAACATCTAGGATACCATCCAGAGCTGCTTGGCATCCAGGGAGCAGAAGGAGGTTTATGACCTATTCTTGAGAGAAAATATGACCAATGTAGATCAGTCCTGACGTGCAGGTATTGGAATTAGCAGGTGTGGATTTTAACTATGGGGATAATTTATATAATTTAAGGGCTTATATTAGAAGAAAAGAAAGTTCTAAATAGATGATTCAAGGTACTACTTTAGAAAGGTTAGAGCAAATTAAACCCAACTCAGTAAAAGGATGGAGCTGATTTATCTTAAGAAAAAAAATTGATGAAAAAGAAAACAGTTAGAGAAACCATGTTATAAGAGTGGCACCTTAAGTATGAAGATGCAGATATAAAGTTGATTCTTGAAAAGATCAAGAAAATTGATAGACCCATAGCTAGACTGATCAAGAAAAAAGGAGAGAACACAAATCACTCATACGGAGAATGAAGAAGGGTAGGGCTGTAGATCCCACGGAGAGGCGGGAAGACGCCACACTGACTTTCTCCGTCTGTGATTCCTGGGCCCATGGCACCCAGCGTGCCCGTCTGCAGCCACAGCTCCCAGCTCGGGGCAGCTCTGCCGTGTCCTCCAGCAAGGATGCCTTTTAGGACCACGTCCTCCAGCTCTGCCGGGGCTGAGTGTGGAGCCAGGAAGGACCGACTGCCCGAGTTGGGTCCCTGGAGGTGATGGCTAGTGAGCTTCTCTTGGCTCCGCTCTGGCTGCGCATTAGCGGAAGCACTTCAGAGCTTTTTGGCTGGTACTCTGGGGCACAGGGGTGCTGTTGCTGGGAACATCCTTCCACATGGACCTAATGGGCTTGCTCATCCCTGTGGCTGGACTTCCAGTGTTTTTCACCCTGGTCCACATGACATGTCTCAGAGCAGACACGCTGCTTAAACAGCTTATCCAGCTGGTGCCCTGCCATGTCTGGAGGGGAGAAGAGGGTAGAGTGGGAAGACCTGGGCTTGTCTGCAGGGATGCAGCTAATGGCCAGCCTGTGTTTGCCTCCCTTCGTTCCCTTTGTGTTAGTCTGGGGCCATGTGATCAGCTCTGGTCAGTGGACTGTGAACAGATCTTCTGGGCTGAAGAATCTAAGATATGATAATGCAAGGAGCCAGTGTGGTGTTCTGGCCCCAACAGGGCAGCCTTGGAGACCAGACACCAGAGACAGTGCCGCTCTGAGATGAAGGAGGGCTGCCCAGCACATCCCCACCAGCCTATATTGTGCTGAGCCTCTAGGATTTCCTGTTTATTGGTTGCGGTAGCAAGTGCTAATTCCTGTGATGAATAAATTTATTCTTTCCACACCCCGAGCCACAAAAATCATTAACAACCCTCACTGTAAATATATTTACACTTGGGAAAGGATTGCTCAATTATGACTTTGTTACACGTTAAGCTGGCGTCTTGCTGTTGAGTGTCCACTCTGGGCAAGTGGAACCCTTTTTCCTGGTGGTGGTGACCTCCCTTGCACCACCAGATAAATAGAGGTTAAGATACTTTAAAAGCATGCCAGGCCAGCTTTATTCCCACCAGGGTGTGGAGAAGATTGCAGGCTGCCCAGCTGCGTGCAGTGTGCATGCGCAGCATAGCATGTTCTGGCTCCTTCTCTGCCAACCTTCTGATCCTTGCTATGTGCCATTCCTAAAACCAGCATCACCAGTGAATCTCTCAGTGCGCACACAGCAGATACCGCTGTGAGCTCTGTCCAGCCGTGGGCATGGGAGCTGTTACCATGGCACCCACGTGGGCGTCTGAGTCTGGGGAGGCTTGCGAGCTGCTCCTGCTGCAGTCCCTGGCTCCTCCCCAGTCACTATCTTATCTGCTCAGCCTTTTGTGTGCACCCACACTTTGTTGCCTCGTCCTTACAAGTCTTTTATTTTTCCTCTTTATCCTTTCATTAAATAAAACACACTAACTCTGTAATCAGCCCGGCAGAATGTCAGGTGACTCATGTGCAGTTAGTGTCCACCTTGGGAGGCAGGTGCTTTTATTCCCTCTTCAAAGATGAGAAGCTGAAAGTTCAGCGAGGACACAAGAGAAATCTGGGTAGAGAAATAATATGGGCATGAGGGAAACTTTTTACAATAGCAATGTCTGTATACTGTAAACAAGTAAACTGTGCCAAGAGAAATTAAAGAAGGCCTACATAAATGGAGAGATATGCTGAATTCTTGGATTGGGAGACTCAATATTGTTAAATTGTTAAATTGTTAAATTGTTAAATTGGGGGCAGATGTGGGTGGTGCAGGGAGGGGAGGGATTACCACCGGGCTGGAAGAAACTTCCGGGAGTGACGGTTACATCATGATCCCGACTGTGGCGGTAGGTTCACAGGTGTGCAAAGGCATCGGATTGTTCATCGCACATGTTCAGTTTGTTGCATGTCAACTGCACTTTAACAAAGTTGCAGAAATAGCAGTAAGAATAAGGAATGTTCGTGGGGAGACAGGAAGTGATAGTGTAGAGACTGAGCTCTGAAGCCAGAATGCCTTGGGTACCAATTCTGGCTTTTCCACTTACTAGTCATATGACTTCGGGCAGGTTAGCTCCCCTGAACCTGTTTATATACACATACATGTATACACACACAAGAGGGAGAACACAGTCCTTCCTCGGGAGGTTGCCATGTTTAGGTAATTGATGTAAAGCCTTCGGTATTCTCTGGCCAATAGGAGGCATTAAACAGAAGTCAGGAAGTCATGTGCTGGGCGCTACGGTGAGCGCTTTGTAACAATTATCTCATTTAACCTTCAGAGCCCTGTGGAACAAATACACTATCATTATTTTACAGATGAGAAGACTGAGGTGCCAGAGGAGCTGTGACCTATCCCAGGTGGATTGTGCAGGAGGCAAGTAGCGGAATCTGGATGTGAATAAAGGCCGTCAAACTCCGCACACTTTTCACCCTACAAATGAGGGTTAATGGATGGCCCTGACTCAGATGCTAAGAAAACCGTCCAGACAGCGCCCGTGTTCTCTAGGACGTTATCTGAGATAACGTGCAGATACTCGAGACCGACATGTTTGGCCAGCTTCCTGTGAGCTCCTCTTGTGGCACTCCTGGCACCTGGCTCAGTGCTCACCGCACCTGTGGCTCCATCCTAGGCCACAGGCAGACAATTGCGAGCAGCCCTCCTGCAGCCCGTGAGGCCAGGGGACATTTTCTTGTCAATGGAAAGTGAACAAAATGGCTTGTATCCCCTCCAAACCTGGCAGGTAGGAGAGGTGGGCTTTCTCCATTCCCAGTCCCCCCACAGCACCTACCGGTTCATGTTTAGGATGCAGGAGCCACAGTGCCAGGTGAGACCTGGGGCACTTACTGCTCGCCTGCGCTGAACAGCCTTTGATGGCTTACATTGCTGAAATTTTGAGATTCGAGATTGTTATAGCACTTAGTATACCCTGACTAATGCATTACTCTTACTGAATATTATTTGTGTCTTAGCCCATCTCTCGGAATTTCTGGAATATAAGTCTACTGCTTGGAGATGGACTGCAGAAGAAAGGTAGACATTTAACTAATAAGAAAGAATCCCTGATTAATAGGAGATAATGTATGAATAGTACATGGATCCTAAGTGTTTCGGTTCTTAAATTCCTTCTCAAATCCCAATGGCTAATGCCCTTCATCTCACTCATGGTGGCCAAGTGGTGGCGTGCGCTCAGTTCACATCCCCAGTGGCCTTTGCTGTGCAATCTACCTGCTTCATGGGACCTCTGTCGTGGGCATCAACTCAAGGCTTTCCAAGACCCACAAGAAACAGGATCCTCCGTGGTCCTCTTGGATGCGTGACTGACTCCCTGGTTGATTTGATACCTTCCATCCACACTCACAATCTTACTCAATGGTAAAAGCTGTCCCCGTGTTTTTCCCCTTCTTGTTCAAGGGAGGTTTGCCTTCCTTCACTTGACCAGCTTCCCAGTCTGTGGCGTCTTCCCTCCTGCTGTGCCCTTGTCAGCTGTGACAGCTCCCGGAGTGCTGACAGGTCTGTGGTCCTGGCCACTCACAGTGGGGGATGTGGCTGCATTGCAGTCCTGCCATAGGGGGCTTCACTCAGGTCCGAAGGCTTCCGAGTGAGAGGGAGAAGGATGGCTCACTGCCCTGGCTTGGGGGTTCTGTGCTGCCAGAGCCCTGGTAACTGCGATGTCCCCTCTCCCCTTTGTGGTCCTGGGTTGAGAACGAAGCACAGGGTGCTTTCTGTGCCACTTGAGTTCAGAAGGTTCTGGGTGAGAACAGCTGTTCATCACACCAGACAGCAAGAACCTTGTCCCCTGGTCATGGAGAGGGGCTTGGTTCTGGGCATCTGGTCTGGGCAGCTGATGTTTGTGGCCAAAGGTGGTCACTTATCCCAGTGGTCAGAGGCTATCTGTGATAGGACCCTCTGTTCTCATGTTCTCATTTCCCTGATAAGCAACCCAGCCCAGCCAGACAGAGAGCTCTTCAGAGGGCAGCCCTCAGACTGGAGCCTACCTGCAGACTGCCGCTGGCAGCAGGGTAGGCACAGACGGCCAGGGAGGGCAGTGTTCAGAACTTTCATGGCAGTTTGACAGAGTATTTGCCAATTGACACTAATAAAAAACTAGGCTTATGTTATGAATGTTTTTGAAAAATTCATTTGCAATTAACATATTTCATTTCTTGTAGTGAACTTCACTTTTAGGATAATTTTAGACTTAAAGAAACATTGAGAAGACAGTACTGAGAGTTCCCACATCCCGGCTCCTGGTTTCCCTATTATTAATGCATTCCTCGAGTGTGGTACGTTTGTTAGCAGCTAATGAGCTCACTGATATATTATTATTAACTAAAGTTCATGCTTTATTCACATTTCCTTAGTTCCTGACCTAATATCCTTCTCCTGGCCCAGGACCCCCATCCAGGCACCACATCCTCTTTAGCTGCCATGTCTCCTTAGATTCTCCTTGGCTGTGACCATTTCTCAGACTTTTGTTGGTTTTGATGACTTTGATGGTTTGGAGGAATAATGTCAGGAGTTTTGTGGGCATCCTTCAGCTGGGATTCGTCTAGTGTTTTCTCACGATCGCAGTGAGTGTGTGGGTTCTGGGGAAGAAGTCCAGAGAGGCAGGGGCCATTCCCACCTCATCACCCCAAGCCACACGCTGTTGGCGCAGGTCCCCCCTGCTGTTGACCTTGACTGTCTGCCTGTGGCAGCACCTCTCAGTCCTCTGCCGCCATCTCTCCCTGGATCCAGGTGCTTCCTAATTTAGAGCAGAACTGCCTCCTGGCCTGTGGGAGTGGGACAGAGGCCCGTTTCAGAGCCACCTTTGTCCCGGGAGCCGTGCCGTGCTGTGTGGCCCAGACGGCTCTACTCCGGGTGCCCACTGGCGGGGGACACACACATACTGCTTCCCATAGGGGCCACTGGTGGGGCAGCGATGAGGGCAGGGGGCAAGAAGCCCTCACGTTAGAGGAAAGACGTGTTTATAATGACAGAAACCTTATAGACCTTCCTAGAAACACAAGGTCAGTACAATTTTCAGTGAATGTCTGCCAGTTTGGCCCACACGCTGCCCGTCCGCCCATGCTTCCATCCCATAGCCTGCCCACAGGGGAGCCTGGGGGTGGAGCTGCAGGCTCTGCTCAGTCTGACGACTGACAAGCTGATGTTTCCAGACACTGGATGTAGATGTCCTGCCTTGTGAACAAAAGGACTCGTGGCTGAGTGTCTTGACATTTCTATGTTAAAAGATACTTCCCCAAATTATTTTACCAGCATTTTAGAGCTATAAAATATATTATGAATTTAGGAAAGAAAAGTCAGAGAAGGCACTGTTAACATGTAGAGTATTTTAGCTGGAAACTTAGAGATAAAAAACCCTTGGGACCACTTTGTCTCAAAGGAGGCTAAGAAATATCAAGAGCTTCAGAGCAGGTGGTCACTCACTGTATTCATGGTGAGGGAAACTTAAACGTACAATGTTCAGTGATTGTTTAAAAGTTCAGCTAAAAGATGTCATTTTGGGGTAGAAAAAGCAGTCTGTTCTTCGGCTCCAGCCGCTCCAGAGCAGGGATGGATTCTGTGCCCACGTCACAGAGCAGGAGAGTTTCCTTTGGGCTGAGGCAAGCCCGGATGATCTCAGTGTGAAATGATGACTTTCTGGCATTTCGGGGAGTGGGTGCAGTCATGTGGAGGAGTGGGCATTGCCACCTGGATCAGTGACTTGACTAGTTAGGATTCCCGCCAAGGAAAAAAGGAAGATCAAATTTCACAGACCTAACAGACCACCGGAAACACGACTTCTGTGCATTCAAGGGGTGCTTTTCAGGATTAGTAGGAAGCAAAGCTCTCCCTGGAACATGAACGTGAGCTGACACTCAACTGTGCCTCGAGTACCCTGTGTGCATGGGCCCCTTGGCCCCAGTGACCCATGAGTGGTACTGTCTTGCTTCCCAGAGGAGAATGACAGGGCACAGGGAGGTGAAGTTACAGAGTGGGGTCAGTGCGTTGTTCCCTTAGAAATTAAGTCAAGGTCCTTGCGTGTGAATGACCGAGCACTCCTGCTTTGTGGCTGCTTGGTTTTCTCTCTCAAGTTTGGAGTGTTTTCTCTGTGCTCCGTGAATACTGGTAAACTCGTCATCCTTTGAAGGAAAGTAAAAGGCCAGAAGAGAGTTTTGAAATGCACTACATGAATCCAAGAAGTGGAAAGAAGACCTGACTCTCTGAGTAGGATGCTGCCCACATTGTTGGCACAGGGCTTGTTCTTGGGCTGCTTTCTCTCCAAGTACCCCTTCAGTTTCTTTCTCAGATAAAAGGGAACAAGACATAGTCAACTGACTCACTTTTTAACTGAATGACACATTTACCCTCTCTTGTAAGTCTCAGAAATTTCCTGATGCTTAGGACACAGGAAATACACTTTTCTCTTCCTAAAACGGCCTTTGCTAGCACTACCTCCATTGCTCATTCCTGTTGCTCTCATGTCAAAGCTTCCTGGGCTGTCCTTTGGACGACGGTGTTCAGTCTGTCCTCAGCGGACGCCGGGCTCCCAATTTCCCATGTGCCCCTTACAGCGAGCTGCTGAATGACTGGAGTCGAACTGTGAATCACTCTTACTGCTGAATCATTTCTGGCCATAGGTGTGCCAGTCAGAATGCCCCCAAGCCTGGACCTGTTTAACCCAACTTGGTGCAGATGGGGTCTCTTTGCTGTTGGGCCTCAAGCAACCTGTCCTGCCCCTTTCTCTGCTTCCCTCCTTTCCTGACCTGCTGACACATGGCAAGTCTCTGCATTTTTCCTGGGCATACCTCTTTGTTTTCGAGAGCCCTTGCCATTCGGGGGTGCAGGATTTTGTCAGGAATCCCATCACCTCCTAGCCTTCCTCGTGCCATTTGCTCCTGGTTTCCTCGCCGACTGGATCTGTCCTGCTCACCATTCCATCTGCCATTCGGTTTAAGCTCTTAAATCCCCTTTGCTTTTGAGCTCTCCTAGGTCATCTTGCTTTTCCCTCACAGCCAGACCGTAGCCCCCGGCCGCAGAAGCAGTTTCCCTCCTTCATCTCCGTGTGGTCAGCTGGTGCTTCCTCTCTGTCAGCCCCTTTGGTCGAGAGACCTCACAACCTGCCCTCCCTGAGGTTCTCCCTTCACCACGGAGAAGGGAAGCTATTAGCTGGGGGGCACAGCAAACTGCTGCTGCTGGTCTCTGACTCTGCAGATATATAGGGAGCCCCTTCCTTATGTGAGACAGCATCCCCAAGGCTGGGGTGCAGAGGAGTGGGGGGCCTGTCCCGAGGGGCTTTGCGGATGGTGCAGGAGACACACGCCGCCCTCTGCAGGATGCCAGGAGGAGGGGTGGATTTGGAGCAGGAACGCCTCATTCCATACCAGGGAAGGGGCTGCCTGGTTCAACAAGGGGCAGGGTGTCAGCCTAGTGCCACCAGAAGCCCCGGTTAAGTTGTGCTCTGAAGCACGGTGAGGTGGAAACTGGGCCGTCAGGCAGGGAGGTTGTGGTGGTGGGAGCAGCACAGGCAAGGGCTCTCATGCAAGAAGGTTGATGACGCATATTGTTTATGAACCTTGTCAAAGATCAAATAATCTTGCCTTTATGCATTTCTTTCCAGCCCTACAAGCAGAATGCGCTTGTGGTGGGTTATCAGGAAAGGTCAAAGCCTGCATGGCTGGTGTGAGGGGCTGGGCGACTGGGTAGGGACCGGTGAGTCACTTGGAAGCTTTGTGTGCTGAGACAAAGCTCTTAAAGGGGCTCTGGGGTTTTTGCAAAAGGAGAGAGTGCCCAAAGGCAGACTGGGGGGCCAACAGTGAGCCAGTAAATGGCTTCCCTGGGGCCAGTGCTGTGGCTTTGGCAGCTCTGTTTATTGGGCTTGGGGCTGTCTGCTATCAAACACCACTGTGAATGCCCATAAGGAACTAGGGTGAAAATATAAAGCTTTTAAACATCTTAACATGATTTCAATTGCATTTTAATTTTTAATAAAACTTTTAATAAAGTTCTGCTTTAAAAGCCACAGGAATCAAAAGATTTCATTTACCAGGGAGTCCAATATTACAGTGGGACACAGATGGGTTTCCAAGACTGCGGCACCTCTCTCTCTAGCCAATGCAGTAAATGGTGCTGTTGGAGGGGTAAAAAGTGAAGGTCTTTTTGTTTTTCTGGGTGTCCAGGAATTTCACTCTTTCCAAGGACTTGCTGAGCTGCTGGCATCTGTGACTGACCTTCTCGTAGGCTGGTCACGCTGCTTCAGAGACAGTACAGATGTTTGACCAAACCTTTCTCTCTTTCGTTTGCAAGAAATAGGCCTGCCCATTTTGGCTCCAAGAAAACGTCCTGTTGGAAATGTGTGAAAATACATTATATGACAGCGGCCAAAAATGTTTCAGATGCAGCAATAAACTGTGGTTTTTGGACCAGATGTGCACCGTGTTTAGAATTCACTGTGCTGCTCCATATTTGAGGTCTATGCTTGTGTAACTAGAAAGAAGGGCTCTGCTTTTCAATAAAGCTCTCTAGGCATGTGGATGGCATGTGTTTTTCTATCTAGTGGCAGGAAATTGTAGGAATCATGCAAATTGGAGCTATCCACTCTCCTCACAGACTGTGTGGCTGGAGGGGCCGACACTAGGGACCTGGTGTCCTGTTCTCACTTCTGAAGTTAAGAGTGAGACATAGCATAACTGTTCTGCAGGTTGGGGCTCATGTAGAAACTAAAGAAACGCATCTGAGCAGTGTTTCAAGCCCTGCCTTGCAATTTACTGTATGGCCGGAGCTAATTAGAACTTGATTATTTAAAAAGTCCGAAGGAGACATTCCTGCGGGACTCGAAGTGGCCTTTGCTACAGGTGTTAGACACCGGACACTTGTTTTTCTAAAGCTATTTCTAAAGATATTAGAAAGATATTTTCTCAATAAAGTATCTTTCTGGGCACAGCAATGGCCTGTGTGTCTTGACCGTCTGCTGTTTTATGCTATCTCATCTTCCATTGCATTCCAGCATGCGTTGGTCTTGAATGGTTAAAGATATGCCTCCTTTCTTTGCCAACTGCGATTATGTTCAGCTTTTTGCTAACTCTGGGCACTTCAACAATTGCCACTGATCATGTCCTGTGTCACTGGGTGGGGGTTCCTTGGACCCTGGGACCAGTGTAGGAAAGCAGTTAGACAGCTCATGGAGGCAGGAAGGCCTGGAGACTCACATGCTAGACAGCATTTAGTGCTCCAGCAACTCTCAGTTTTGCAAGGGGTGGGTGTTTATTTCTTTATTTTACAAATAATGAAACTAGGCCTCACGGAGCTCAGAAAGTAGGCTCGAGCCTACAGCTGCTTGATTTCAGGGCCCATGCCCTCCTTCTAGCTCACTGTCTGACTGGTTGGAGTATACATGGCAATGAGTGCCAGGCTAGAAAAATTAGAATAAACACAAACATCTGCACTATGGCATTAAAATGCCACAAGGGCTAGAAAGGGACCACTGTGCACACTGCAGTCAGGCTTCTTTGGAGGAACCCCTGAGCTGTGTTTGGAAGCCTGGAAGGATGAGGGCAGAATCTCGTGGGCCGAGGTGCCGAAGGGCTGGACTTGCAGCATCGACAAGCAGCCTCCGATTGCTGGGGGCAGGACTGCAGAGCAGGGATGCAGGGGAAGCGGACGGTACAGGGCGGGGGCGGAGAGTGAAGGACCCCAGGTGCAGAAACGAGGGTTTAGAGCCTGTGAGAAGCTGTGTGTGTATACACATGCATGCCAGAGAAGTTTCTAAAATGTGGAGGGAGAGTACCAGTTAAGTAAAAATTGCAACATTTGGGGATTCTATGATATTGAACTTTCCCTTTGTAGCAAGAAAACGTGGTGTTTTAATAATGAGAATGCAACATTCTTATGCCTCCCACCAGGGAATAAAAGGACAACTGCTTTGCTTGAGAGTGTCTGAGAAATGTTGGCAACCTGAATGTGTTCCCTTGGAGACTTGGTGAGAGAAGGCAGAAATGGAGAGGCAGAGGGCACCATAGGAGGACATGAGGCTGGCCACCGCAGCCCACAGCTTCTCTCATTTACTGCAGATGCCCAGGCACTAGGAGGCAGGTGGAAACGTAAAAGAAAGAAAACCCGGGGGGAAAGGTTGACGAGCCCCGGGAGCTGCTGGGTGGCTCTTTGGAGGGGGCAGAACTGGCATTTTGGAGGGGCTCATTGCAGCTCCCAGAGAGTATATAACCTTTTACCTAAAAAGGTTAACCTAAGAGTATATAACCTTAAAACTAAAAAAATAGTTTTTGTGCCAGGCACGGAGGCATGAAGACATAAAGTATAATTTCCTCCTTTTTTTTTTTTGTTTTCTGTTTCTAGGGAGACACGGAGCAATTGTTTATAAATGTTTTAAGTGATTCGCATGTGTGATTTTATAATGGGGCAGAAGAAAAAAAAAGTAAGATTTGATGGATAAAGAATCCCTTTGTTGTAATCACAGATGCTTATCTATCCCAGACCTGTTTCAAGCATGGAAAGTGAATGCGAGAGAAAAATGCACACCACATTCACACTTGGGCTTTCCTAGTGATTTGAAAGGAAGAAAGGGAGTTGTGTCAAGTATTTGAAAAATTGATATGAAATTTTTGGTGTGTGCATGATCATTCATGTGGCTGACTCCTGGCTGTGCTAGGGATTTTAAGAGGAAATCCAGGGAGCTTGCAGTCTGCTGAGGGCAGCAGAGAAACGTGTCAGCAGAGAAAAGTGGTTGTTGCTGCAGTGTGCAGCAGGTGGTGGAGATACAAATGATCCATGCAGACTGCATGTTGGGCACTATGGAGTGGGTTTTGCAGTATTGATAGGAGTTCAGGTAGAGAAGAGAGAAGTGAAGTGAAGGAGAATGATGGGCATTCTAAGCAGAGAAATACACAGGTCGGAGTTCAACTACATCACAGTGTGCCACCCGTCAGGAACTACCCACAGGCCTGGGGGGTGGTGATGTATGAGAAGGAAGTGGTAATAGGAGTGGCCTGCGTGGATGGAGGCAGATGGTGGTAGCTGTAAAAACATTACTAAGAAGTTTGAACTATTCCGTAGACTTACGTTTCTCAAGGTGTTTTCTTTTCTTCTTCTTCTTTCAGTATTATCTGTAATATGCCCTGGAAGAAAAGCGGTCTATGCTCATAAATTTGGGAGGTGTTGTAACCATGCACTGTTCTCTTGGAGATGCCCAAGTTATCACTGCACTGATGCATTTCAGCATAAAAACTGAGGGTTCTTGAAAACATGACAACACAACCAAATAGCCTAACTATTTTATCCTTTGCTTCCCAAATCTGTTCCTGCACGCCCTGTTTGCATGTCATTCCTTCTCAGATTCCCGGGGCCTAACATTCCCTTACCCTACACTGGGAAATGCCACTGGGGGCCACTGAGTTCTTCAGCAGGAAGGGGATTTACTCTGGAATGGCTGGAAGGAGGGACCTGGTGCCAGCACTGACGCCTGAGGGGTGGGGGACCCGGCCTGGGACATGGCAGAACCTGCTCTAGATTCCCCAGAGCAGGAAGCACTGGGGAGCTGTGGGGGCTCATGCAGAAGCTCTGTGTGGATGACCCCTGAGGAAGAGCTCGTGCCCTGTCCTTGCCAGGGCTGGCCTCAGGGAAGCTTGACTGCACAGCTGCAATGGGACCTGTGGGGCTGGAAGCCCCAGACCAGGGCGGTGCCCAAGGGGAAGTGACTGTGTGGGGGGAGGGCCCTAAGTAGCCTGGTTCCCATGGCCCCATTTCGGGGGAGAGCCATTCCCTAAGCCACAGAGCTGGGTTCCCAATGGCCCCGCAGCCTCTCCCGGTGTGGAGCAGGAAGCGAATGCCTGGTCCAAGAGAGGGGGCAGGAGAAGGAACCGGTGGGATGGTGGGCCAGGGGACATCTCAGCAGGTGCCGCTGTGACCGCGAACAGCAGCCACGGGAAGCACAGTGTCCACCACCTCCTCCCTGCCTCCTTGGTGCCCCTCAGCTGCCCAGAACCCTGCGATGGGGGACCAAGCTGCAGCCATCCCTTCCCCATGGGCCCCCAAATAGGGTAACACTGTGGTGCAGAAACACGAAGTCTCATTTCCTACATGCACGGCTCTGGGTTGAGGGTCAAGCCTGCTTTTGTGTAATAATGAAAACCTCCATTGGATGATGTCTGGTTGAGAATGGGCACGTCTTTGTCCTATAAAGATCAGGAGGCCCTTAAGTTCAGGCAAACACAAAGAGGATTTTTTTTTTTGAAAGGATGCACAAAAGCGTCTTGGAGACCAAGGACAGAGGAGTGTCACTGGGTCTGAGGGGGTTCCTGGAAAGTGCAAAATGCAGCTTGTGTCCTTGTCTCTAAGGGGCTGCACGGCCTCTTTCATCTCTGCCTCTGTGCCTTGCCTTCCTCTTCACTCCTGGTTTCTTCCGCCTCCTGCCTGGGCCGTAGGGACACCCGGCCTGGCCTCACGTCTCTTGCCTGCTCTGTTCCCCCACCCGGGAGCTGCCTTCGATCCCTGGGCACCTGAGGCTGAGGGTGCGTGGCCACATCATTGCCTCCAGGGGCACCCCTGGATGTGTATAGCACACAACCTGTTGGGCAAATGTGGGGGTTCCAGACAAAACCTTTATGCTTCTGTGGCACAAATGTAATCAAAAGGTGGAACTCATGGCTGTTGCTCTTTGATTTTAGGGAAAGTCTTCCTGACATATGTTGGTGGCCTTGCGAGTGCTTAAGCAGGGCTTGCCTACCTGAATGTCCATGGAGAGCAGAGGGCGGCCACCCTGTCTCCCCATTTACCTTACTTGGAGGCCTGGCTTTGATGTTAGCAGACCTGCGTGCAAATCCCGGTTCTGCTTATAAAATGGGACAGAGGCCAGGTTACTTGATTTCTCTAAGTCTCTGTCTTCGTCAGTGAAGTGGGGGCATAATTTCTACCCTATGGGGGATTCTTATAAGGATTAAGGGGTTCAGTGAGTTTAAGGAATTTAGGTAGGTGTCTGGGACATCACAATAGCCTGACAAGTACCAGATATCCTCAGTCCCATAAACCTCAGGGTAATAAACCATATAAACTAAGCAGTCACACAACGTTGACCATTGTGTGGAAAGCACTCACCTATCTATGTTGAAGGCAATTGCCATGCACTTGGTAAAAGTCTACATGGCAAAGCTGAAATTGGAATCACAGTGTTACCCCAAATTGATACATGTAAGAATTAATGACAGTCACAACAATGTTGATAAAGATGGAGAAGTAAATCTGGGGAACATTCTCTCTCAGGCTTTTTTTTGTGTTATAGGTATGCACATATGCATTGCATCTGATTTTGATTTTACTTAAAAATCTTTGTCTTAATGGTTTTTTTCCTTAGCATCTTGACCTTATTGTGACATTTAGCAAGATGTGATTTTTTTTCAAGCTACGTTTCATAAACAAAATATATGTTTATAACTGGCTGTACCCAAGCTGCTAATTATGGGCATCTCTTTCTATAGCTCGCTATTAATCACTCATGTCTTTGAGGTTATACAGAAAACAATTTATGTTACGAAATAAAGTCCTCCCTTAAAAATGTTTGCCCTGGGAACGAGGAGGGAGGAAATCACAAACTGTTATTATTTTCCCTTAGATGAATCTAAATATTAACATTCCCTTAGCTTTAAAAGATTATTTTTATGCCGCTCCTTTATAAACAATTGAAGCACACTAACTCTTCTGCTGTCTGGGGTTCTGTCTGCAGCATACCCAAACAACTAAGCTAAAAAAAAAAAAAGGGAAAATAAATTCAACAGGTTATCTGGCATTGCTTGCAGAACATACACGTTTGACAAACTTGAAACGTTTTTTAAAGCCCAGCATATAGCAAACTGATTTGAATGTTTAAACACAGCTTATGTCCAGATCTCACTGCAGCCATATCACCCAGCCTCCAGGACGCTGGTGGTGGGGTAGCAGCGTTTCAGGAGGAAGAGTGAGGCTTCTGTTCACGACCGCAAGAGCAGCAGTTGCGATAGCCATCGCTGTGCGAACGCTGTCTGGGCGCTCCACGCACAGTGACGTTTACTCTTTACAGCAGCCTTCAGAGCTGCGAGGAAAGAACCGGCCTCTCAAGGCTGCAGTGGCAAGTGGGGGACAAGGACGCGGCCACGCGCCTTTCCCACAGCCGGCCTGGCCAGCAGGCTTCCTTGTTACGCCCACTTTTCAGGAGGAAACCCGAGCTGGAGGCCTGACTAAGCCAAGGGCAGACAAGGACCTGAGACGGGGCCCCAGGCGGCGACTGCAGCCTCACCTTTCATTTGGGGTGAGCGGTCGTGTCTGTAGGCTCTGCATGCACGGATGTGTTGAGAGACGGAATGTCCCCTAAGCAGAAGCTTTGTCCCCGACAGCTACCCCGGGCAGCTTTCCCCTAAGCCCCAGCCTGGGAAGCAGCCACTCTTCCTGGACGCTGACGGCCCAGCAGTAGTGGGGAGGCAGGAGAGAAAGGTGAATGGGGGTGATGGCTTGCACAGAATTTAGGGGGACACCAAAAATTCAATAATCAAGGCAAATAATGTTGTAATGCACTACTTAAAATATGTAAATACTAGATACATAAAATAAAAGTACTTAAAAAATATCTGAACAAAGTATCAGTATGAGAAGAACAATAGGACACGTATGGGCCTTGGTTACATGGTGCCAGGCCCCCGGTAGAGACCAGGCCACCCTGCTGGACTCACCCCACAGGGCCTCTGTGGGCCCGTTGCCACATCCGGCCCCCCAGGGGACATCGTTGAAACAATACTTTATTAAGTACTATTTTTAAAAAATGAGGATGGCATTTCCCAGGGATATGCTAAAAAAGGTGAACCTCTTCCTTTCCACCCTTTTTCTCTCAAACTCAGCCAAGGATGTTATTTAAAAGGGACGGTCAATCCGATTGCAGATCTGTGTGTTGGGCGGCTCCTGGTGTCTCTCCTATTCACTGCTTGGGGTATCGCCCTAAGGAAGCATGGGCCTTCCTGCCGGCCGTCAGCTGGGATGCGTGCCCCCCACAACAGCCCCTGTCCGCCCAGCACCTTTGGGCTTGGAGGGTTCAACCCGGCAGCCATGCTGTTGAATATGCATAGAGCTGCTTCCCACCCCAAAAGACATTTTATTTATTATTTCAAAAATATTTTCTTTGGGCTCCTTTAATCCTAGGGGACATTTGCTTGATGAATAGCAAATAAATTTCCTAACCAGACTGTTGTTATAAATATCCATGGCGTTAATTCAAACCATTTGCATTGGAAACTTTTTTTTTCTGGAGGAAAAGGGGTGGCTGACCTAACCTCAGCATTTGGGACATGATTTCCCTAAAATAACCACAACATCCATTATTTTTTTTTTCCTGCTGGTATGTCAATTTTTTTAAATGAGAGGCTGGGTCCCTTCGGTATCTTTGGTCCCCATAGTAACAATTCCATGTGTTTATTCTGGCTTATGGACATAAAACACTGAGGAAAAAGCTCAGTGACTCATTTTTGATTGGGGGTTACTCTAATTAGAAGATGATTATTTAAACGTTGATCACTAATACAGATACTATGTGCTTAAAAATAAGATCCATGGCAGGCTTTGTAAATGACAAATTATAAACTCTTAGACAGTTAGATGTCTCCAAACTCTGGCTGCTGCTTCACAGATGCAGGTGTTTCTAAGGTTATCATTGTTTCCTCCGTGTTAACCATCCTTGACTTCCTGCCCTTCCCTCCTGGTACTGGGATCTGAGTAAGGCGAGAAGTAATGGGTGAAAGTGCCTTGAATGACCAGGGCAGTTCCAGGAGCCCATTTGGACCTGTGGTGTGTGCATCTGACATGAACTGAACCGATCTGGTGAAGTCTTTCTGAGGTGCCCAGTGAGTGGCCAGGAGAGGCGGACACGTTTGGGCTCTGTCACTTCAAGTTGTGTTTTGGCTGAGTGGGAAGGCTGCTGCCTTGGGCCGCCATTCTTTGGCTTGGCAGGCATCATGTCTCTGTTTCCTGGCCTGTAAAATGGGAACAACAGCGGGATTTTCAGCATAGGGTGTTGGAGGGAGTTACGTGCAGTAATGCTGTATTGCATGCACACTGCTTAGCAAAGGGCAGACTCCTAGTAAACACCAAGTAAGCAGTGGCTGTTACACTCACTATTTTTATCTTTGTGATTAGATTATCACTTTGGCCTTTGGATTGAGTTCCATTGATCTCAAGGAAATTGTTCAAATCTAAGATAAGATTGAGTAGCAAGTAAAATTTCCACACAAAGCAGCAAAACCGTTTGAGCAGGTGTGGGGCATGTCGGTCTGTGTGGAATACTGTGTCTCTCCTTCCACCCTGTTTAGGACTCTGTGAGCTCAACTCTGTCATCTGGGAGCCATGGGGAATTTTGTCTTGAGCTCCAGCTCCCAGGATGAAGGGCATAGCTTAGGTGGAGAATCTGCCCCCCATGCCAGGTGGCTGCATCTTGATCAGTATCTGACATATAAAGATACGAGGAACCTGGCAAAGTAAAGCTAACAGAACCAGAAAGTAGAATAGTGATTGATAGGGGTTGGGGTGGGCAAAGGGGGAGACGTCGAGTAAAGGGATAAACTTTCAGTTATAAGATGATTAAGTCCTAGGGATCAAATGTACAGCATGGTGACAATAGTTAATAATAATGTATGTGTCCTTGAAATTAGCTAGGAGAGTGAAAGTGTTCTTGCCACACACACACACACACACACAGTAACTGTGTGACATGATGGATGTATCAATTAATTTGATGTGGTAATTGTTTCACAATGTGTACATATATTAACTCATGTTGTACACCCTAAAGATATATATTTTTCCTTTGCCAATTATAACTCAAGGAAGCTAGGGGAGAAAAAACACACAAAAAGATCCAGTTTCAACTGGTAGAACTGGAAGTTAGCTGCATCTCTGGACCCTTATCAGTTACCTGTATATGAATCCATGAGACGCTGTGAGACCAGTGTGGATGCAGGCCAAGTGGACCTGCAGAGAAGTTACAGAGAACAGCTGGTATCTTCTCTCTGCTGTGGTTACCATCTTTCACCATACAAAGAGGTCACAATATTACTGACTCTATTCCCTATGCTGTACATTTCATCCCTGTGACTTACGGGGTTTATTTCATAATGGGAATTTTGTCCATCTTTATCCCTTTCACTTTTTCACCCATCTGCCCATCCTCCTGCCCTTGTGTGGACCACACAGCTGTTGTCTGTATTTATGAGTCTTTCTGTTTTGTTTGTTTGCTTGTATTTTTAGATTCCACATATAAGTGAGATCACATGGTGTTTGTCTTCCTCTGTTTTGCCCTTGCTGGTGAACAATATTTTTACAGTCTATGCAGCTCTAGGTTGATCATTTTTTCTTCAACACGTGGAAGATATTCAACTGTTTGGTTTTTGTTGCTGTTATTCTAATATCCCTAATAATAAATTTCTCTAATATTATATGTTAGAGGTCAGTCTAATTATCACTTCTTTAAAAATAGTCTGTCTTGTCTTTGAGTGTTTTTATAGCATTTTAACACGGGTCATCTTTAAATGGGGCTGGCCCGCATGACCCTGGCCTCCACAGTGGCCTTATCCCCAGCGTCCAGCCCTCTCACTCACTCTCAGGATCACTGACAATCGGAGAATCTGAGACCAGTGCTTCTCACCATCTCCTGGCAGAGGACGGCTCTGGGCCGGTGGGGGACACGGGCTGTCCCCCTCCTGCACCCCCGCAGAGAGGGGAGGCAACGACCCCTCCTCTTCCCTTTATTTCTCATAGTCTTTTGATTCTGGAACTGAGTGTCCTCTGCTCCTTTTCACTTTCCATCGTGAACAAAATCTTCAGTTAGTCTCCAAAGTGGTTCTGAGCACACTCCTATTCCATCCACAAACATTCCCATCAGGGACACGCTGTATTTATCTGGACTTTGGGATTGTCTTTCAGTAGTCCTTGGAAAAGGTTTATTAGGTACTCGATGGCCTGGGGAACTTGTGGGTCATGTAACTGTGACAGCCTCTCTGCTAGGAGGCCAGGGGCTCTCCCCATGACTCCGCGCTCCCCATGTGTGGGCTTCGTGCTGTGGGTTGCCTGCCTGCTTTCAGGAAGTAGTTTAATAGTCCCAATAACGTGTCATCTTTTCCGGGATTTGGAAACCTGAGAAGGCTTTCCTAGCAAATACACAGACAGTTTCCTCCAACACCTGCTCTCTCAAGTCATGGGATGTTTGAAAATGACTACACAAGTTCCTTTTGAATACTGACCAGAGCAATGTAAAAATTTTGCTCATGTGAGAATGTCAGGTGCCACCTCTGTCCTGCCCCTGCCCCTGGATTCACATGCAGTGAACATGCCTATTGTTTGGGAATGTGGATGGGTTATTTTGGTTCTGTGTAATTAATCCACAGATGAAAAAACATGCCTTTTAGAAGTAAAATACCTAATGTCACATTGCTATTAAGTAAAGAAGGCAGAATTCTAATTCCATATTCCAAATACTCATTCACCATGCTAGGCTTGGAAAAGCTTAAAAACTGTGCAAAAAAATGCATTCTTATTGTGGAAAAATTAGAAAAGAGAGATGCATAAAGAAAGAAAGTGAACGTGAAAAAACCCGAAATCCCACCATTCAGAGGTGGCATCACTGTTAACATTTTGGTTCACTTCCTTCTAGATGTCTCCACACAAATATAATCACAAATACTTTTCAAAGATGGGCTCTGCTTTACAACTTCATTTTCCCTTTAATAATATATTGTGTTTTGTTAGTGTCTATGTCATGAGTATAGATTTGTATCATCATCTTTATAATATGCACTGTTTTCCATTCCAGGACGCCAGTATTATTTATTAATACTTGACTGTTGTTCTCCTCTTCTGAGCCTGACCACCACTTGGTTGGCCAGTCCCCCTTTTTCAGGACCTGTATTGAGTGCTAATGGTATTCCAAGCTTATGCTATGCACTTTAAATCTGTTATTTTATTAATGTAACTTGTTAACAGTTTCTTGATGTTACCGACAGCGTTCAGCTTCTGTGTACCTCTCTGTATGATCACACAATGCTTACTTATGTGCTTTTCTTAATATCGCCAAAGTATCCTCCAGAAAGCTTCTAACAAGTGACACAAAGTATTAAAGGTGTTTCAGATCCACAGAACCAGAGGGTGTTATAAACTTTAAAAGTATGTTCTGATCTTTTAGGGAAAAGTGACACTTAATTACTTTAGCTTGGATTTACTTGATCCCTAGAGAAGCAAATATTTTTCTATTGGTGCATTCACCTTTTTCTGTACAGTATTTAAACTCTGGCCTTTTGCGGCCATCCACTCACGGGCCAGCGGCCTAAATAAAGGTCAGTCCCTTTGTGACTTCTGATAGGAGCAAGAACTGTAACAGGCATTTCAACACACCTGCCACATTCTCAGGAGTGTGTCTTCCCCTCTTTCTGAAGAACTGAGGCAGAAGTGCCTGCTTGATCCATGCCCGTCCGGAGGGGCGATGAAGGGCAGTTGCTGTGCGATGACACCACAGAGGCCGGCAAACGGACAAGATAAAGGTAGCGCAGGTTTACAGGAAGGAATGTGTTGTCTGCACCGAACGAGGGCAGCGGGAAAAGGCAAGCGGCGCAGCTGTGCGCCTGGGCCTTCACCCCAGCAAGGTGGTGACCCAGGACTGGAACTGGCAGAGACGCAAAAAGATGCTTGAGTGTAAAGCCAAACCTCCACCAGCGGGAAAGGAGAAGGGCAGATATAAAAAAGAAACAATCAAGGAGGTGCAGGAATGAAGTAACCACATACGCCACTTTCAATAAAAACTTAAAATGAAAAAAAAGTAAAATCTAATGTATATTTTAAAATGATACATATTTTAACTAAATGTACCCACAATACATCATTTTTGTCAAGTGCATACTTTTAGAATTAAGAAGTGCTCTTTTCACTGTAAGTTTTTTTTAAATTTTTATTTGCTCCATCCTTCCTCTCACATCAGCCTCTCTACCTCCCAAGTAGCTGGTAAAATAGCATCAAATGCATCCTTTTCTACACATTTTTATCTACCCTCATGTAATCCTCATATAATGTATACTAGGCATGTACACACTGCACACATATACGAGGTTTGTTTTATGTTTTTTGATGAAAGCAGCATCATGTATCACACACTTTTCAGCATCTTGCTTTCCTCACCCAACAGCGTCCCCCTGGAAGATCCGCCGAGCCATCGGGTAGCCCTCTGCTCCATTATTCTCAATGACTAGAAGTTTTTTTTTTTTTTTTTTTTTTTTTTTTAGATAATTATTTTTTATTGAAGGGTAGTTGACACACAGTATTACATTACATTAGTTTCAGGTGTACAACACAGTGATTCAACATTTATATACATGATAATTCTAGGTACCAGCTATCACCATACCAAGTTGTTACAATATTTTGACTATATTCCTTATGCTATACATTACATCCCGGTTACTTATTTATTTTACAATTGGAAGTGTGTACTTTTTTTTTTGGTTGTTGTTGTTAGGGCATCTCTCATATTTATTGATCAAATGGTTGTTAACAACAATAAAATTCTGTATAGGGGAGTCAATGCTCAATGCACAATCATTAATCCACCCCAAGCCTAATTTTCGTCAGTCTCCAATCTTCTGAAGCATAACGAACAAGTTCTTACATGGAGAACAAATTCTTACATAGTGAATAAGTTACATGGTGAACAGTACAAGGGCAGTCATCACAGAAACTTTTGGTTTTCCTCATGCATTATGAACTATAAACAGTTCAAATATGAATACACATTTGATTTTTATACTTGATTTATATGTGGATACCACATTTCTCTCTTTATTATTTTTAATAAAATGCTGAAGTGGTAGGTAGATACAAGATAAAGGTAGAAAACATAGTTTAGTGTTGTAAGAGAGCAAATGTAGATGATCAGGTGTGTGCCTGTAGACTATGTGTTAATCCAAGCTAGACAAGGGCAATAAAACATCCACGTATGCAGAAGATTTCTCTTAGAACAGGGGGGGTGAGGTTCTAAGCCTCACCTCTGTTGATCCCCAATTTCTCACCTGATGACCCCCCTGCGACTGTGCCTGTCTTAGGTTGTTCCTCCCTTGAGGAATCTTACCCGTCTCTGGCTAACCAGTCATCTTCCGGGGCCATACAGGGAAATGTTAAGTTGGTAAGTGAGAGAGAAGCCTTATTGTTTGAAATGGTTAGCTTTTTATTTCTTTGCATATTTATGCCCTGTGGCTTCTATGCCCAGCATTTGTCTTGAGGTATCTTTACCACTTGGAGGAGTTATGATACTCGGTAAATTTGATATGAGGCACGAATTCTATTTAAGAATTCGTTGTAATTAGGAAGGAAGAAGAAAAGCTATAGAAGTAGCAGGCGGAAGAAAACATGGGAAGATTGATTATTTCTTTGACATATCTTCTTGTAGAGTAACTTCAGCATGGATAGGTTTTAAGCTACTACTTAAATTGCGCACACACATTAACATAATAGGAGTATAGTTACATAACCCAAGCATACCTGTAATTACCAGCCATCTCCAGTGAAACCAAGAAAACCAGTTAGGCACCCTAGGCATTTGTGAAAACTTATCAATGATATGATGGTTATTATCTAACTGAATTTGAATAGTTTGAGAAAAATCAGACAAATTAAAACAACCCATTCCTGGGCACTGTTCACATCCCATATGTTCTTTTAACAGTAAATAGTCTGTAGTTGTAAGATTTTGGAGCGCTACAATTTGCACTTCTTCTAATTCTTGATTGAGTTCCAACAGTATAGATCCAGTCAAATTTGTTGTTTTACTGTATGCACAGGCCAGCTTAGATATCTCCTTCATTCCCATGGCAAGTCCAGGAGCTGGTGGGATGAGTGCATCTACAGCTGTAGCAGTGCGTGGATCTTTGTTGGGGTTTTTTGATGATCATCTTCTGGCATGAGTCTTCCCGAGAGTGCTGATGTTGGAAGTTCTCTTTCATATCGTATCTTAGTTCATTTTCGGGGTAGCCAAATTAGGCTTTGATCCTCTGTATAAACACAAACAGACCCTTTGCCTACACTTTTATATGTCCTTTATATCATTGTGTAGAACTCATTAGAGGTCACCACATAGGAACTGCATTTTTTTTTTTAATCATTAATCTACACTTACATGACGAATACTTTGTTTACTAGGCTCTCCCCTATACCAGGTCCCCCCTATATACTCCTTTACAGTCACTGTCCATCAGCGTAGCAACCTGTTGTAGAATCACTACTTGTCTTCTCTGTGTTGTACAGCCCTCCCCTTTCTCCCACCCCGCTATGGATGCTAATCTTAATACCCCCCTACTTCTCCCCCCCTTATCCCTCCCTACCCACCCATCCTCCCCAGTCCCTTTCCCTTTGGTACCTGTTAGTCCATTCTTGAGTTCTGTGATTCTGCTGCTGTTTTGTTCCTTCAGTTTTTCCTTTGTTCTTATATTCCACAGATGAGTGAAATCATTTGGTATTTCTCCTTCTCTGCTTGGCTTGTTTCACTGAGCAAAATACCCTCCAGCTCCATCCATGTTGCTGCAAATGGTTGGATTTGCCCTTTTCTTATGGCTGAGTAGTATTCCATTGTGTATATGTACCACATCTTCTTTATCCATTCATCTATCGATGGACATTTAGGTTGCTTCCAATTCTTGGCTATTGTAAATAGTGCTGCGATAAACATAGGGGTGCACTGATCTTTCTCATACTTGATTGCTGCATTCTTAGGGTAAATTCCTAGGAGTGCAATTCCTGGGTCAAATGGTAAGTCTGTTTTGAGCATTTTGATGTACCTCCATACTGCTTTCCACAATGGTTGAACAAGTTTACATTCCCACCAGCAGTGTAGGAGGGTTCCCCTTTCTCCACAGCCTCGCCAACATTTGTTGTTGTTTGTCTTTTGGATGGCAGCCATCCTTACTGGTGTGAGGTGATACCTCATTGTAGTTTTAATTTGCATTTCTCTGATAATTAGCGATGTGGAGCATCTTTTCATGTGTCTGTTGGCCATCTGTATTTCTTTTTTGGAGAACTGTCTGTTCAGTTCCTTTGCCCATTTTTTAATTGGGTTATGTGTTTTTTGTTTGTTGAGGCGTGTGAGCTCTTTATATATTCTGGACGTCAAGCCTTTATCGGATGTGTCATTTTCAAAGATATTCTCCCATACTGTAGGGTTCCTTTTTGTTCTATTGATGGTGTCTTTTGCTGTACAGAAGCTTTTCAGCTTAATATAGTCCCACTTGTTCATTTTTGCTGTTGTTTTCCTTGCCCGGGGAGATATGTTCAAGAAGAGGTCACTCATGTTTATGTCTAAGAGGTTTGTGCCTATGTTTTCTTCCAAGAGTTTAATGGTTTCATGACTTACATTCAGGTCTTTGATCCATTTTGAGTTTACTTTTGTATATGGGGTTAGACGATGGTCCAGTTTCATTCTCCTACATGTAGCTGTCCAGTTTTGCCAGCACCATCTGTTGAAGAGACTGTCATTTCGCCATTGTATGTCCATGGCTCCTTTATCAAATATTAATTGACCATATATGTCTGAGTTAATGTCTGGATTGTCTAGTCTGTTCCATTGGTCTGTGGCTCTGTTCTTGTGCCAGTACCAAATTGTCTTGATTACTATGGCTTTATAATAGAGCTTGAAGTTGGGGAGTGAGATCCCCCCTACTTTATTCTTCTTTCTCAGGATTGCTTTGGCTATTCGTGGTCTTTGGTGGTTCCATATGAATTTTTGAATTATTTGTTCCAGTTCATTGAAGAATGTTGCTGGTAGTTTCATAGGGATTGCATCAAATCTGTATATTGCTTTGGGCAGGATGGCCATTTTGACGATATTAATTCTTCCTAGCCATGAGCATGGGATGCGTTTCCATCTGTTAGTGTCCCCTTTAATTTCTTTTAAGAGTGACTTGTAGTTTTCAGAATATAAGTCTTTCACTTCTTTGGTTAGGTTTATTCCTAGGTATTTTATTTTTTTTGATGCAATTGTGAATGGAGTTGTTTTCCTGATTTCTCTTTCTGTTGGTTCATTGTTGGTATATAGGAAAGCCACAGATTTCTGTGTGTTGATTTTGTATCCTGCAACTTTGCTGTATTCCGATATCAGTTCTAGTAGTTCTGGGGTGGAGTCTTTAGGGTTTTTTATGTACAGTATCATGTCATCTGCAAATAATGACAGTTTGACTTCTTCTTTGCCAATCTGGATTCCTTGTATTTTTTTGTTTTGTCTGATTGCCGTGGCTAGGACCTCCAGTACTATGTTAAATAACAGTGGGGAGAGTGGGCATCCCTGTCTAGTTCCCGATCTCAGCGGAAATGCTTTCAGCTTCTCGCTATTCAATATAATGTTGGCTGTGGGTTTTTCATAGATGGCCTTTATTATGTTGAGGTACTTGCCCTCTATTCCCATTTTGCTGAGAGTTTTTATCATGAATGGATGTTGAACTTTGTCAAATGCTTTTTCAGCATCTATGGAGATGATCATGTGGTTTTTGTCTTTCTTTTTGTTGATGTGGTGGATGATATTGATGGACTTTCGAATGTTGTGCCATCCTTGCATCCCTGGGATGAATCCCACTTGGTCATGGTGTACGATGGTTTCGATGTATTTTTGAATTCGGTTTGCTAAAATTTTGTTGAGTATTTTTGCGTCTACGTTCATCAGGGATATTGGTCTGTAGTTTTCTTTTTTGGTGGTGTCTTTGCCTGGTTTTGGTATTAGGGTGATGTTAGCTTCATAGAATGAGTTTGGGAGTATCCCCTCCTCTTCTATTTCTTGGAAAACTTTAAGGAGAATGGGTATTATGTCTTCCCTGTATGTCTGATAAAATTCCGAGGTAAATCCATCTGGCGCGGGGGTAATGACTAGAAGTTTTAAACAGCCGTTCTCCTAGGTTATGGATTCCTTTGTTTCTATTTTTCTTTTTGTTCTACCACCTCTACCACTATTGCAATCAACCTTTTTTTTTTACATACTTTTATTCTGGTGGAATATCCAAGAATGTTATCGCTCTGTGGGTCTAAGTGTGAATATGTGTTTTAATTATAATAAATGATGCCAGATTGCTCTCCCCAAGGACTGCAACACATTGTTTCCCAGCATTACATGAGAGCTTCTTTGTCTTTACATCACAGCCAGCAATAGATGCTGTGGTCCATGGGAATTTCTGATGTCAGTTTTATGTATGTAAAGTGACAGTCATGATGTCAGTGTAGTTTGCATATTTGTGTATTCATGGTTGCTACTCGTGAATTTCTGTATCTTTTCATCTGCCTACAACAGGACTTATTCAACTTGAATGCTCTTCACCCATTATTTAAATATAATAAAATTATTGGCTTATTTGTCTCTTGTCTATTTGTAAGAGATTTTGTATATTATTAATTTAAACTTATATCATCTGTGTTACAAATATTTTTTCCACATCTATTGTTTTTCTATTATTCTTATTTATGAGATCTGTTGTCATATAAAGATTTTAGTATTTTTATTTAGTCAAATGCATCTTGTCTGAGCTTCTGGGTTTCTAGCCATAGTTAAGAAGTCGTGCATTCTGGACTCTCATAGATTGTGAGGTCTCAGATTTTCTTACAGGTTCTTAATTTTGTTGTTTAATGGCTTCAATCCATCTGGAATTTATTTCTGTATTTGTTATAAGAAATAGTCCATATTAATTTTATTCCAGATACATATCTAGGATATTAGTAGCAATTACTAAATAATGCACAATTTTTCCCATAGAAAATACATGACTTTTGTAATATATTAAATTGTCATCTACACTGGGATTTATTTCTGGAGTATCTTGTTTCATTGCTCCATTTTCTTGTTCCTATTTGATTATAATGGCTTTATAATGTATTTTGATATTTGGTAAGGCAGATCTTCCCATATACTTTTTGTTTTGTTTTCTTTTTGCACATAGATATCCAATTCTTCCAGCATCAGTTACTGAAAGAGCATATTCTTTCTTCATTAAACTGTCTTATGCCTTTGCAGAAAATTAGTAGTCCATATACATGTGAGTCTTTTTCTGGATTCTCTGTTTCATTTATTGATCTGTAAGTCTGTCTTTGTGCCAATATCACACTATTTTGATCACTGTAACTTTACAGTAAGTCTTAACAGTGGGTAGAATTAGTTCTCCAGTTTTGTTCTTTTTTAAAGATGCATTTCCATATGAATTTTAGAAACAGCTTGTGAACTTTTACAAGAAAACCCTCTAAGTCAGCCCTCAACAGGATATTTCTTTGTGGGGGAAAGGGAAGATTACTCATCATGCTAACGCCAGAGCTCCCACAAGTCACTAAACTTCAATTTTTAAGACAGTGTCATAAAGGGACCAGGACTTTGTAATGAACACTTCAAGGAGACACTTAGGCAGTGATGTCTTTATGCTTTATCCTGAGAGGTTTCTTCTTTTTATTTTAAAATTAACTCTTGAATGTCTTTCTGAAGATATTTTTTCACTTGAAAGTGGGGACTTGAAGTTCTGTTGTATGGAGTTTTGATTTCAGGCAAAAAAGGCACTTGTATAAAGAATCTTTTAGAGTGTTTACACATGTCTCAGTGTTTAGTATGTTCCTTTCAGATCCAATCCTCTGGAGCCACAGGGTACTCTGGGCCCAGGCTGTGCAGTGTAACATTAGCTTAATGGTTTTGACCCCTGCTCTGAAGTGGGTTATACAGTCATGCTTTGCATGTCCTGAAGTCATTAGTTTGGCATGAAATGGCCCTGTGTTGTCTTATAATTATTTCTGAGCTGGGCTTCTGTAAAATGACCACATCTATTTTAAGACTTGAAGAATGCAAGAGCAAACTGCTTGTGGGGATAACAGCATTTGAGGACCAGTAACTTTCTGATCTCTCTACCCGCTTAGCTACCAGGGGTATTAGCTCAGCAACGTGAGTGGCGCCCCTCTCAGGAAGGGTATGTCCCTATATTGTTACAGAAATGGTCTGTATGCTGGCCAGGCGAACCCCAAGCAGTATGTTGGGAACTTAATATGCTTATTTTATTAATGAATATTTGCCTATTAATTTGGGGCCCTAAGTGTGTCTCAGCTTTTTAACGTGTGGTCCTCAGTAGCGCTCTCTGTCTTCATTCACACTGAGAGCCGGGGCATGTATTGCCGTCAGTTTGACGATTTGCTAAATGCTTACTGCGTGTGTCTGTGTGCAACTCCCTGTGTCTTACTGGAATCTAAGTTAGCTAACCAGTGACCTTTGAATGACAAGGTGACCACATTCAGGCCGAAGAGAGGACTTGAACTGAGTAAGTGTTGTAGTATGTTAGAAGGTGGCAGGGGCCTTGAAGACAAATAAATGGAGATGGGAAGTTTGAGGGTAGTGGATATTGCAGTTTTTAATAGTGTGACCAGGAAAGGTGACACTGGTCATGTGACATTTGGACAAAAACTTGAATAGGCTGAGGGAAGAGCAAGCAGGAGGCCTTCTAGGTTGGCAAAGGAGCTGACCTGTGGCTGGTAGGGGCGACTGAGAGGAGTGGGGCAGGAGGTGAGGCCAGAGAAGCTGGTCCAGGGCTGAGGGAGGGACAAGGGAGCAGAGGAGAGGAGGCACAGGCCGGGGGCACAGCCGGAATCATGTGGCACCCTGGGGCCAAGTGAAGCAAGGGTGTCAAGAGGGAGTGATGGACTGTGCCCAGGGGTGCAGAAGGGCCATGCAAGGTACAATCTGAGGACCCACAGTGGGGTCTAGATTCATGCTGGCTGGCTGAAGCAGGGTGGGCAGTGAGTGGGCAGAGAGGGAGTGTAGGCACCTCTTCAGAGGAGTGGGGTGGTAGGCGTGGGGGGCAGAGATGGGAAAGGTTTTGTGTTTTGAGAAGGTAGAGGTTGCAGCGTGTTTGCATGCCCATGAGAATAATCAAGAGGGGAAAATCTATGACATAGAGTGAGAGGAGAGAGCTGACGAGGTGAGGGGCGGGTCTAGCAGAGATCCTGGCCTTCAGTGGAGGCCTGGCCAGCGCCGCCATGGGGAGGGCAGGGTAATGGGCACACTGGCCAGCAGGTGGGTAGGTGGAGAGGTGGGGCACATGGAACTCTCTCCTGATTGCTGTGTTTTCTCAGGACGGCAAAGGGCACTGGCTGGGAGTGGAAATGGGGAGGACTTCTGAGCTTTGAGGAGGGAGGGGGAGGCGTGTGAAACTGTCTGCAAGGGGAGGGGAGTGAATGAACAGGCGATGGCACTGGGACTGGTGACACAGACACAAAGGATGTAAAGAGAAGAAAGAACTGGGGTCTGAGAGGTAAGTGGGGGAAGATCTCGTAGAGCCTCGCAGGCTACGGTGGTGACTTGGGTTCTGTTCCCATGCAGCTGGGCAGCCTTGGAGGGTTTGAGCAGGATGGTGACGCCATCTGGCTCAGAGCTCAGAAGAGTTATGCAGATCATCCCACAAAAGCAGGAGGAAGGCTTATTCCATCGTTTAAATGAAAGATTCTAGGGTGGAAGTGGTAAAGGTGGGGAGAAGGGATTGGATTTGAGTTACAGTTTAAAGATAGAGCTGATAGGATTTGCCAGCTAAAAGCAGAGTGTGAGAAAAAGCTGTCAAGGATGAATTCAAGGTCTAATCCCGAGCATCACATGAATGTTAGTGCTCAGTAGATACCAGGTTTCTCAGCCTCAAAGACACGTACAAGGTCAACACTAGCTATGCTAACATCTTCAGCCAAGCAGCAAAATGACCTCTGTGTGGACCAAGGCTGTGGTTACTTTTAGGTTCATGTTGCTAATAGCTTCACATTTCAGATAAAAGAGAAGCTGATTTTGTCATGAACACACCACACGGGAAGCACAGGATGTGTAGTTTTCCTAAGTATCTTAGCATGTTTTCTTTTAATTTTCATAATTCCAGATTAAGTAGATACCAACTTAACTTACTTCTGGAAATGTGCTAGAAATTTCTTCTTTCAAAAAATGGCTGGAGTTAACCGTCTGGAGCTCCGTAGAGGTCTCCAAACAATGAAACACAGTGTATTTATTTTAATGGGAAGCTCTGCTCTGTCCATTCAGCATGTTAATGTTTTCACTTTTTCCTTCTTTTAAAACTTGAGTGAACTATAAAAGCCTGAAAAATGAATACGCCATCAATTTTAAAAAGAAAGAGGGCATTTTGCTTCTCCGTTTTAGAGTAGCAAATCTCCATTTCCCGGAGCTCTGTGTCCTTGCCGTCCTACGAGCCCTGTGCTGGGCCCGTCTTGCTGCAGAGCCCGCTGCTGCGTGCATCATGTTCTCATCGGCACACGTCTGGACCACCAAGAGACAACTGTCTTCACTTCTGTCCCTGAAACATAATGACTTCAGACGTTTCCACGACAACTGACTAACCAGACAAAATGCAACAAAAGGACTGTAAGATGCTGTCCCAAAGCACAGTCTAGTCATTTTCTTTATTGGGTTTTGAAACGAAGCCACTGGGACTGAGGGAGGAAATGAATGGACTGCCTGGGAATTTTCTTTGGTGGTTTGGGGAGATCAAGGAGAAAATACCTGGACCTTTTACTTACTAATGTCTTCAGTTTGTTCAGCTCTTTGCTCTCTGTAGAGGGAGTGGGTCATTCCAGGTGGAAGGAGACAGGCCTTCTGAGGTTAACAGTTGCTCACCGTGAACTCTGTGGCGCCTACCGTTGGTGTCTCAGTGGGAACAGCCATCAGGCTTGGTGCCAGGCGGGGAGCCTGAAGCCCACCTGTTGTTTCAGGGACGAAAGTGCGGGGAGAGTGGGGTTCTGGAATTCCTCCCGGAGGCCGAGTTGAGGGTCACGGTGCTGGCCGGCAAGTCCGTCAGCTCTCTGAGGCTCAGCTGGCGGGGAAGGGATGCTCACCGATGCAGCCTGAAGATCAGTAATGATGCATTTTAGGCAGTTCCCATAGTACCCTGTGTGGAGCAGACACGTAATTAGTTCCCAGTTTGTTAATTTGTAGCTTAAAGGGATAGTGAGATAAGATTATTATATGTCTTATTTATATCTTACTGTATATTGTCATATGAATTATTTTATTATTATACTGTTACTTTAAATATATATAGGTCTGTATATATCTAAATGCATTTCTATATATAAAAATTATATATATATCTGAATATGTATGGTTATTTACATGACATCGTATATGTGAATTATATATACATGACTGTACATACGAATTTTTATTATCTGTATATATACACACACATATATATGTGAATAAGATGATTTGGATTAAGTAAAATAGCACTTTACATTCTCTAAGCATCCAAAGGTCTAGACCAATATTCCCCTTATGGCATCAGTCAGATTAAATAATGACTGTATATGTGAAGGGAATATTTAGAATAAAATAAAAGGCACTGAGAGTGATATAGCACACTCCTATGCAGTCACCTTTTAGATTTAACAAGTGTTAACGTTTGCATTTTATGAGGTTTGGCTGCCATTACAGAAGGCCATGGAGTACACGGCTTAAACAACAGGAATTCATTTTCTCACCGTTCTGGAGGCCAGTCCCAGACCAGCATGCCAGGTGATGCCACTCCTGGTGGGAGCTCCTCCCGGACCGCAGACTTCACGGCATGGCCTCACTCGGCCTCCCCTCCGCACGTGCACAGAGGCCAGCCCCCTGGCGTCTGCTCTTAAGGCCGCTGATCCCGTTGGGTGGGGCCCCGCCCGTGGGGCCCACTTGATCTCGGTTACTCCTGGAAGCCCTGTCCCCACAGACCCACACTGGGGTCAGGGCTTCAACCCGTGAGTTTGGGAGAGCACACGATTCAGTCCGTAAGAGTCACATGTCTGATTTTTACCTCCTGGAGTTCTTCCCAGATGTTGACCTTTCGGAAGTTAGTGTGTGTTCCCCCTTTCTATACTACACACTTCCTGTGCACACACACATATTTATGTACTGCAGTACATCACCTGGTGTGACTCACGCTAGACACAGATGGTATTTGCTTCTTTCACCATTTTGCTTCTGACATTTATGCCCATTGATACCTGTGGGTCTAGAAAATTCATTTAACTGCTGATTGGTGCACTGTTGAGTGAATATATTGTGATGTACTTATTTGTCCAATAACAGTGGACTCGAAAAAGGAGTTTCTATTTTTCCACTATTATAAATAATGCTGAAAGGATGAGCATTCTGTGCATGATTCCTTTAGGGAATCTCTTAAGGGCATGCACGCTTAGGCTTGGAAGTCTTGGCTGGTAGAGTACATTCAGTTTTATTAGATGCTGACAATTTACTTGCTTAATAATAGTTGACACTCAATTCCACCAGTGGAATTTTCATTTTTACACATCTTTCATGAGTCTTTTCAGACTTTTTAATTTTTGCTTATATCCAAGTATGAAATGCTATCTTATTGTTGTTTTAGTTTACATTTCCACCGTTCCTTATGTGGTTAGGAATCTTTCATGTGTGCTGGCCAGTCCAGTGGCTCCTTTGTGAATCAACTATTTATGTCTTTGTATACTTTCTATTGGGTTAGTTGTATTTTTCTTTATATTAAAGTTATTTATATATTTTCATCACTACAATTTTGTTTATAGTGATTGGAACTATCTTTTCCTAGTCTTTGGTTTCTAAAAAATAAAGTTCAATTATATAGGTTTATTTCTAATATAGTTGAATTTATTATTCTTCCCCCTTTATGCTTTGGGTTAATTATGTCTTATTTAAGAAACTATTTCCTACCCAAAGTCCTAAAGATAATTTCTTTGACAAGTTTTTATTTCTGAGCTCTCCAGTTTTCCACTGGTCTGTCAATCTTTTTGCACAGCACACTGTTTTAATTATTACAGATTTAGAGTAGATTTGGTATCTGATGGAGCAAGACCCTTTTTGTTCATCTCCTTTAAAGAGATCTTGGCCATTTTTAACTTTTTACTCATTCAAATAAAATTCAGGAAAAGTCTGTCAATTTTCATTACAAGTTACAATATTCATTGAGGTTGCCTTGAATTTGCAGATTAATCTAGGGAGAATTGTCATCTTTATTATATTGAGAGCCTTCTGATAAATGAATATAATCTGTATTTCCATTTACTTGAGAGTTCCTTTCTATCCTTCATTTAAAGTTCTATAATTTCATCCTTTCAGGTAATACACTACTTTTGTTAGTTTTATTCCTAGGAATTTGATAAAGTAAAATTTTTTCCATTTATAATGGAATGGATATTTTAGTTGATCATTCACTTTCTAATTGGTAGATTTTGTGCATGGGAATGCCATTTATTTTTTAAATATTAATTGATCTTATATTCCATGACCTTACTGAACTCTCAGTAGTTCTTATAGTTTGTGAATTCTTTTGGCTTTTCAGTAGAAAATAATATGTTCTACAAGAGTGACAATTTTGAACCACCCCTCTCCACTTTCATCTTATTTTTCTTTCTTATCTCAGATTTGGTGAAGATCTCCAGTTAAAAATTGAACAGTTGTGCTAACAACAGGCATCTTCATTATATTCCTGACTTTATAGCAAATGGTTTTATCATTGATCACAAAGTAGGAGACTTAAACAAAAACCAAAGTAGGAGATTTACTTCTTGAGAAAGAAGTTTTTTTCTCTTCCTAGTTTGCTAAAACTCTTTATAATGAAAGGATGTTGACTTTTTCATCATGCAATTTTCTCTATCTACTTAGATTTTTTTCCTTAAGCTATTAACACAATGTTTACATTAATTGATTTTGCACCCATTAAATCATCCTACATTCCTGTTTATTGCTCGGTTGCTAACATTATATGCAGAATTTTTGCACTTATAGTCTATATTCATGAGAGTGATTAAACCAATAGTTTCACTTTCTCAAACTGTTTTTGACTAGTTTTGATATTAATGTTTTGTTAACCTCATAATAGGAATCGGAGGGCTTTTCCTCACTCTTGGTCTCTAGAATAGTTTGAATAAGAAAAAGGATATGTACTTCTTAAGGAGGTGATATACCTCTTAATGGCTGTATAAAATATAAAATATGCCTGTAAACTTTCTGGGTCTGGTGCTTTGGTGCTTCTTTATGGGACCCTTATACATTTTTAACCACCGATTAACCTTCTTTGATGGATATATGTTTCTTTAGGCTTTTTGTTTCTTCTTGAGTCAGTTTTGGAAAATTGCAATATTTTTCCAGGAAACAGTCCCTTGTATTTAAATGTTAAAATGTGCTGACTAATTTGTTCATGGCATTCTCTCATCATTTTACAGATCTTTACTATATCTCTATTTTGACTCTCTTTGTTTCTCATATTGTTTATTCTACACATAAACTCTCCCTCTCATCTACTCTCTCTTGCCAAAAATTTATCTATTCAAACAAAGTGTAATTTTATTGATATTTTTTCCTTCTTTTCTATTTAATTAATTCCTTCTCTTACATGAATTTCTTTCTTTTTTTCCCCTCACTGGATTTACTCTGTAGCTTTTAAAATAATGTCTTCAGTTGAATGCATTAATCATTCATTTTTGAACTTTCATTTCCTAATCCGAATTTAAGTCTATGCATTTTTCTGTAGTTACCACTATATCTGCAGGCTGAAAATGCATTGCTTAATTATAAATATTTCATAATTTCCATTACAATTCTTCTTTGACCTTTGAATTATTTAGAAGTATATTTTTAGTCTTGAAATACATTAATCAAGTATTAAAAATTTATTTCTTATTTTATTCCATTATGGTTAGAGAATGTGGTCTATATGGTAACATTTCTTTGGTATTTCCTGAGACATCCTTAATTTACCTCAAGGATGTTGGAAGTGTTCATGGGTACTCAGAATGGCATTCTCTATGCAATGCTGCTCATTAGATCAAGCTTGTTTATTCTGTTGTTTGAATACCCTATACTTTGTTTATTTTTTTCCAATCTATTTTAGGAATGTTAAAATCTTTCACTATAGTTGTAATTTGTCAGATTCTCTTTATAGCTCATCAATTTATGATTTATATATTGTGAAGTTATCTTATTCAGTGAATATAGCCATGGGTCTATAGGGACAGTTATAAACGTGGAACGTAGGATTTGGCAGATGTCAAATACTAGAGAAGCTAGAAAAGAAAAACTTCTTCTAAACTCTAAGCCAAGTGTTGACACAAAAGAAGTGCCAGGTTATGTCTGCCAAGCCATGGGAAGCAGACACATACCAGGGTTTATGTGCTGTGAATGACAGCACACACGGAAGTCAGCTGGACACAGCCCGCAGCCCCCGCTGACTGCGGCCTTCCCTGCGTACGTGTTTGGAAGGGGCTGGAATTACAGGCTGCTACCTGACTCTGAGTCTTGCAGGAAGAACTTGTTTTGTTGTTGACTGAAGTACATCAGAGCAACTTCTAACATTTAATCAATTCCCACACACACTTATATTTTGGAAGGATATTCCTGACTCTCATACACTTTTTAAAATCTTAACATCACATTTTATATTGCTCTTTGTTCTCCAGGAGGGTGAATTATTCTAATTGTCTTACTTAATTGGCTGTTATTGTCTGGAGGAAACTTTAGTGGGTCCAATTTACCTGGTAGCTTTTCCTTCTAAGATTTTGTTTCTGGGAGATGTTACCACTGGGCAAAAATACTCTGATTACAGTACTCAGTTTATCTATAGATGAAAACCTTGCATTTTAAATAAAACACTCAGCTGGTGGGGCCATGATTGGCTCTGTTTCTCTTCACTGGTGCTTCTAATCTGCCTGCTGAGTCTGAGGTCCTGGACTCAGGCCTCTTGGAGGGACACTAGGGGTAAAGGTGCTTTTCATTGTATGGGAAAAATAGCATTTTGCTAAAGGCTATTTTTGCTCAATTGCTGCAAAGTAATTTATCTTGGGGAGTAGAGACCAAGTCTGAGACATTCAAGACTAAAAGGAAACCAGTTTTTTTAAAAGTACATATAGTTATAATCAATCAACAAAGGGAGCTTATGATGAAAATTATACTTCAGTCCTGACAGTGACATTCTCTGCGGTGAAAGGTGCAGCGCTCTTGTCAACACAGGGAAAATAAAACTCCTCTCTTCTCATTTTTTTATTACTTTCAGTCTCTTAGTTTTGGGCAAAGAAAGCAAGCAGAGTCTATGATGAGATTTATTTTAGTGAAACAGACAGTTACCCAGATGACTCAAGATTCTGCCTTGTTCCAATTCCATACAAACATTTATCTCCTTTATGAAGCTATTGCAAATGAAAGATGCTTCCATGGAAGGTTGGGGGTGCACCGAATACTCCATAATTGCAGATTTTAATTTCGATTGCCTAGTACACACCTGGTATTCAAGATGGTCACATTCTCAGTCTCCAGAAATCTTAAGATGAGCTTTAAATGTTCTGCCGCTGAGTCTGGCCAGTGTCATCTTCGGTCATTTTCCTGCCTTTAAATTATTCTGTCCAGATTCTGCACGGAGGGTCTGGCCCCAGATTCCTTCCATGAAGAGCCATTGCTTTTCAAAATTCAAAAATGTAGAATCAACAAAGCTACATTAAGCAGTAGATGATCTGAGATTGTTACCCTGTCACCTACATTAGGATTTGTAAATTGAGTCCCAAGGAAGTTGTTCATTTTCTTGTGGCTTTAGGTTCTGATAGGTGACCGCACACGGAGTTCCTGGGGCACTTGCAGCCCTGCCTTTGCCATGGCCCCACCCCGGCCAGTTGCATCAAAGCCTGGTTGTGAGCTTGGGCACTGGGAGGACTTCATTAGGGGCCACAGTGATAGCTGGAGGGCAGGGTGTGGGGCTCCCAGTGCCTTGTGATGGCCCAGCTGTGAGGTGCACAGCAGCCTGATGTGGTCACAGGTGAGATTACCTGAGCAAAGGTTCCAATTTTCTTTTTGCTATTGTTCTATCAAACCACAACTCACTAGTAAAGTAGATAAATGTTGAACAATGAAGATGGATCCCAAGAGTGAATTAAGAAAAAGTCCTTCACACTCATTCTTAACTATATGAACTTATTCTGTAGTCAGATTTTTTCACAAATCTCCATTATAGTCGCTCTTCCAGCCCATTGCTGTTACTTTTAACTTGAATATAAAAGTCCTTCTTGGAGCATTTATAAAATTCTGGAAACAGTGGTCCTTACGTCAGTAGCTGTCCTGACAGTTCCCTGGGCACCGGGCCCCCTGTGAGCTGTGCAGGTGCACCTCCTTGTGCTCGTGACCGTCCATGTGAGGTGGCATGACTGAGTTCCCTTGGTCAGGTGAGGCCCAGTGTGGGGCTTGTGTCCTAGAAGAGCAGAGTAGTGACTGGGTTCTGACCTAGGATCTCACAGAACCTGCAAGTTGTCACTTCCCCTCTCTGAGCTCTGGATTCCTTGTCTGTAAAACAGGAGCCATTCACCTGTGGGTTCGCCATAGTTACTATGTAGTTATTATGCTGCTATGAAGATGGTAACCACAGTTGACATGGAGATGGTAACTGCAGGCACAGCAAGCATTCATAGGTGGCGGCTATCAATGGATTAATGACCACATGTGCTGCTGTGAGGTCCTGCCTTCTAACTGGACGGTGCTGACAGTCCTGCTGCAGCTGATATCACAAGCTCTGAACAAGCAGCCCGTACTTTTCTCATTTGCTGGCCTTTCCGTCCACACTTGCTTGATGCCCAGGCCAGCTGCTCATGAGTGACCATCATCAGACAGGCCTCCACCTTCTGTGGGACTGTACTGGCCCTATTTTTTTGTCAGGCACCCTATTTTTCTGGAAGGCCAGGGTCATAACTCTCTCGGTATTCCTCAGCACTGCCTGGCTCACAGTGAGATGCTGGGAAGAGAAGGGTGGAGGTCTCACTCACAAGGATAAGGCGCTTTTTTCCAATATGGAACCAGGAAGGCCCAGGGGGATGGTCTGTCCTGTTCTGAGAGAATGAAATGTTACCCTGATTCCAACTTAAAGGTGAACCAAACTGGAATTGATCAGTGGGTGGAGCAAAATTTGCAGCCTGAGGGATTTCATAAAATTTCTAGAGAACTATTTTTAAATCTCTTTAGCAAAACTTTCCCCTTTTTCATTTAACACCTTCCCCAAATCTAAACCCGTGTGAATTTTGAGGGAAATTTCATTACCTTTTTTTTCCCCAGCTGAAAGGAAGCAGGTGCTATTTAGACAGTGAAGGAAAGCATGGCTTGGGTCGGGTCTCTTGCTCTCCCCATTTCCCGGGAAGGGCACTGGGATGTGGCCAGTGAACCACCATTGAAACTGAGTTTCAGGAGGCTTCTCTGCTCAGATATCCGCACCAGGACCTTGACTAGAAGCCCCACCCCATATGCCTCGAGCAGGTCTCTTCCTGGAGCACGGGGTGTGTTTGGAGACCAGCTTCCCACTCAGCAGGCAGAGGCCTTGGCAGCCTGGCTCCGCTAGGTGATGTGGGAATTGCTCCTGGAAGAACCCAGCGTGTGTTGTGTCATCCCTCTCAACACTCCGTGAGCCCAGCACACCATCATAGCTGTGGTTCTGCTTAAACAAGCCCACCGAATTCTTTTCTCTGAGTTGGAACCCTGACCACAGCTCGGGAATGAGGCGCGGATCAAGAGTCAGGAGGGTCAGTCTCCCTGGTTGCTGTTGCCTTGATTTTAGACAATTATTTGCAAAACCGCTGATGTGTTGCTTTGGTTCCTGAATTACAAGCTATTGTGCATTTGTCCACCACCTTCTAGTAAGTGCTAAGCAATTAGAAATCCACAGTTCTGGGCTTTATTTGTTTAGTAAAATATTGAACCAGTTACATATTAAATTCTGATGTGTTCCGAAAAGTGTTGAACCTTTGAACTTCCCCCTCCCAGGGCTCAAGTTAGAACTGCCTTGTCTGTTGATGGGCCGTTGCTTCAGGGTATCTCGGAGACCTCCGATGACATACAGTACAAAACGATACTTGTAACCGCTATAATAAAGCGCTTGGCTTGCCCCGTTCCTTATGGTTTTTGAAAACATGATGTCAGCGTTAAGCGAGGCATTGCACAGTAAGATTGAGAGAAGTAGGGCAGTTTGTTGACATGCATCAGGTTAGTTAATAAATGGCAGAACCAGACCTACACCGGGCCAGAAGAGCTTATCTTTGACAACAAGGAAAGCAACTGCTGGTGTAACAGGTTTCCTTCTGTAACCAGCCAAGACAGCCTGAGATACCCAATGCAGGCAGCCAGCTCCCCCTCTCAAACAGTGTAACTGAAGGAGCTGCGCTGGGCAGAGCAGAGGGTGCCTGGTGTGTGCAGAGCCACAGATTCTGTGCAAAGGCCTGTGGTATTGCCTGGAGTTATGGGGGACTGGAGGGAGCCAATCCCCTGCTCTGTTCGGCCGAGGCAAGCATGGTTGCGGCTTTATTCCATTAAACCAGGGCGTGGAGGGCACTTTAAGGAAAGGTCACCAGGATGGGTGAGGCTGGGAGCACAGGGGGTGACTTGAGGGGGTGGAGGGTAGACTACCTGCTCGGCTTGGTACCTCCCTTAGCACTTTTTTTGGTTCTTGCTAGTAATTCCTATTATTAAAGTGTCCTTCAAAAGAACACGATGGCTTTGCAACAGAAGGGAGCGAAGCATTCTTTTCCACCAGATACCCCTCTGCCCTTGGGGCTCAGACTTCCCTGGACTTGGTTTTAGATTACCGGTACTGAGCAGGTTTCCTTTTGCTGTGGAAGGATTTACATGTAGCCAAATGCTTCGTGGCCCTATCTGTAATGTGCTTTAAAGCCTTTTCTGAAAGTGCAATTTATTTAAAGCAAAGGCTGTTTCCTAGTCATTGGAACGGCGGCTAGACATGTGGCTCAAGCCGCTGGTCCCCGGAGCTCGGGCAGTAGGAACTCACCACGGAGCAAGCTGAAAGCACGTTGACCTTTGTGATGCTGCAGGTCTGTTGCCAGTGGCCCTGCCACTAACAACCCAAGTATTTCCATTGCCTCCTGGTGTTCTGCTTCCCTAGGGAGGGCGAAGCATTTGGTTGGTAATAGTGACTGAGGCTGGCTGCATTTGGCGCACTGTTATCCCAGGAGGTGAATTGGTGGTTGGGGGAGCGGTGAAGGAGGCTGAGGGCCTCCCTGCTTCCAGGACCTCCTCAGAAACCCTACGTGGTCAACGTATGGAACCTGGGCCAGAAGGGGGCTCATATCCTTCTGTCATACAAGCTGGATAGGCTTTAAGTGCAGACGGCAGGGTTGAGTCACTTTACTAGCTGTTTGATATTGGGGAAATGATAATCTCTTTTAGTTTGGGTTTCCTCATTTGTAAAATAAAGATGATGATGCTATCAAAGATGAAAAAAGTGCTTTTAAGGCACTCAAAGTAGTAGGTACTCAACAAATTGCAGGTAACCATTCTGATTATGCTCATGGTTATTTGCTGGTTATTTCCTTAACCAGTGCTTTCCTAGTTTCCCTTTAAGGTAAAATCTGTTATACATCTATTAAAGTCTGTTCTTCCCTATTCCTGTATTTATTATGAGAATGAGGTTTACATGTAGTGTTTTTAGTTCTTTAATCTCAAAACGCCTATATTTGAAAAAATTGTCCTTATAATAGGATGACAAAGCAGGCAGCCAGGAAGGTAAGTGTCTTTATTTCAGAGGGAAATTCAGAGTGAATAATAAATTAAGAGACACTAGAAAATAAGAGGTAAAGAGGGACTAAAACAGGAGTCCTTAATATGGGCTTACGGGCTTTAACTCCCTGAAAATGAGTGCAAAAAATTTTGGGGGGTGTTGTGACTGATAAAAGGTCTACAGCTTTCACTGGACTCTCAGCGGGGTCTGGGATCCACCCCAAGTTCATGAGCCGCTGTGCATAGAGACGCCCGAGTCTGGGGAGCTACCGAGGCAGCTTCTGGTTTCAGCACTCACGGGGCGGAAGGGTGGTTGGTGGGTGGCTGGACTACTGCCCTCCGAGCCCTCAGGCTGCCTGTCAAACGCGGATTCCTCTGCCGTAGAAGCGGAGGCCCGAGCGCCTGGCTGGAGCGTCCGGCACTTGATGAACGCCCCAGGTGGCTTCGTGGCTGCTGAAGCCCGGCCGGCCCCTGGGTCTGGAGTCAGAGCACCGAGCACAGCGCCACCACCTGCAGCCGTGGGGACTGGGGCCGTTCCAGTGTCCTCGTTGCAAAATGGGCCGAAGGACCCTGCTTCGCCCATAAAACGTTTGTGGGCATTGAAACAGCTAACATGTGAGGCAGTGTGAGCTAAGGGCTTAGTGGGGTGAGTGCTCAGCGGACCAGGCCGGGCCGACGATGACGTGCTTGTGATCATCAGCACCGCTGCTCAGGGAGGTGGGGCAAATCGAAGGCCCTGACCATCCGGGAAATTAGTGGATGGAGCCCACTGGGCATTTGCTTCAGCTGCTGTCGTGCACTGTCCGCTCCAGCCACTTAGTGCTGGTCAGTGGCCAGTTCTAAACTGGAAGGGCCAATGAAATGGACAACTAAGTAAATACATAATAATATAGGTAATGGGAAGTCTCCTTTCTTTCTCTTGTTTCCAATTTTCTACAAGTATGTATGATTTAAAAACAAAACCTTTGTTCTCAAAGAAAGTTTTTTACTGTACAATTTATTGAAAAATAATTGATACTTGATCATCTGTGACATTGTGATAAATTCTTTTAGGTAACTGATCAGGGATTTCACCCCCTCTATTATGTTACTAGAAAAAAATTAGATTTTGTACTCAAATCGCTTTGGCTTAGAGGGCCTTTCTTAGGGACTGAAGCACGAACTCAGCAGGAGGCCTGTCAGGGAGGCATGACGTGGTTGCAGGATTTAAAATTCTAGAGGGCGTTGCCTGGTGTTGGAACTGTTGACTGTCTTCATGAAAGACTGGAAAATTCATTTGAGAGTCTTTCTGAGCTTATGAAGTGACTGAGAAAAACCTTGAAAACACTCTCACGCATCTTCAAAAGGACAGAGAGTTCTTTTCATGTGTTAAACTTATTTTTAAAAAGATAAATGAAGTTTAAAAAAAAGAACTGGTCTATCTAACACATCACCGTTTAAAATAATACGTGTATTTTCATGTGTAAGAGATTGAAAAATCACACAGTTCAGGTCAAGACGAGGAGTCAGGCCAAAGGACAAACAACCAAGTGTTAATGATGCTGCTGTGCAGAGCTGAACCTTGGCCTTAGGACTGGTTCCTGCGTTCGCTGACCAGCTGCCCGTCAGAGGACCGAGTGGAGAATCCTGTGGTCAGCAAAGTAAGAAAGACACACAGCAAAGGACAGCAAAGCTCAGGGACATAAGCTGACCATGAGGAACAGCATAAAACCCAAATTTCAAGCCCCTGTAAGTCTCCGGAGAAATATTTTAAGGAAACACAATTGTGAGACTGTGGTTTGTGGAAACTGATGAGAAAAAAAATGCAAGATAGTGAAGTGGTAACAGAAGAATGTGCTGAGAAAAGAGTCTGTTTCTTTTTGTCTTTCATCTTCTCTTGGGTAATTAATTGTCTGTAAGTAGTCATTTACCTTTCTCACTGTCTTGTTATAGAGTGATGTCCCATGTCCTGTGCACAAGCAGATGACATAGCACCTCTAGGCCTGAAGACTGGACTTAGCTCATTGGTATATTATCTGGTTATCCTGCAAACTCTTGAGGGACTTGAAAGCTTTGTTTTTGACTTTAATAATTCAAGTCTTATACGGAATATTTCCAGGCATTAATTTCTCACTGGAGCACTTTCCTTTGACAGATTCAACTTGAAACTCTCCTTGTGATGCATGGAGGTGGGCTGCCATCAGGGGAAAAGGGCCAGGAACTCCCTCCTTAAAGCTCCTGCCTTACCTGCCTCTGGTCCTGATGCTGGCCTTCCAGGCACAGGACAGGCACATGAATTTCCCCCTGAGCCTGAATAAATCAAATGAAGAAGTGCATGAAAGGTGTTGGTTTCCAGCACTGAATTTCTCTTGTGGCTGGGCTGTTAGGCAAAGCCAGGGACCATTCTGACATAGCAGGGCTGCATGAATAAAAGTATCAGTTAAATGTTGGCAGCTTACTTCAGGGGCAATCCATCTAACATGGGAATGGTTTGGTGAAGGGAATCCAAAAGGAGGAATGGTGTATGATTTTGATCTTCTTCCAAGTTTGTATTAGTGTGTTATGTGGCTGGGTCTATAGAAGATACCACATCAGCTGAGCTGGCACAGAATCCACTGACGTATGTGAGGCCATTTAGAGCCCTCGGATTGATAAGTAAGAGCACAGAATCATCTCACATTGTACAGTAGCCATGCCTGATTTGATGTACTCCAATCTATAAGCTCTTAATAGTTTTAGCAAGATAGGATTGGTTTTATTCTGTGTTCAACCCTTGTCAACAATTTCTGTATTTCCTTGTACTATTTTAACCCATATATTTTCTTTGAAGTACTTCTCCAACCTGATTATTTCTTTTTTTTTTTTATTGAAGGGTAGTTGACACACAGTATTACATTACATTAGTTTCAGGTGTACAACACAGTGATTCAACATTTATATACATGATAATTCTAAGTACCAGCTATCACCATACCAAGTTGTTACAATATTTTGACTATATTCCTTATGCTATACATTACATCCCGGTTGCTTATTTATTTTACAATTGGAAGTGTGTACTTTTTCTTGGTTGTTGTTGTTAGGGCATCTCTCATATTTATTGATCAAATGGTTGTTAACAACAATAAAATTCTGTATAGGGGAGTCAATGCTCAATGCACAATCATTAATCCACCCCAAGCCTAATTTTCGTCAGTCTCCAATCTTCTGAAGCATAACGAACAAGTTCTTACATGGAGAACAAATTCTTACATAGTGAATAAGTTACATGGTGAACAGTACAAGGGCAGTCATCACAGAAACTTTTGGTTTTGCTCATGCATTATGAACTATAAACAGTCAGTTCAAATATGAATACACATTTGATTTTTTTTTTTTAATAATTATTTTTTATTGAAGGGTAGTTGACACACAGTATTACATTACATGAGTTTCAAGTGTACAACACAGTGGTAGAACATTTATATACATAATTCTAGGTTCCAGCTATCACCCTACCAGGCTGTTACAATATCTTGACTATATTCCTTATGCTATACATTACATCCCGGTTACTAATTTATTTTACCATTGGAAGTCTGTCCTTTTTTTTTTTTTTTTTTTTTTTGTGAGGGCATCTCTCATATTTATTGATCAAATGGTTGTTAACGACAATAAAATTCTGTATAGGGGAGTCAATGCTCAATGCACAATCATTATTCAACCCCAAGCCTAATTTTTGTCAGTCTCCAATCTTCTGAGGCATAACAAACAAGTTTTTACATGTAGAACAAATTCTTACATAATGAATAAGTTACATAGTGAACAGTACAAGGGCAGTCATCACAGAAACTTTTGGTTTTGCTCATGCATTATGAACTCTAAACAGTCAGTTCAAATATGAATACTCATTTGGTTTTTATACTTGATTTATATCTGGATACCACATTTCTCTCTTTATTATTATTATTTTTAATAAAATGCTGAAGTGGTAGGTAGATACAAGATAAAGGTAGAAAACATAGTTTAGTGTTGTAAGAGAGCAAATGTAGATGATCAGGTGTGTGCCTGTAGACTATGTGTTAATCCAAGCTAGACCAGGGCAATAAAACATCCACGTATGCAGAAGATTTCTCTCAGAACGGGGGGGTGAGGTTCTAAGCCTCACCTCTGTTGATCCTCAATTTCTCACCTGATGGCCCCCCTGCGACTGTGCCTGTCTTAGGTTGTTCCTCCCTTGAGGAATCTTACCCGTCTCTGGCTAACCAGTCATCTTCCGGGGCCATACAGGGAAATGTGAAGTTGGTAAGTGAGAGAGAAGCCTTATTGTTTGAAAAAGTTAGCTTTTTACTTCTTTGCATATTTATGCCCTGTGGCTTCTATGCCCAGCATTTGTCTTGAGGTATCTTTACCACTTGGAAGAATTATGATACTCGGTAAATTTGATATGAGGCACGAATTCTATTTAAGGGTTGTAATTAGGAAGGAAGAAGAAAAGCTATAGAAGTAGCAGGCGGAAGAAAACATGGGAAGATTGATTATTTCTTTGATATATCTTCTTGTAGAGTAACTTCAGCATGTATAGGTTTTAAGCTACTACTTAAATTGCACACACACATTAACATAATAGGAGTATAGTTACATAACCAAAGCATATCTGTAATTACCAGCCATCTGCAGTGAAACCAAGAAAACCAGTTAGGCACCTTAGGCATTTGGGAAAACTTATCTATGATATGGTGGATATTGTCCAAATGAACTTGAACAGTCTGAGAGAAATCAGACAAATTAAAACAACCCATTCCTGGGGACTGTTCACATGCCATATGTTCTTTTAACAATAAATAGTTTGTGGTTGTAAGACTTTGGAGCGCTACAATTTGCACTTCTCCAAATTCTTGGTTGAGTTCCAACAGTATAGATCCAGTCCAATTTTGTTGTTTTACTGTATGCACAGGCCAGCTTAGATATCTCCTTCCTCATTCCCATGGCAGGTCCAGAAACTGGTGGGATGAGTGCATCTACAGCTGTAGCAGTGCGTGGATCTTTGTTGGGGTTTTTTGATGATCATCTTCTGGCATGAGTCTTCCAGAGGGTGCAGATGTTGGAAGTTCTTTTTCATATCGTATCTTAGTTCATTTTCGGGGTAGCCCAATTAGGCTTTGATCCTCTGTATAAACACAAACAGACCCTTTGCCTACACTTTTATATGCCCTTTATACCCTTGTGTAGAACTCGTTGGAGGTTACCACACAGGAACTGCCCTTTTTTTTTTTTTTTTTTGTTGCTATCACTAATCTACACTTACATGACGAATATTATGTTTACTAGGCTCTCCCCTATACCAGGTCCCCCCTATAAACCCCTTTACAGTCACTGTCCATCAGCATAGCAAAATGTTGTAGAATCACTACTTGCCTTCTCTGTGTTGTACAGCCCTCCCTTTTCTCCTAACCCCCCATGCATGTTAATCTTAATACCCCCCTACTTCTCCCCCCCTTATCCCTCCCTACCCACCCATCCTCCCCAGTCCCTTTCCCTTTGGTACCTGTTAGTCCATTCTTGAGTTCTGTGATTCTGCTGCTGTTTTGTTCCTTCAGTTTTTCCTTTGTTCTTATATTCCACAGATAAGTGAAATCATTTGGTATTTCTCTTTCTCCGCTTGGCTTGTTTCACTGAGCATAATACCCTCCAGCTCCATCCATGTTGCTGCAAATGATTGGATTTGCCCTTTTCTTATAGCTGAGTAGTATTCCATTGTGTATATGTACCACATCTTCTTTATCCATTCATCTATTGATGGACATTTAGGTTGCTTCCAATTCTTGGCTATTGTAAATAGTGCTGCAATAAACATAGGGGTGCATCTGTCTTTCTCAAACTTGATTGCTGCATTCTTAGGGTAAATTCCTAGGAGTGCAATTCCTGGGTCAAATGGTAAGTCTGTTTTGAGCATTTTGATGTACCTCCATACTGCTTTCCACAATGGTTGAACTAACTTACATTCCCACCAGCAGTGTAGGAGGGTTCCCCTTTCTCCACAGCCTCGCCAACATTTGTTGTTGTTTGTCTTTTGGATGGCAGCCATCCTTACTGGTGTGAGGTGATACCTCATTGTAGTTTTAATTTGCATTTCTCTGATAATTAGCGATGTGGAGCATCTTTTCATGTGTCTGTTGGCCATCTGTATTTCTTTTTTGGAGAACTGTCTGTTCAGTTCCTCTGCCCATTTTTTAATTGGGTTATTTGTTTTTTGTTTGTTGAGGCGTGAGAGCTCCTTATATATTCTGGACGTCAAGCCTTTATCGGATGTGTCATTTTCAAATATATTCTCCCATACTGTAGGGATCCTTCTTGTTCTATTGATGGTGTCTTTTGCTGTACAGAAGCTTTTCAGCTTAATATAGTCCCACTTACTCATTTTTGCTGTTGTTTTCCTTGCCCGGGGAGATATGTTCAAGAAGAGGTCACTCATGTTTATGTCTAAGAGGTTTTCGCCTATGTTTTCTTCCAAGAGTTTAATGGTTTCATGGCTTACATTCAGGTCTTTGATCCATTTTGAGTTTACTTTTGTATATGGGGTTAGACAATGGTCCAGTTTCATTCTCCTACATGTAGCTGTCCAGTTTTTCCAGCACCACCTGTTGAAGAGACTGTCATTTCGCCATTGTATGTCCATGGCTCCTTTATCAAATATTAATTGACCATATATGTCTGGGTTAATGTCTGGATTCTCTAGTCTGTTCCATTGGTCTGTGGCTCTGCTCTTGTGCCAGTACCAAATTGTCTTGATTACTATGGCTTTATAGTAGAGCTTGAAGTTGGGGAGTGAGATCCCCCCTACTTTATTCTTCTTTCTCAGGATTGCTTTGGCTATTCGGGGTCTTTGGTGTTTCCATATGAATTTTTGAATTATTTGTTCCAGTTCATTGAAGAATGTTGCTGGTAGTTTCATAGGGATTGCATCAAATCTGTATATTGCTTTGGGCAGGATGGCCATTTTAACGATATTAATTCTTCCTAGCCACGAGCATGGGATGAGTTTCCATCTGTTAGTGTCCCCTTTAATTTCTCTTAAGAGTGACTTGTAGTTTTCAGAGTATAAGTCTTTCACTTCTTTGGTTAGGTTTATTCCTAGGTATTTTATTTTTTTTGATGCAATTGTGAATGGAGTTGTTTTCCTGATTTCTCTCTCTGTTGGTTCATTGTTAGTATATAGGAAAGCCACAGATTTCTGTGTGTTGATTTTGTATCCTGCAACTTTGCTGTATTCCGATATCAGTTCTAGTAGTTTTGGGGTGAAGTCTTTAGGGTTTTTTATGTACAGTATCATGTCATCTGCAAATAGTGACAGTTTAACTTCTTCTTTACCAATCTGGATTCCTTGTATTTCTTTATTTTGTCTGATTGCCGTGGCTAGGACCTCCAGTACTATGTTAAATAACAGTGGAGAGAGTGGGCATCCCTGTCTAGTTCCCGATCTCAGAGGAAATGCTTTCAGCTTCTCGCTGTTCAATATAATGTTGGCTGTGGGTTTATCATAGATGGCCTTTATTATGTTGAGGTACTTGCCCTCTATTCCCATTTTGCTGAGAGTTTTTAACATGAATGGATGTTGAACTTTGTCAAATGCTTTTTCAGCATCTATGGAGATGATCATGTGGTTTTTGTCTTTCTTTTTGTTGATGTGGTGGATGATGTTGATGGACTTTCGAATGTTGTACCATCCTTGCATCCCTGGAATGAATCCCACTTGGTCATGGTGTATGATCCTTTTGATGTATTTTTGAATTCGGTTTGCTAATATTTTGTTGAGTATTTTTGCATCTACGTTCATCAGGGATATTGGTCTGTAGTTTTCTTTTTTGGTGGGGTCTTTGCCTGGTTTTGGTATTAGGGTGATGTTAGCTTCATAGAATGAGTATGGGAGTATCCCCTCCTCCTCTATTTTTTGGAAAACTTTAAGGAGAATGGGTATTATGTCTTCCCTGTATGTCTGATAAAATTCCGAAGTAAATCCATCTGGCCCGGGGGTTTTGTTCTTTGGTAGTTTTTTGATTACCTCTTCAATTTCGTTGCTGGTAATTGGTCTGTTTAGATTTTCTGTTTCTTCCTGGGTCAATCTTGGAAGGTTATATTTTTCTAGGAAGTTGTCCATTTCTCCTAGGTTTCCCAGCTTGTTAGCATATAGGTTTTCATAGTATTCTCCAATAATTTTTTGCATTTCCGTGGGGTCCGTCGTGATTTTTCCTTTCTCGTTTCTGATACTGTTGATTTGTGTTGACTCTCTTTTCTTCTTAATAAGTCTGGCTAGAGGCTTATCTATTTTGTTTATTTTCTCGAAGAACCAGCTCTTGGTTTCATTGATTTTTGCTATTGTTTTATTCTTCTCAATTTTATTTATTTCTTCTCTGATCCTTATTATGTCCCTCCTTCTGCTGACCTTAGGCCTCATCTGTTCTTCTTTTTCCAATTTCGATAATTGTGACATTAGACCATTCATTTGGGATTGCTCTTCCTTTTTTAAATATGCTTGGATTGCTATATACTTTCCTCTTAAGACTGCTTTTGCTGTGTCCCACAGAAGTTGGGGCTTAGTGTTGTTGTTGTCATTTGTTTCCATATATTGCTGGATCTCCATTTTGATTTGGTCATTGATCCATTGATTATTTAGGAGCGTGTTGTTAAGCCTCCATGTGTTTGTGAGCCTCTTTGCTTTCTTTGTACAGTTTATTTCTAGTTTTATGCCTTTGTGGTCTGAAAAGTTGGTTGGTAGGATTTCAATCTTTTGGAATTTACTGAGGCTCTTTTTGTGGCCTAGTATGTGGTCTATTCTGGAGAATGTTCCATGTGCACTTGAGAAGAATGTATATCCCACTGCTTTTGGATGTAGAGTTCTATAGATGTCTATTAGGTCCATCTGCTCTACCGTGTTGTTCAGTGCTTCCGTGTCCTTACTTATTTTCTGCCCAGTGGATCTATCCTTTGGGGTGAGTGGTGTGTTGAAGTCTCCTAGAATGAATGCATTGCAGTCTATATCCCCCTTTAGTTCTGTTAGTATTTGTTTCACATATGCTGGTGCTCCTGTGTTGGGTGCATATATATTTAGAATGGTTATATCCTCTTGTTTGACTGAGCCCTTTATCATTATGTAGTGTCCTTCTTTATCTCTTGTTACTTTCTTTGTTTTGAAGTCTATTTTGTCTGATATTAGTACTGCAACCCCTGCTTTCTTCTCACTGTTGTTTGCTTGAAATATGTTTTTCCATCCCTTGACTTTTAGTCTGTACATGTCTTTGGGTTTGAGGTGAGTTTCTTGTAAGCAGCATATAGATGGGTCTTGCTTTTTTATCCATTCTGTTACTCTGTGTCTTTTGATTGGTGCATTCAACCCATTAACATTTAGGGTGACTATTGAAAGATATGTACTTATTGCCATTGCAGGCTTTAAATTCGTGGTTACCAAAGGTTCAAGGTTAGCCTCTTTAGTATCTTACTGCCTAACTTAGCTCCCTTATTGAGCTGTTATATACACTGTCTGGAGATTCTTTTCTTCTCTCCCTTCTTGTTCCTCCTCCTCGATTCTTCATATGTTGGGTGTTTTGTGCTGTGCTCTTTCTAGGAGTGCTCCCATCTAGAGCAGTCCCTGTAAGATGTTCTGTAGAGGTGGTTTGTGGAAAGCAAATTCCCTCAGCTTTTGTTTGTCTGGGAATTGTTTAATCCCACCGTCATATTTGAATGATAGTCGTGCTGGATACAGTATCCTTGGTTCAAGGCCCTTCTGTTTCATTGTATTAAATATATCATGCCATTCTCTTCTGGCCTGTAGGGTTTCTGTTGAGAAATCTGACGTTAGCCTGATGGGTTTCCCTTTATAGGTGACCTTTTTCTCTCTAGCTGCCTTTAACACTCTTTCCTTGTCCTTGATCTTTGCCATTTTAATTATTATGTGTCTTGGTGTTGCCCTTCTTGGATCCTTTCTGTTGGGGGTTCTGTGTATTTCTGTGGTCTGTTTGATTACTTCCTCCCCCAGTGTGGGGAAGTTTTCAGCAATTATTTCTTCTAAGATACTTTCCATCTCTTTGCCTCTCTCTTCTTCTTCTGGGACCCCTATAATACGGATATTGCTCCTTTTAGATTGGTCACACAGTTCTCTTAATATTGTTTCATTCCTGGAGATCCTTTTGTCTCTCTCTATGTCAGCTTCCATGCGTTCCTGTTCTCTGATTTCAATTCCATCAATGGCCTCTTGCATTCTATCCATTCTGCTTATAAACCCTTCCAGAGTTTGTTTCATTTCTGCGATCTCCTTTCTGGCATCTGCGATCTCTTTCCGGACTTCATCCCATTTTTCTTGCGTATTTCTCTGCATCTCTGTCAGCATGTTTATGATTCTTATTTTGAATTCTTTGTCAGGAAGACTGGTTAGGTCTGTCTCCTTCTCTGGTGTTGTCTCTGTGATCTTTGTCTGCCTGTAGCTTTGCCTTTTCATGGTGATAGGAATAGTCTGCAGAACTGGGACGAGTGACGGCTGGAAGGACTTCCCTTCTTGTTGGTTTGTGGCCCTCCTCTCCTGGGAGAACAGCGGCCTCTAGTGGCTTGTGCTGCGCAGCTGCGCGCAGACAGGGCTTCTGCTTCCTGCCCGGCTGCTATGGAGTTAATCTCCGCTGTTGCTGTGGGCGTGGCCTGGCTCGGGCAGCTGCTCCAAAGTGGTGGAGTCGCGTTGGAGCAGGAGCTGCTGGGAGGCTATTTATCTCCGTGAGGGGCCTCCGTGCTCCCTGCAGCCCAGGGGTTAGGGTGCCCAGAGATCCCGGATTCCCTACCTCTGGATTAAGTGGCCCGCCCTGCCCCTTTAAGACTTCCAAAAAGCACCCGCCAAAACAAAACAACGACCACAAAAAAAACAAAAAAAAAATTTTTTTTTTAATTAAAAAAAAAAAAAATTTTTTTAATTAAAAAAAAAAAGGTGGTCGTTCGTTTTTCTTTATTCTCCGGTGCCAGCCTCAGGCCTCTGCTCACCGGTCTTTCTGCCCTGTTTCCCTAGTATTGGGGTCCCTGTCCCTTTAAGACTTCCAGAAAGCGCTCGCCAAAACAAAGCAGCAAAAAAGCAAAAAAAAAAAAATGGTCGCGCGCTTTTCTTATGTCCTCTGTCGCCCAGCCTCCAGTGCCTGCTCACTGTTCTTGCTGCCCTGTTTTCCTAGTATCGAGCGCCCTGCACTCTGGCCCGGATGGCTGGGGCTGGGTGTTCGGCAGTCCTGGGCTCCGTCTCCCTCCCGCTCTGCCTGCTCTTCTCCCGCCGGGAGCTGGGGGGAGGGGCGCTCGGCTCCCGCTGGGCCGGGGCTTGTATCTTACCCCCTTCGCGAGGCGCTGGGTTCTCTCAGGTGTGGATGTGGTCTGGATATTGTCCTGTGTCCTCTGGTCTTTATTCTAGGAAGGGTTGTCTTTGTTATATTTTCATAGATATATGCTGTTTTGGGAGGAGATTTCCGCTGCTCTACTCACGCCGCCATCTTGGGGTGCGTCCCACATTTGATTTTTATACTTGATTTATATGTGGATACCACATTTCTCTCTTTATTATTTTTAATAAGATGCTGAAGTGGTAGGTAGATACAACATAAAGGTAGAAAACATAGTTTAGTGTTGTAAGAGAGCAAATGTAGATGATCAGGTGTGTGCCTGTAGACTATGTGTTAATCCAAGCTAGACAAGGGCAATAAAACATCCACATATGCAGAAGATTTCTCTCAGAACAGGGGGGGTGAGGTTCTAAGCCTCACCTCTGTTGATCCCCAATTTCTCACCTGATGACCCCCCTGCGACTGTGCCTGTCTTAGGTTGTTCCTCCCTTGAGGAATCTTACCCGTCTCTGGCTAACCAGTCATCTTCCGGGGCCATACAGGGAAATGTTAAGTTGGTAAGTGAGAGAGAAGCCTTATTGTTTGAAATGCCAACCTGATTATTTCATGTGGTACTTCCCTTAGATTATGGTTTCCCCTCTACTCCGATTCTCTTTCTTAAATGTTCTTTCTCTGTCTTTACCACCCTGGGGTTTTGTAGCCCTGGGACTTACTGGGCCACCTTTCCAGTGTCACCAGCATTTCATCTGCAGTCTCTCGGGGTTCCTTCACATGGTTCAGCCTTGATTACACTTCTTAAAACTTTTAAGCCTTCTATTAAATAAGTAAACACCTGAGAATACATAAAAAATGACTGGGTTAAAAAGAAACCTTTCAGAAATGAATACAATTCTTTTAAACACATTTATGTACCATATTAAGTTCAAAATAGTGTGTTTAACATTACACATTGTAGAAATTCTAAGCTTAATTTCTAAGAGGTGGAGTAAATATACACTAAGGAATGTCTACAGTTCCTTATAAAAGCAGTTCCTATCTGCCTGTCGGCTGTCAGTGCAAACATTTGTAAGTTACCAGACATGCTTTGACATAGTCACTATATCCTTGTCTTTCTCTGGAATGATCATGTGAAAGTCATGTCCAGCTGAATGTTGGGAGAAAATACAAATTTACATAGAAAGAACACTAGAACATAGATTTTTTCAGCAGTGGATCTGTCTCAAAGTTTTAGGGGCTTTATTCATGTCCAGTTAGGCCAGTGCTCACATCTGATGGCCAGTTCTGTGCTTCAGGGATGGCGATACTAGATTAAAGCATTTGGTTGTGGAAACATTTCTATTAAACGATACCCATGGGTCAGCCAAGACCTGTGTACATACACATGCACACATAGACACAAACCATAAAAAATGCCAGACTTTCAAAACTGTGGCATAGCCATTTAGCAAGTGACACATCCCTCAGGGTGGAGGGATGATGCTGCCTTGCAGGGACTCAGGAGGTCATGGATTCCTTCTTCCTCCCAAGAACCTATGGGTTTGAATGTTTCCATTGGTCCCCAGCCCTGTGCCCCTTTGTCATGCAATGCTGAGGTGGGTAAATCTGCTTATGGTGGATTCACTGCATCAGGGGCCCCAGGGAGCAGCCCCCCATGATCCCACCCTTTGCAGTGTGACTTTGCTGCTTCTCCACACAGTCTGCTCCCACACTTCATAGATCTGGAGCCCCCAGCCCTGACCCCCCTGGGGTCCCAGCCCCAAGACCCCAGCTGCAGACAGCTGGGGTCCCTAATCCTGAGCCCCCTGGGGCCCCACAGTGCTTTCCAGCCAACATGTGACATATATCATCGTCTATTATTTTACTCCGTTGTGCTTTGTGGTTGTCACATGGCGTTGCTATGCTGACGGCTCACCAACACACTGACCTTTCTTCAACGTGAAACTAGCTTTAGTGCTTATGCTGGTATAAAACTAAGTCCATTTAATATAGAAAATCCAAACGATGCTGTGGTATTAGAGAAAGCATTAGATCGCCAAAATATTTTTACTGAGCACTGCCTGTGGTCCAGAGACCTCGTAAAAACACACAGGTTTCTTGAACTGGAAACAGGAATGGAGAACACACTAGTGGTTGCCAGGGGTCAGGAAGGAGGTGGGACAGAGTAGGAAGGAAGTGAATGTGGCTAAAGGACAAGATCGGGGACCCTCACGATGGAAATCTTCAGCCCCTGGACGGTGTCAGTATCAAGATCCTGGTTGTGGCATTGTATCACAATTTTGTAAGAGGATCATTAGGGACAATTCGTTGAGGGACACAAAAGGATCTCTCTGCATTGTTTTATAGGAGTGCACACAAATCCACAATTACCCAAGAATCTAAAGTTCAAGTTAAAACACACACCGGTTTGGTGAGCATTCCTATGCGTGTATATCTGTTTCCCTGGGCTGCATTTGCAGAGGTGAGATTTCTCCCACAAATTGTTCTAACACTTTTAGGACCTTTGAAAACACATTATCAGATTGCTTTTAAAAGGAGGGCTTGTACGTTTGCATGACCCTGTATTTTGGCGTGATGTAGGCTGTAGCTGCAGGTTTTCTCAGATTCCTGCCATTTGTGGGGCACTGTGTTAGGCACTTTGCCTCTCACTTGAGCTCCCCAGAAGGCCCACGGGCAGGCCTGCTTTCACCCTCACTGTGTGGATGAGGAAACAGACTTACAGAGGCTGGGGAAGCTGTCCAGGCTCCACGCAGGCTGGCAGTGTGTTTGAGATGCCCAGTCGGTTCCCTTAATGCCCAGGCCAGTGTGTTAACACTTAAGCTCTTGTTGGTTAGACTGCCTGCTAGTTGCTAGTCATGCAGTCTAGGTATTAAGAGAATATTATGTATTCATACAGAGACAAGAAACATAATTTTTGTCTGAATAGCGCTGCGACTTGAGAAGACCTAGGGTCATGGGACTCTGACACTTGCAGAGCCAGTATTCATTGACATCAGACTCTCCCTTGGTCCTCTGGCTCTCCAAGATTCTGCAGAATTAAACGGCAGCCCAAGTCTTTGTCACGTCTTCTCAGCTTCTCTGACAGCATGGAGGTGAGGGGCTGCCTGGGACTGGTGTGTTTCTGTTAAAGGCTTAGTCTTCATTGTTTAATCACCATGTCTATAAAGTGTGTAGTTTCCTTCTCAGCTCATTTCTAGGCCAAATGGGATGTGGAAATCAGGAGGGCATGTGACACGGCACACGGCCACTCCACATGCTGTAGCTTCCCAGGGGGACCTTGGAAACGCGCCCCAGCCCTCATCCCGCAGGGGTCCTGCTGGGGTGTCACTCACTTTATTGAGTGTTTCCCAGGCAGCGTTGTTTCAGGAAAACTTTTTGTTGTATGATTTTCAGATTTCATTTTAGGTACTGGGTGGGGTTCTCCAGGAAAATGACATTTTCATGGTGGTCCTTTGTGTATGTAGGGCCGTATTTCACTTGAAACTACTCAATTTGATCTATTTGTCAATTTATGAAGGTATAGCTGATAAGACTTCAATGAGAGACTGACGGCTTTTCTAGTCCAGAGAAAGTCAGAAACCAACGTCTTGCTAAGAGACTTCTTAGGACCTGAAGTTTTATATGATTTTATACCCAAAATCATTGCATTTATTTAATTCAACTGAAATAAATGCTATAGTAGTCCCATCAGTTAATAAAAATTGGGTTAAAATTTTGAATTATTATAATTGTGGCTATATAGGTTCTGGTTAAAGTGAATTGGTTAGCTTGCAGAGCAAGCCAATTATTCATTCATTGGTCTGTTTTGCTCTTGTTTTGTTACATCTATGCTATTTCACATTTCCTTAATGACTTTGAACTATTGTGCTCCTTTTCCAAAAGCAAAGTCCTAGGTTTTCCAGTCTCTCTGTATGTGGAGATCCTCACTCTACCCTGCTTTCTTTTTATTGCTTTTTTGTAAAATTTTTCCCTTTTGGGAGAAGATGACCCTAAATGATAAAGATAAGTCATGGATGATTTATGAAATATAGTAGTAATATATCCCACATTTTTCCAAATCTCTCCTACTTCTGCTGCCTTCTATTTTTTTGGGATGGCCACTGTGTATTGACACACATCTTCATCCAGCTGCCCAGAAAGACACCTGAGTCTTTTTAGAGGTCTGGAAGCAATCCACGTCTTCCCTCGTAGCCAATATTAAGAAGCATTGTAAATTGCCAAGAAAGCAAAAATAAGAACTCAGATGTAATGAGCATTTTAGGACAGGAGTGATTGAATTCTTGGAAGCGAATGGTAATTGAATCTGGTTGTGGAGTCCCATTGTTTACAGCAGGAACACATGTAGGATTTGTGAGTCTGGATGGCCCCCTCCACCCTGCATGTGAGCAGTGTTAGCCCCGACAACACAAATAAAGTGTGTTCCTTCAATTCATGCTCCTTCTTGGGCCAACAGAGGAGGGTCACCCTCTCCCAGGGCGGCTCAGGCCCTTCTGCCCGGAGTCTGCAGGAAGGCATCCCAGGCAGCTCTCTAACCACTTCATGCCAGTTCACCTGTGTGATGTGCACATTTGACTTCAGGGACTCTCAGCAATGGCAGGGGCGAAGGCTGGGTGAGGGCTGGGCACACCTGGGATGTCAGCAAAGTATTGGGGAGTGTGCTCTGAAAATGCCCCCTGGGAGATGATGACCCCCTCTTCTGCCCAGGGGCACCGTCCCCACAGCAGCATAAGGGAACTGCACGTTGAATGTTCTCCCAATGAAACAGAAATTTCCAAATAAATATACTCTTTTCTTGGAAAGTCATGGATTACAAAGATGGATCCCTAAAGAAAAAATTATATAGACAAAAGTCCTGTCAGCTTCCAAGCAACAGATAATTCAGTCACATAAATAAGCTATTCCTGTCTAACCATGCATGATCCTGATAATTTTTTAAACAAAATGCATGTGCATGGTATTAGTTGTAGGAAAAAAAATGATTAGAAACCAAGACCTCAAAATATTAAAGGCATTTATATCTGGTTGGTGGGATTTGGGGTCTTATATGTTTCTTCACACTTTATTTTTCAAATTCCCTATATCGAGCATGGAATATTCTTATAATTTTGCCTTTAAAATTTCATAATTCAAAGCCAATGCATCATCTTTTCTTGAAGGAAGTAGTTGTGAATATGGTGAGTGACAGGCCACCGGAACACGGTGTGCAAAGCCTGTGACAAATGGCACGGAAGGGGCCTCCATGCAGTAACTTCTCTCACTGGTGGAAGCAGGACCCGAGGGACCCCAGGCCAGTGGCCGCCCAGCCTGACGGAGCGTGGGGATCGCCTGGGGTGTCAGCGGCTGCCTCCCAGGCTCTGGTGCGTCCCGGCCGAGCTCCAGGTGACTGCCTGCAGCCACGTTCAGACCATTCAGAGGCGCACCAGGCACGTGTCCAGCAGTTCTGGTACTCTGGCTGATCTCAGGGCCAGGCAGGCAGAAGCTGAGGGTCCCTCTAGCAGGACGAGTGGAGGCCACGGAAGCCTGTCCCCACCTTCAGTCGGTTTCTGGCGCTGTGTCGGGCCGTTGCTGCACTTGACTGTGTCTGCCAGGCGTCCATTCGGAACATCCGTCCTCTGCTGAGGTGCAATTTGGGATAATAGCTCTCTAGTGAAAATTACTCAGTATGAGGCTATTGTTTACGTGAACTCTCTTCAGTTCAGCCCTTCTGAGGGAACGGAAGGCTTAGTGTGGTTCCTGGTGATGCACAGTTCTAAGAATTTCCATTACACCTGGCTTGGATGTCAGTTCTATTTCTTATCACTCAATAAAACAATTTTTTAGGAAAATAAGGTTTAAAAGTGCCAGACTACATATAATATGGCCCTTGAAAATCACAAATGTTCTAAATCTTTTGGACAGCAGGAGAGGCAACTAATATGTCTTTATGGCTCCTGGCTGGGAGCTGGGTCCTAAGGTCTGCGCGAGGCTGGGGAAAGTAGTGCGGATGGCTGGAGGCCGAGTGTGAAGGGTCTGGACAAAGGTTGCTGGCTCCGGGCTGAGGACTGGCTGTGGGCAGTGGGGTTGTCAGCTCTAGATCACGCAGTCATTATCACTGATAGACATCCCAGTTTCTTGGCAGAAGCCAGGATGAGGAGCTAGGTGTGCTGAAGGCGTGTGACATGGAACACTGCTGTCATCGATGCCTGTGCTTCTCAGTGACCGTGGAGGTGGGGCAGTAAGGTCATGCCTGGGGAAGAATGGAGAGCAGACACTTCTCTGTCCCAAACTTCCCCGAGTTTCGTCTCATCCCTATCCATTTTAGGTGATTCACCTTTGAAATCTGAGCTTGCTAGTGTGGTAGGAAAATCATTACTGTACTTATAGCTACAGGAACATTAAAAGCTTTCCTGAAACCCAGTCTCTCTTCCTTCTTGCCCTCATCGTCCAGTGAACCACAAAGATTTTGTAGATACAAGTATTTTCCATCAGGCTTATGAATAGCACCATTTGGCAGAGGACCCCGAGCAAAGAACCAGACAGCAGTGTTTCACAGCGACTTTACATACAATGCTCCTTAATTGCTGGCAAGCCTGTCAAGAGCTTATTCACACATGTGTCAATGCTTTCTTAATACCCTGTAATTCATCATGTCAGCAGGGCAGAAACCTTGGATTCTGTGTCCCGGCACTCTGCCTTCTGCAAAGGCTGGTCTTGAGCTTGCATCCCAGTGTGGCATCCTTGTCTGGGGAGCAAGGACCAGGCGACAGCAGTGAATCAGCGAGACCCCTGGCGTCCCTCAGGGCTGTACACCACTGAGCTCTGGGGCCTGCTCTCCAGGGCAGCTCCACATCCAAGAAGCGCAGCTTTGTGGCCAAAAGGACTTTTGCTTAATAGGGGCAGTAAATCCTGAAAGGCAGTGTAATTTTAGAGAACTTGGCAAAAGGGAATCCTATCATTTACTCCTTTGACAATTTTATTCATTGAGTTCATTTTCATGCTAGTTGTGTGATTAAATTAAGATAGGAATTTATTTCTCTTAATTTACAAAAAAGAATGCCTCTTGAATTGGAAGGAGGAGGGCAGAAGGGGAAAAGAAGTCCAAATAGTAAACACTGCATTTCAGCTGGAAATAGAGAAATTTGAAATGCTGTCTCGTGCTTTCTGGGTCATCTCTTAACCCTCTGGCTCTTCGGAGTGAATTTTGAAATGGGCTCTGAGCCTGATTTTAGAGGTTCTGGGGAAGAAGTGGTGAATCTGAGTCCCATCTCAGAGGAAAACTGGCACTGAATTCTGAAGCAACTTTGTTTTTAATAGCTATTCAGACTGCTTATTCTACTTTTTGCATTTCATTTTTATAGCCCAGGAGAGAGAAGATAAATTTATCTACTCAAAAGTGTCAGATTGCCTGAGATATGCTTCCTATGCTCTCCTGGGTAATGCAAGCATTTTTAGAGAGTTCAGAAGGGAGGGACCAAGGATCTGGGTATGGGAACTTTCTTCTTAGTGCTCTGGGGGCTTCAAGGGGTTTTCTTTCTGTGCACCATCTTGCCATCTCTTGAACCTATTTCCTCATCCTTAACTGCTGAAATACACAAGTGGGTTATAGGTGGCACCTTGTTTAATAAGGGAGAGACCACCTTTTTTTCCTTAATCTTTTATATTACTTCACATGGCATTTTAAAATAATTGTAGCAAGTTACATGTGGTAGAGATATATTAATATTAGCAGTGCTTACATATTAATATTTGTCAAATATTGGGAATGCATCTTATCGGGCACAAGAATGCCATAATACAAACATGAAGATAACCAACCCTCCCCCATCACAGCGGCCGTTTCCTATCGCTCTCTGCACATCATCATGACCCAGTCATGATGAAGTTAAGGCATAAAAAGAAGCATGCATTTTTCTGTCTCCTAAAGACTTGAGGTCCAGGTGTGCAGTGCACGAATGGTTAAGTGCAGGAGGAGGGTGCTGAGGGAGGGCTGTGGAGGGAAGGCATGCAGGGTGGTTAGTTTTGGCTCTAGGGAGGAGCTGCCCCTGGAATTCGGCCCTGACAGATGAGAGAGCCTATTATGCAGAAGAGAGTGGATTCCAGGAAGACAGCAAAACAACGGACAATCACTTTCTGACAACACAATGTTGACACATCTATAAGAAGCTTTCTGACTTTCTAGGCAGATGTAGCATGTTGAAATATTTATTGAATTACTTGATAGGAGGATGAAGCTGAATATATCATTTTTTCTTCCCAGACTTGATTCTTTTCTTGTGTTCCTTTGTACATTCATGGAACCAACATCCTGTCTTCCAAGTTTTAAATCTCAAAGGGACCTTTGCTCTTCCCCTTTCACTCCTGCCCACGTCTGAATGTGCACCAAATCCTGCTGATTTTCTGTCCTGTTTCTGAAGCCCTCCCCCCTCTCACTACTCCATAGTCCGTCCCTGATCTCAGACTAGCAAAAACTTCTCCCCTGGGCTCCCAGCCTCCAGGCTCCATGACTAATTTATTTTATGCTTAGCTGTCAGGTTAGGTTTTTTTGAAGCAAAGCTCTTACACTGTTTTCCTCAGAAACCTTCAGTGGTCCTTACTGCTTATAGAAAAGTTTCCAAATTCCCTATCCTGCATACAAGAGCCTCTATGTTCGGCTCTATAGAACTTTTATGATCTGTGATTCAGTTAAGCAGAACTCTGCTCCACGGCTTCCTTCCTTCTTGATTGTTCTTTCCACTTTGAGCTCCATGTCAGTGGTCAGTGTTTAAACCATGACTTGTTGAATAAGAATATTGAAGTTTGGCATGCAAACAGTCAATTTATTGGAGGCTGTTGTGAATTGTTAATGAAATACTATTAATAGGAATTCATGGAAGTATTACTATCCATATGTAAAACCAACATCTTAAAACACTTCTTCATTTCATTAAATCAATGGTCTTACTGATTGTTGGTAGAATTAGAAATTCTTTGAATCTCTTCTTCCCCAAGAAAATTAGATTCTGATAACCAAAAGCCCAGATATAAGAGTATGGGCATCAGAGAAGTTGAAAAAATAGGAAGATCAATGTTCTAGAATAATTTTGTTACTGCATTACATTGCATTGATAAATGTCTACATCCCATGATTTAGCAGAACGATGTTCATTTCTTGCCACATGAAGTCCAGTGTTGTCAGGCAACCTCTGAGCATTTCTCCTCCATGCAGAGGCTCTGGGGTCCTGACCCCTCCCATCATATGGTGCCACCATGTCAGCACAGGGATGCAGAAGCCCACAGTGCTTATTGTCACGCACTGTCTTCTCTCATTTTCTATTGATTATAACTAGTCACATGGCCCTCCTGCAAGACACCAGGGATGTGTGGAGGAGCATGCGGGGCATCTGGTGGCTCTGTCATCTCTGCCGTAGGAAACAGTGACAAGTATATGCGTGGAGCCCCAAGTGGGAGATGTGGTCTGCTGACTCATGGCTGTGTGACTTGTGGCCAGTTGTCCAATCCTCTGTGCCTCAGTTTTCACATATATAAATGTGTATAAAATGCAGATTATTATAATGATAATTATCTCTGAGGGTTGTAGAGTTTATAATTCTTGTAAAGCAGTTGGAAGAGTGCCTGGAACATTGTAAGTTTGAGTTGATGGAATATTATTATTATTAATGTGAAACACTTAGGATAGGAGGCAAAGAGAACCATGACTTAGAATAAGGCTCTTAAAAATAGGCTTAGTGGGACCTGCTTTGGGGGAATCATCACAATGGCTAAGTGATCTCTGAGGTTGTTTTCTTGAAGATTTGGGGTAAAGAAGAAATAAAGTTGTTTTGTTATCTGTATTCTTTTAAGGGAGGCTTTATGAAAATCATGCTTAGAGCACCAGATTTTAAACTTGTGGTGTGGATAAAGAGGTTCAGTTGACAGAACCTGTCCTTTAATCAGTGGACAGTAGAACACACTGGAGGGAGACCTTTATTATCCTGCAACAAAAGATGGCAGAGGCTCACTTGTCGGGATGACCACACGTGTGGTGTGCCCGTGAGCCAGACCGTGGAGCCTGATGCAGGGCAGAGGCACAGCTGGCCCAGCCGGGCTGCAGGGCGCCACTCCCTGCGCCTGCCTCTTTCTAACCATGCAGACTTCACCCCGCACTTCAACCTCACCGTCTGTAGAACAGGAATAATAATTGTACCCAGCCACCCAATGCAGTTGCTGGAAGGACTAAAGACAGAAATATATTTGAAGTACCTTGGAAATGCTCTCTCCATAATAAATGCTCATTAATTAGCTGTGATTATTATCTAGCTGAGGACAGTGAAGAAATGTAAGTCACAGTAAAGGTGCCAGGGGAGCAGGTGAGAAGTGGTGAGGAACGCCTGCAGGGAAGGAAGCTTTTGAATTTAAATTGTCTGGAAAATTGCTTTAATTCCCACCATCATTTTGCATGTTACAAACATTCCTGACACCTAGATATTTTGGAAAACAAGTTTGTGGATTGAGGATTTTTTGACTTGTTTTGTAAAGAAAGTTTACTGAATTTTGATATTTCTTTTCATTGCTTTTAATGTGTCAGACTGAACACGGATGCCACGTATGTACTCAAGTAAGTGGGCTCTGCTTTCAGTTTCATATTTCCTTAGTCAGGAGGAAGAAACAGATTCGCTGGAAGCAGTAATGGAGGGAAGTTTAGCATTCCCCACACAGTCATGCAGTACACAGGGTCCGGGGCACAGTGAGACTTTAAAAAAGAATTTTCAATATTTCATTATTTACATTTGAAAATAAAGAAAAACAAACCTGGTCGATACAGAGAAGATGTGGTGACCCTTACTGGTTTTCAGGGAGGCATGTGTGTGCGTGAGTCTGTATGTACACGTGTGTGTATGTACATGTGAGTGTGTCTTTGGGTAGACATAGATATACATGCATATACATAGTCACCCATCTTTTTTAATGAATAAGGTTCCGATCTCAATGGCAGGAAGACCAGGCTTTTTGACTGCAGCAATCTCAGCTTATGCACATGGGACAGTGCAGCAGAAACATTTCTGGGTCAGAAATTCAAGAGCTGGGGTCCCAATTCTGGAACTTTGAGCAAGTCACTTAACCTCATCAAACTATCTCCTCATCTGTAAAATGGGAATAATAATACATCCTTTTATGGTCTATAGAGTTGAAGTATACATATGACAAATGTCAAAATACTTCTCCGATTGTACAGTGATAGCAGGGGATACTATTATGTTATTATAATATCACTGCTGCGGTACCTGAACAGACTGGAGAGCAGACGTCAAAGACCCATCTGCTGGGAGTCTGGGCACAACGTCCCTCACACACACACAAGTATATACTGTAATTTAAATAAGCCATAGCTTCTCCATTTCTGGTTAAAATAGTCAATCCTTTATCTAATGTGCTTTTGGTCCTCCCTTCAGAAGGACAAGAAGGACTTTAAAAAGCACAGTGACTCGCCTACATCTTCCATTTGCACAGTCACTGTGCCTGATAGCGAGCCATCTGTGCATGAATTTACCTTTGAGACCCAAAAAAATTATTCTAACTTTATCTTTTCCAGAGGAATGGGAAGATTTAATGTTCTGGCCTAAAATAATCATTTCTCTGAAAATAAAATTTGTTTGCTTACTCAGACTTCTTCCTCTTGCCTGTGGTGTCTGTTTGGCATGAGGCATACAGCTGGAAACTGCAAACCTTCCGGCATCTTCTCCCTTGGGCATTCGTGACTGGACCCTTGGCCTTTGACCTCCTCTGCCTGCGCCCACAGCCCCAGTGTAGGCAGGCAGAGCTATTTACAGGGCATCACATGGTTGTGCAGCTTATGTCTCTACGGTTAAATACTGGGTTTCTGCCTCCAAATTAGCAGTTTACTATGTTTTCTTAAATGCTGGAAATTTATGGACTTATTGTAGTTGAATATGTGTTCCTAAAACAAAAACAAAGAAAATGCCAGTTGCTGATTTCTGTTTTTACATCGTTGGTGGCTTTTATTGTCTGGCTGTACTAAGCAACAGTGTTACAGATTGCTTTCCCCAGGATCTGGTTGCTTTTTTGGGGGTACTCTGTGCCTCTCTCTTACTAATGCTGCTGTCCTCAAATCCAGGAAATTCCAAATAGAAAGAGGGGTTTATATGATGTTAAATATTAGCCATTTCTATGACTTTTTAATATTTTGTGTGACAGTTAAGGTGATGGGTGAATTATGAAATATAAGGGTGTGCTGATGATTAGCTGGCAGCCTTAGAGGCTATTTCAAATCATTTAAAACCAGGAAGAACATCTGTGGAGGGATTCCTAAAGCTAATCCACATTATCATAAAAGCTCAAGTTAAAAAGCACCTTGGTCCCTGGGAGAATTCCAAATAATTTATGTAGATACTCCCCTGTCTCAAGGAAGGGGAGCTTGACTCCCATTCCTTAGGTTTGATCCACACACAGTGACTTCCCTCCAAAGTGTACAGTGTGGAAATGGGGGGTGGGAGTTGGGAGGAGAAGGAAGAGGAACTTTACTGCAGAGAAATCTGGGAAATCCTATAGCAGGTGACCGAAGCCAACACTGAGCGTCACAAGTCAGTCTGAGCATGTGCCCTCGATGTGATGTGATGGAAGTGGCACCTTATCTCTGTGGTTTCACTCCTGGAACCCATAACCCCAGCCTTATTTTGAGAAAAACAGCACGTAAATTCCAATAGTGGGTATTCTGCACAATACCAGGCCGGTACTGCTGAAAACCGTTAAGGTTATCAAAAACAAGGACTTTTCTGAGAAACTGCCACAGCAAGGAGGAGCCTGAAGAGATGGGACAGCTAAATGTAATACAGTATTCTGGACAGACAACAGACCCTGGATGGGATCCTGGAACAGACAAAAGGCACTGGCAAAAACTAAGGAAATATAAACAGACCACAATTGTCCATCAACATAGTATGATGCTGTAAAATCACTACTTGTCTGCTCTGTGTTGCACAGCGCTCCCTGTGCCCCCCGACATTACACATGCTAATCGTAATGCCCCCTTTCTTTTTCCCCGCCCTTATCCCTCCCTACCCACCCACCCTCCCCAGTCCCTTTCCCTTTGGTAACTGTTAGTCCATTCTTGGGTTCTGTGCTTCTGCTGCTGTTTTGTTCCTTTAGTTTTCTTTTGTTCTTATACTCCACAGATGAGTGAAATCATTTGGTACTTGTCTTTCTCCGCCTGGCTTATTTCACTGAGCATAATACCCTCTAGCTCCATCCATGTTGTTGCAAATGGTAGGATCTGTTTTTTTCTTATAGCTGAGTAATATTCCTTGTGTATATGTACCACATCTTCTTTATCCATTCATCTACTGATGGACACTTAGGTTGCTTCCATTTCTTGGCTATTGTAAATAGTGCTGCGATAAACATAGGGTGCATCTGTCTTTTTCAAACTGGAGTGCTGAATCCTTAGCGTAAATTCCTAGAAGTGGAATTCCTGGGTCAAATGGTAAGTCTATTTTGAGCATTTTGAGGAACCTCCATATTGCTTTCCACAATGGTTGAACTAATTTACATTCTCACCAGCAGTGTAGGAGGGTTCCCCTTTCTCCACAACCTCGCCAACATTTGTTGTTGTTTCTCTTTTGGATGGTGGCGATCCTTACTGGTGTGAGGTGATATCTCATTGTGGTTTTAATTTGCATTTCTCTCATGACAAGCGATGTGGAGCATCTTTTCATGTGTCTGTTGGCCATCTGAATTTCTTCTTTGGAGAACTGTCTGTTCAGCTCCTCTGCCCATTTTTTAATTGGATTATTTGCTTTTTGTTTGTTGAGGTGTATGAGCTCTTTATATATTTTGGATGTCAACCCTTTATCAGATCTGTCATTTATGAATATATTCTCCCATACTGTAGGATACCTTTTTGTTCTATTGATGGTGTCCTTTGCTGTACAGAAGCTTTTCAGCTTGATATAGTCCCATTTGTTTATTTTTGCGTTTGTTTCCCTTGCCCGGGGAGATATGTTCAAGAAGAGGTCACTCATGTTTATGTCTAAGAGATTTTTGCCTATGTCTTTTCCTAAGAGTTTTATGGTTTCATTACTTACATTCAAGTCTTTGATCCATTTCGAATTTACTTTTGCGTATGGGGTTAGACAGTGGTCCAGTTTCATTCTCTTACATGTAGCTGTCCAGTTTTGCCAGCACCATCTGTTGAAGAGACTGTCATTTCCCCATTGTATGTCCATGGCCCCTTTATCGAATATTAATTGACCATATATGTTTGGGTTAATGTAAAACGTCTGTCTTTTTAAAGAGGCACTTTGACAGCTGTCCAGCTGATATCCTTCTAGTGACCACCACTGTCAATTTTCAGTGCCTTCTTAAATTCCTTGAATGACAGCCCTCACTACTTCCAAAGGTAGTATTGTGACTAATGCACAGCTCTTAGAGTTTTGTCTAGTTTGATTATTTGGTTTTTGGTGGGGACTAGTATAGTAGCAACCAAAGAAATCTCAGGTGGCCAGGCCAGCCCCTCCCCTGACATCCTGCAAGGTGCTAAAACCAGCCTCAGAAGAGATTCTCCCCAGACATTTGTTGCACTATCACTAACCGGCAAGCAGGCAGAGAAGCTCTGTGAAGTGGCTGGGTTGGTGAAGCCCAAGCTCTCTTTCATATTTGGCTCTCTAACCACATGTCTGTGAAAGATTCACTCCAAGCCAGCATGATCTCCCAGAGTCAGGACTTTATGCTCTGCTGTAGGCACCATGCAATCAAAAATCCTCCTAAATTAATGACTGGAATCAGGCATCATTCTTAATCATTCAGATTGCTGGATTCCCTGGATGTTCAAACTGTTCCTGCAAGAGTATTTTTAAACGGTTTTGGCCAATTCATGAGCCTTTGTACTTGTAATGTCACCATGAGAGACCATTTCTAATACTCATCATACTCAATGGCTCGTCACTGTTTTAACCAATAAAGCCATTTTTGACAGTCAGGATGCTAATTAGTAAGGAACCTTTTTTATTGAGATGCTGTAGCTGAAGGACTTGTGATGGATACTCTGGGGCACGGCTTTTTCAGACGCAGTGTAAGCGGTCACCCATGAACTGCACAGTCTGGGGTTCCTGGCAGCTAATCCTCCTTAGAATTAAAGCTTTAGCTGGTCAAACATTGCATCACACTGATTATATGGGATGTTTTGAAGTAAATTCCAGGCATTGGTACAAGTAAATTCCATTTCTTAAGAAATAACTCAATGCAGAAATCTGCTTTTGTGTCCCCTTTGTCCCTTCTTTCCTTTGCGGCAATAAGCATGCCTGCTTGCTTCTGAGGCGAACCCCATGCTGGGGGCTGGCGTTGCTGACACTGAGCACCAAGTGGCCACAGTACTGAGGACAGCATGATGGAAGGGGGCAAAGAGTGGGGTGAATACCGTGACAGAGACATCCTACGATCCACTGTCAGAGAACTATGGTGGCCTAAGGAAATCTTATTTTCCCTAGATCTAAAGTTTTCTAATTTTTTTGACAAGAGTACTAGTTTGAACACAACATTTCTTAATGGTCCACAGAGTAATGTTCTGTTACATAGCCCACTCCCTTTTCCAGTAGTGGAAGGTCAAGTGGGGGAGGGCCGCCACACATATTCCACTGACAAAACAATACAGATAAGAAGTATTAGCATAATAATAGTAGCTTCCATTTATATAGAATTTACCATGGGCCAGGTATAAATTCTGTTAGTTTCCTAAGTACATTATATACATTAACTCATTTAATCCTGTGACAAATGTAGGCTATTTATGGGTAACTATTACCCATGGCTGACAAATCATCTCACCTGTGTACTGGACATAGTTGCTGCTCTGTGTCAAAATGCTGAGGTGGCAGAGCTAGACGAACTCTAAAGGGACTGAAGAGAGCATGCCTACAGAAAACTGAAGAATTCAATGCCATTAGCCTCCATTGAGCCCCCACAGAGTGCATGTCTTTGTATCTAGAATACTAAAAATACCCAGAAAGTTAACTCAGTCCATTCAGGTCCTGGTACAAAAGAACATTTCACTTACATTTTTACTGTCTTCTAAGCCTTTATTATTCCTTAGTCATCCCATAGATGTGTAGACGAGACTTTATTTTCAAGCTCTGTTCATAAGAAATAAGGGAAATATGAGTCCCGGGAAGATGCTGGCAGTGGCACTATGGTCTACGACTCTCCCTGAATCCCAGTGACAGACAGGACCACACCCAAATGTGAGGATGAAATCTACACCGAAACAGTGAAACCCGCCTGCCCCAAAAACATGAAAAATACCTGTGCACGTGCGGACACAACCCTGACAGCTCAAGGACCTGTGTGCTGTCACCAGAACCATGCAGGAAGCAGAGGGAGGGACCCGAGGTGCCTCAGGGGCCTTGGCCCTGGGGAGCCCAGACCACCAGCTCGGAGAGCTCAGTGACCTGCTCCTGGGACTGAATCTGGGAGGGGGTTTGCAGGAGCCAGCCCGGTGACCACGAGGAGGCCGCGGTGAAGTCCAGCGATGCTGCCTGGGGGTGTCTGACTCCTTGGACTCTTGAAAGTGAATGGCTGAAGCTCACTTTTGGAGCGGAAACCTGCACTGAGAGGCACCTGCACCGCTGTGCTGGGGGCACAGCTCTCATGCAGCAGGAGGGGGTGGCAGGTGCACGGACAGAAAGGCCCCCACTGAGAGCGGGGCAGAGGAGCAGAGGAGGGACATTTCACACAGTAGGACGCCATATTCTGGGATCCTTCATGGAGAAAACGAAGACAGAAGAGGCCATCCCAGAGCGTTAATGCAGCCCTCGCCTGCTGCTCTGGAAATCTAGGGACACAGAAGTACCAGATCACGTCTCACGAAGGTATCATGAGATAAGAGAGCTGGAGTGACGTCCCTGCAGACAGGCGAGGCAGTCCAGAGCCACAGGCCACAGGCAGATGAACACTGTGACCTAGTTTGTCAAAATGAGCCAAAAGAAACTGAGAAGACACTAACAGATGTGAAAGAAAAACATAAATCTGAATTAAGAAAATTCAGAGATGAGGTGATTGGGAAGATTTGAAAGACGGATGACAGAACTTAGAAAGAATTGATAATGAAATTTTGTAAGTCAAGTTCAGTAATGAAATCTAACCTAGAAGAAACCCAAGAGCAAATAAACACCTAAGAAAAACAGATGAAGGAAAGAAAATAAAAAACTTAAAAATAGAAAAATGAATGAAGAAATCAAAAAGGTTGAAGAGAAGCTGACAATTACAAACGTAGGCAAAGGAAACCAGTGCCTATACCATAGGAGCCCCCAGGGAGGGATGGAACAGGAACTCAGCACCATGACCCAAGAAAAATGATGTGAAAATTCCATGAAAGGTATAGCTGCAAACCTGGGAAAACTGAATCAGGATATATTCCACTAAAATTACGGGCTTTAAAGGAAAGGAAAGAAGTCTTTGGTCATTTAAGCAAAAAGAGGAAGTCACTGATAAGAGAAAGGAGATCAGATGGTATAAGACTTTTCAACAGCAAAACTTTATTGTGACATTTAAGAAAGTCAGGAATGGAAATACGAGTCAATGACATTATAACTTGTCAAGTTGGCATTTAATTATGAAGGTCATAGATAAACTGTTTTTATGAAGGTCATAGATAAACTAGATAAACTATGCAAAAACTCTTGGAATATTGTTCCCTTGAAACTTCCTAAAAACAAGCTGGAGACATCTAAGCCGACTGGACAGAGCAGATTGAGAGCATTAAGTACATATTTACTGATGAATTAGGATTACATAACATTCGTAAAGGAGCCATTTTATAATATATAACGGCTGTGTGCTCTGACAATGTAGGTAAGCACGATTATAAAGAATTTGTGAGATAATCAGGAAATTATTAATATAAGTAAAATAAGATTACATTGCCTAGCAGGTAAAATTGGGAATAAAAGGACATTATTTCAAGTTAGATACTAGAGAAGCAAAAGAATGGAATAATTATTTACTTCCTTTTTTCAGTCATGTGCATAATAGGGGATCAATAAATATGGCAAAACAAAAGTTGAAGGAAAACTAGGGATACTAGTATAAAAGTACTAATTAGAACAAAAATGTAAAGTTCCCTAGAGAAACAAACAAAAAAGACCACATATTATAAGATTGAATATATAGCACGCACACACACACACACACACACACACACACAAATAGCAGTAAAGAATTAGAAAGAAAAAAGGCAAAATTATCTTTACTTATAGATTATATTGGATTGAACATCTGGAAATCTCAAAGTTATAAACCGAAGAACTACTATAAATAAAAAACAATTTCATAGAGTGACATTATAAAATCAGCATATAAAAATAAGCAGTTTTTATAAATAAGAACAAAAACAATTTAATACATATAATGGAGAAAAAGACTCCACTTATAATAGCTAATAAAAAATAAAATGAAATGAAATGAAAGGAAATGAAATGAAGTAAAAGAAAATACCTCAGTTTATATTTAAAATGATATATTAAAAGACTATATGAAGAAAACTGTAAACATTTCCCTCAAAATACTAAAGTAAACGAACTGGAAAGACATGCTGTGTTCTTACACAGGGTGATTCAACATTACAGGTCGTCACCCCTCCTTAAGTTAGTTTATACATTGAATGCCATCGGGTTTTTTATTTTTTATAATCATTTAGATAAGTTGATTAAAAAGTTTATTTGGAATAACAACAAGGTAACCAGGGAAAGAACAAAAATGGAGAATGCAGTTAGCACAAGCTTCATAAAACACATAGAAGATGTACAATAAAAGAGAGAGACTTGTGTGCATGGATAAACAGACAGATGCATCAGAATAGGAAACCCAGAAACAGATTCAATTACATATGCAAGTCAGTGGGAAAATAGATGGATTTTTAAGAAGTGTTGTTGGGAAAATTGGATGGCCTACTCAGAGACTGAATTGGCTTCTCGGCTGCACGTGCATCAGACACTTCCATGTGGCAATGACATCCTACAAGTACCAGAAGAAAACACAGTAGAGATAACTTCCTGAGGCTCAAAACTCAGGAGCATCACTCAGAGACATAATTAGACATTATGTGTCCCTCCTGGCTGAATTTCCTATCACCGCTATGAAGTATTCTCGCCAAAAAATTGAACTGAATCTGATCATCTCTAAATCGAATTATCATCTTACAGGATCACAAGAGCAGAACATGTTCAATGAGGTCGAGGGGATGCGGTCAGCAAAACCTGGATTGGGGAAAATTCTGTAGGACAAGCAATCCTGTATTCTCAACAAAAGGCAAAGGAAAAAAGAAGAGAAGAAACAGCTAAAAGAAACATGTCAACAAATAACAATGTGTGGACCTTATTTGAATCTCAAAGGAAAAAAAACCTCTAAGAACGAATAGGAAATTTGAGCTATTTAGAAATCACTGTTAAACATTTTTTAGGTATATAATGTTGTGGTGGTTTTGTGTTTAAAAGATTCTTTATCTTTTATTTAAGAATCCTTTAAAATATTTATGGGTGAAATAGTGTTTTCTTGGATGTACATTAAATGATCAGGGGCTGGGAGAGGGGCTTGGAGTACAGATGAAACCAAAGTGGTGAATTGATAGCTGTTGAAACAGAGCATTGGGTACTCATGGGAGTTCATTAAACTGGGGAGTTTATTCTGCATTTGAATATGTTCAGAATTTTCTGTGATAAATAAATAGACAAGTTAGAGAATGTCTCTTTCCTTACAACACTGGTTAGACTTTGGATGTACGAGATGTTAACCAAGCATATGGAAACTTCTTAAAAATGCTTTTGAAAGTGCTAAAGCCCTAATCACATTATACCAAATACTCTCCCTCTTATTTGACAAATCATTTGTATTTTGAGAGTGATGTAATCTAAGCATTTTTATTTAGCTCATTGAAATGTTATTGTATGAGAACTATCATATATGATGTTCAATTTCCACTCATCTACACAGAAAAAAAACTCAGATCAAAAACGAACAACAAAGGCTTATCTTTTAAGTTTCATTCTATTTACAATTTGAAGCTGTCATTTTGCCAAAATGGACAAAAGAATAGCTGCTTGAAAGAATACTGTTTCATTTATTGATTTTGGCACAAGAAGCTACCCCAGGCTTCATGGCTTAAAACAACAACCTTACTGTATCTTGAGGTTCTTTTCCTGGGCAGCTCTTGGCATTTTTCGTGCACTTTCCCAGGATGGTGGGAGCTTGTGGCTGATGCTGGCATCCACCCTGGGGGCTGCTCCGCGTTGTTTCTCTGCTCACACCATGTCTCAGCTCTTGGAGCGTGTCCTCCGGACCCCTGCCTCCAGCAGAGAGTCCTGGACTCACAGCGTGGCAACACAAGGCTTCTTAATGTCCGGGCAGTCCCAGGATGGAAGTCCCAGACCATCCCTCCAGCAGTCCCAGACTCCCGGAGAAGGGAGGCAGTCCCCACACTCCGTCTCCTGATGAGGAGGGCAGTCTGTACCTACAAGGAAGGGCACACTGGGGCGCTCTTTGGGGACCAGCCCCACAATTAGCTTATGAGCAAAGTCAGAGCATGGCTGCCTCCTTATGAAGCCTACTTCCCATTAGCTGGCATGATACATGTATCATCTCTATATAATACAGTATGTATAAGTATAGTATACATATATAAAATAACATATGTGTTTATATATTATACGTAAAGCAAATGTATGCTTTGCTGCCACGTCGGCCAGGTAGGCCACCATGAATGACACATACCCCATTTCTTCTTGAAAGGAACAATTTATTGGTATAGGAAAAGAGGGTAAGGGCCTGGATGGGGGTTTAAGAAGCATACACACTTTATTTGAGAACTTTCCAGTCCACCACGTACTCACAGATATGGGTGCAATTCCTAAGAACCATTAGCTCATGACTGACCTGATACATGGCTCTTTTGGGGGAGATGCTTTGTGCTTCAGCGAGTTCCTGCCTTTCAGTTGTGGGAACTATGTCTTCACACCCACCGAATGCAAGTAAACAATAGGCTTCTTCCTTGGCTTCTTGTGAGTGCGGGCACAGCGGCTCCAAGCAGATGTGCCAGTGCCCACATAAGTGAGCACATTTAGGGTCTTGTCAGTACTACCCTTTGCTTACACAGGAAAAGGAGACTTCCTATTGTCAGATGGGTTGAACTTGAATCTGCGTGGAGTGGAAGAGAGAGGTGAATCACTGGAATTTTTACTCAATCCATGAGAACTGGGAGTTCTGGGAATATGTCACATGGTGATGGTGTCTGAGTCAGGAAAAGACAGGATGCTCACCAAATAGGCCAGGGCCTCTTCGCCCAGGTCTCAGGAAGGACAGTAAGGCCACCAGAGCTACAGGGAAACCCTTACAAGCTTGCACCACTACAAAGACCATGCCCTTCCCACACAGGTCAGAAGAACAATAGCAATCCACTATAACAAGAAGAGAGTAGAAGCTATGCTGACTTATTCTGGCTTTCTTCATGTGATTACTTGAATACTTTTCATAAAGAATTAAATTATCAAATTCTTCCAAAGTGTTTTTCCTCATAACTTAGTACTCTGGTTTCACTGGAGTCTAAATAAGTGCATTGCTTTGGAGCAATACAGCATCGGCTGAGACCCATCTCAGGAAGTCCGGCGTGTGTCCAGCGTGGCCCATCGACTGACCCTCGGACCTCAGAGTACTGCCTCATTTTGGCTCGAATATAGCTGCTTTGGAGAGAAACTGGCAAGGTTAGGTCATCCTTAGACTTCTGGAAAATATCTTATCATGATAGACTTGGCTGTGCAGAGGAGGGTGGTAATACCTCATGGATCATCTGGGGGGAAAAGCCTGGTCTTCAATGCCACTATTTCAAGAAGCAAACATAAAAACACTTTAATCTATTTCCAGCCATGTAGATTTCTAAATGTATAAAATGTTGCTTTATGACTGCCATGTATAAACAAGAAGGGATTTGAATTTCTGCTAGGCTATAAGAAACTCTTTTGTAACAGTTCAACTAACAGATTTGAACAAATGCTTCTGGCAGTTCTGTTGAGCGCACATGCAAAACATGGGTTTGCTTTTCCAGTAAGGGATACAGAAAAATCCACGCCCTCTGACCTATGTGTGAGCTGCACACATGAGAATAAATATTAAGAAGAAGATTTTAAAAATCCAGCACATCTATCAGGATGGAGCAAAACAGTAAGTAAGCAATGCACATAAATAATGTCTGAAAGGCCGAGAACATGTCACAATCTGATCACACCTCAGGAACATGGTGTGCACAACTGGTGGCTTCATGGAGTATGCAAGTAATTTTTCTACTCACACTTTTTTCTCCTCTCTTCTTTCCTTCCCTCCCTCTCTGTGCTAATACCCCTCCTCCTCTCTACTTCTAAAAGAAGAGAACACTGTTCTCAGAACTCTCTCAGGCTTTCCTAATTGAAAGCAATGATTCTGAGTCACTCCTTTATATTAAGTGAAACACTCCTGCATGAATCTCCAGGGACAAAGAGCGATTAGCACAGCAAGAAGCCGGCGGACTCTGGTTGTCCCTGCAAGTGGTGGAAAGAATTAAATACAATTTTGCAAAGATAACACTGAAAGAATGGTATTTTCTTTCAAAACATGTCCCTCTCTGAAACATCAGTGCAGACATATGTCAAGATAGAAACTGGATCATATTTCTAACAGTTGAAGACTCAGATTTCTTCAAACAAAGCTGTTTGTTCTCATGCCCAAACTGTATCCTACACTGTCCCCTTGTCTGGACCATAATGGAACAGAGCATTAACTTCGGACAGTGGAGGTTGACTTCCTGCCAACCTTGCTAATGAACATGTGGTTTCAATAATAATGTGGCTACTTGCACAGTTAGGTGGCAAAGTGCCAGGTGCTTAACATCGAGGGGGCAACCAGTGTAAAAAAGTACCATCTCCCGATGCGATTGCATTTCCAAAAATGCTCTGGGCACAGACTGAGACCCAGCAAAGCGGGTGCGTCACTCAGCATCAGGGAGTTCAAGGTCCTGACCGGTGAGAGGGGCTCTGCAGTTGCTCTAAGAACCCCCAGGCCCCGGAGTCTGGTGATGACTTAGCGGGTGACCCAGCAGTGTGGAGTCTCAGCCTGGCCCAGGAGCCAGTGGGAGGGGAGTGGATTAGAATCTCTCCTGACTCCATGTTCCTGGGTTCTGGACTCTGGGACTTGAGGGTCCGAGAGCTGGAAGACAGCAAATGAATTACAGTTTAATGACATTCCCACTCCACTGATGAAATGGATTCAATTACATAATGGTAGCATTAAATGTTGTTAAGTAGGAATCCAGAGTCTGAGGCCAGGCTCTCAGAAAAGTCATGATAAGCAGCTTCAAACAGCTGAAATAGCACATTTATAGGCTTTCCAGTCCTGGGTTTGCTGAACAGGAAAGGAGTTACATTTGCTCAAACACTCTGCAGTGCTGGTCTGTATCAGGACCTTCGTAATGGAGAGGGGATGTCAGGGTAGATCTGATCTGATCATTCCACCTTGAAGTGCACTCTTTTTTTTTTACAGAAATGCTTTTGTGAAGCACAGAGCTTGCCTGACGGCCTGGGGGCCTGTGATGACTTGGTAAGGCAATTATTTTTCTTGGGGCCAGGACCCTGTCTGTAGGTTGACCATGTTTATAAAGGATGGACTGTTTTTCTTCAATTCCATCTTCTCCTTTGAATGAAAGACCTTTAATTTTTTTTCACTTCTAGATTTGCATACTATAAAATTCACTCTTTATGGTGTACAGGCTTGACAAGGGGATGGAGTTGTATGTCATGCACCACAATCAACACACAAAAATGTTTTCATGCTGTGTCTGTAGTAAATTCTCCTCACCTCCAACTACCGGCAGCTGCCGATCTGGTCTCCACCCTACAGCTTTGCCCTTTTCCTGAACATCATATGAAGGCAATCTGTAGTTTACAGTCTTTTGGGTATGACTTTTTTCACTTAGCAAAATGCATTTGAGATTCATCCATGTTGTTTCATGTATCATCAGATTGTTCCTTTTTATTGCTCAGTAGTATTCCATTGTATGGATTTGCCACTGCTTGTTTATCCAGTTCATGCATGGGGCATCTGTGTTGTTTCCAGTTTTGGTGGTTATGAATTAAGCAGCTATAAGCATTTACATGACAAGTTTTTGTATGAACAGACGTTTTTACTTCTTTTGGGTAGAATCTTGCAAATGAGATTGCTGGGCCATATGATCAATGTAAGTTTAATTTTACAAGAAATGGTTAAATTTGTTTTCAAAGGTACTGTAGCATTTTGCATTCCCATCAGCAAAGTATAAGAGTTTCAGATGCTCTGCACTCTCACCAACTCTTGGTATTGTCTGTTTGCTTTTTAAATTTAAATTATTTAGTAGATTCAATCATTGTGGTTTTAATTTGCATCTCACAGATAACTAACCTTTTCACGTACTTATTTGCCATCTGTGTATCCTTTTTAAGTGTCTGTTGAAATACTTACCTATTTTTAAACTGAGTTGTTTTCCTACTTCGTTTTGAGAGTTCTTTATATATTCTTGAATTAAGTCCTTTGTCAGATATGTTATTTATAATTATTTTCTCTCAATATTTAGCTTATCTTTTGATTCCTTTACAATATCTTTTATAGAGCAAAAGTTCTTAATTTTGATGAAGTGCAATATATAAATACTTTTCTAAACTGTCCTTTTTGGTGTTGTATCTGAGAATTTGTTGGTTAACACGAGGCCACATAGGTTTCTCCTATGTTTTATTCTAGGAATTTTTCTGATTTTATATTTTGCATTAGGCCTATGATTGATTCAAGATTTTTTTGCACATAGTGCAAGGTATGGGTGATGTTCACACACACACACACACACACACACACACACACACACTCCAATGCAATTTGCTGGAAAGACCATTCTTTACTCATGGAATTGCTTTTGCATCTTTATCTAAGTTGACTGTATTTGCGTATTGTTTTTTGGACTCTCTGTTTCATTGATCTATGTGAGTATTCTTTTATAAATACAAAACTTTCTTATTGTAGCTTTATAATAAATCTCGAGATCAGGCAATAGCTTTATAACAAATCTTGAGAATAGATAAAACAAATCTTGAGAAAAATCACTTTAATTTTTTTCTTCCCCAAAATTGTGTTAGCTTTTCTGTTTGATATTTACAAAAAAGTTCTTGTTGACACATTGAGTTTGCATGGAACCTATGAATCTGGGGAGAACCAACCTCTTAACAATACCGAATCT